>NC_089837.1:286197020-286570340 GCF_035609145.1 Eleutherodactylus coqui
GTACAATGGTGTGCATCTGCGTGTATATGTGTACAATGGTGTGCGTCTGCGCGTATATGTGTACAGTGGTGTGCGTCTGCGCGTATATGTGTACAATGGTGTGCGCCTGGCGTATATGTGTATAATGGTTTGCGTCTGTACGTATATGTGTACAATTATGTGTGCGTCTGTGCGTATATATGCAGAATGGTGTACGTCTGTGCGTTTATATTCAGAATGGTGTGCGTCTGTGCGTATATATGTGTAGAATGGTGTGCGTCTGTGCGTATATATGTAGAATGGTGTACGTCTGTGCGTATACATGTAGAATAGTGTGCGTCTGTGCGTATATATGTAGAATAGTGTGCATCTGTGTATATATGTAGAATAGCGTGCGTCTGTGTGTATATATGTATATTAGTGTGCGTCTGTGCGTATATGAGTAGAACAGTGTGCATCTGTGCATATATATTTAGAATAGTGTGCGACTGTGTATACATATTTATATGTATAATAATAGTTTGCGCCTGTGTATATATATATATGTATTATAGTGTGCGCCACTGTCCACTATGGGGGACCTTATTACCAATTGGGCCACTATGGGGTTCACTTTTACTTTACTGTCTTACAATTAGAATCGGCCCTTTGAAGCAAGCTATAAGGCTGATGTGGCCCTCTGTGAAAATGAGTTTGACACCCCTGCCCTAGGGAGACGGACCTTACCTCTCAATGACTTTATGACCGTATGGATACAAATGGTGTAAAAGATCTAACATCTGCCCGATGGAGAAGCTTCTCTTAAAAATGGTAAAAGAAATATGGCAAAAAATACCTTAAATTAAGGGCGCATTCAGACAGCTGTGTGCGAGTTAGATCCTATTCTTCTCACACGGACCATCAGTCTGCGTGACAACACCCATGTATGAGTAGCCTGATGGGCTATAATGTGTCCATGTGCGGACTGTGAAACACACGGACAACATATACACCTGTGTGAATGGGTCGTTAAGTAGGAAGCTCTCCCGATGATCAGGGTAAGGGCGGCTTCAGATGACCCAATACGCAGTAAGGCTCACCCAGGGCAATGTATTTCCACATGAACGAGGTCGGATGAGGTACATTTGCACGCGTGTCCACGCATAGTATTGTACTTTTTGCACAAGCAGGGCCTGTTGAAACACGCGCACGCAACACACCCTTTTTGTAGATTTTAAAGGCTATTTAGGTGAGTGATATCCAGATGTGTTCTGTTTTTCGTGGTTTTGCGCAGTGTTTTACGCATCACCTTGCGTATTTGTGCAGCTCCCATAGACTTTTGTATGGGCCTTTGCTGGGCAAAACGCAGAAAGATAGAGCAGGTCCTGCTTTTATTCACGCGGGGTGAAATGCACGCTCCAAACCAGTTCATGAGGACGAATACATTGAAACCAAGGGTTACATTCTCTGCGTTTGTCTGTGAAATACACGGACGTCGCAGCCTGATTATGATCAGGGCAGCAACGTGTCTGGTCATTAAGAGGTTAAGGCTTACAATGTAATATCACATCTTATAATACAGAGAGGATTCCGGCCAATCAAGGCTTACAATACACTGACGGGACAAGTGAGGTCCTGCTCCTAAGAGCTTACAGTCTAAAGGAACCCTCTCACTGCACACCTATAAGCTATACAGGTATACACTAATGTCTGAACCCCTTAATAAATGTGGCAGATGGTGTCCCACGAGGCCCCAGCGGTGATCATAGAAGACGTTCAGATCCTTCTCCATCTGATCCTAGAATATCTCCGGCATGGACATGTGTGACTCTATAGGAGACGGTGGTTGTGTAGCCGGAATACATATCTGACGTTCTTCCTCTATCCGTCCGCCATGTGGATCGTCTTCGTCAGCTTCCTCCATCCTCTTCATGTAGAACTGAGCGGCCCCGGTCGTGTATGGTCTCCTATACAAGAACATCACTGTAATGTCTTAGAATGTTCTCAGGTATTGTTGCCTTTTGACATCATGGAATGTTGCCCACAGCAACCAATCACAGTGCAGCTTACATTTTACCTCAGCAGCATAAAAGCTGCATTGTGATTGATTGCTATGGGCACCACACCATTATAAATGCTGCCTAAAAGAAAATTTGTCTTTGTCGCCCATAGCAACCAATCACAGCACAGCTTCTATTTTACCTCGGCAGCATAGTAACCAATCACAGCACAGCTTTCATTTCTTATACTGCTGAGTTAAAATGAAAGTTGCGCTGGGATTGGTTGCTATGGCAACAGAGACGGATTTTCTTGTAGACAGCTTCCATAGGAGTGTGGTGCCGGCCTACCTTTCCATGGCCGCCCTGTATTATCAGTCACACATATGTATGGAAATATGATTTTGTTTGTTACCTCACTACAGTGATCTTCTCCTCCTTCTGAAATGGCTGATAACAGGGAGCAATAGATAACATTTAAGAGGAGGAGATATTGGAGCACGTGATGAATCACTGGGATGATTGGGCCTCATGTTAGTGATGGGAATAGACGTTCTGCTGACTATGTTGCTGATATGTCCGACCGCACACTTATGGCGGTTTGTGTGAATTAGTAGAAGCCGGGCAAATATTTAGCTCAGCGTTCTGGACGATCGGAAAAAAAAGGGTTTAATTGTTTGTTTAGTAGATTATTTTTGCCGAATTTCAACCACATAAATGCGTTAGATATTGTTTTCCCGTACAGACTCTGACACCCTTTACACCCCCTCAGGCCGGGCTCACACGAGCGGGTCAGATTCTGCATGTGGGAGGCCGACTGCGGATTCCGGTTTTGAGCCCGGCCGGTGACTCTCTGTACGGCACTTTAAAACCTGCAAATCGCTTGCAGGTTTTTGATGCATCTTTTAATTGTATGTAAAGTGTGCAATCATATACAGGAGATACTGAGATACCCAGGTTATACTAGCATGCTCCATATCACTATATACAGGAGATACTGAGATACCCTGGTTATACCAGCATGCTCCATATCACTATATACAGGAGATACTGAGATACCCAGGTTATACCAGCATGGTCCGTATCACTATATACAGGAGATACTGAGATACCCTGGTTATACCAGCATGCTCCATATCACTATGTACAGGAGATACGGAGATACCCAGGTTATACCAGCATGGTCCGTATCACTATATACAGGAGATACTGAGATACCCTGGTTATACCAGCATGCTCCATATCACTATATACAGGAGATACTGAGATACCCAGGTTATACCAGCATGGTCCGTATCACTATATACAGGAGATACTGAGATACCCTGGTTATACCAGCATGCTCCATATCACTATGTACAGGAGATACGGAGATACCCAGGTTATACCAGCATGCTCCTTATCACTACGTACAGGAGATACTGAGATACCCAGGTTATACCAGCATACTCCATATCACTATGTACAGGAGTTACTGAGATACCCAGGTTATACCAGCATGCTCCATATCACTATGTACAGGAGTTTACTGAGATACCCAGGTTATACCAGCATGCTCCATATCACTATGTACAGGAGATACGGAGATACCCAGGTTATACCAGCATGCTCCTTATCACTATATACAGGAGATACTGAGATACCCAGGTTATAGCAGCATACTCCATATCACTATGTACAGGAGTTACTGAGATACCCAGGTTATACCAGCATGTTCCATATCACTATGTACAGGAGTTACTGAGATACCCAGGTTATACCAGCATGCTCCATGTCACTATATACAGAGAGATGTACATGCCCTGTATACAGTGATATTGACCATGCTGGCGTAAGTCCGGTTTCACCTCTGTGCTAGAACCTCACAGATCTGCCTTTAAATACGGGAAGACAAAGTGCTGCATGCAGCGCCTCTACTTCTGTCCAAAAGCCGGACAGCTAGGTGGAAAGCGGATGGACCCCATTATAGTCAATGAGTCCGTCTGATGCTGCTCGGTTCCGTCTAGAGACAAAGCTGTTCGGCTGCGGAAAGTCTTCTTTCATGCTCCCCGAATAGAGCAGAAAAGTAGAATCTCCAATTCCCTGTATATAGTGATATGGAGCATGCTGGTGTAACCTGGATAATCAAATATGTACAGCTGCTAGAAGTCTATATAATTATATATGCACAGCTGGTATAAGTTATACATCACCTGTATATAGTGATATGGAGAATGCCTGTGTAACCTGGATAATTATATATGTACAGCTGGTATGTCTATATAATTATATATGCACAGCTGGTATAAGATATACATCACCCGTATATAGTGATATTACCACATACAGGATGTATAGCTTATACCAGTAGCACATATATAATTATATACAGAACATATACAGGTTATACCAGCATGCTCCATATCACTATATACAGGAGATATACATCGATAGTGATATGGGGCATGCTGGTGTAACCTGGATAATTATATATGTACAGCTGCTAGAAGTCTATATAATTATATATGTACAGCTGGTATAAGGTATACATAACCTGTATATAGTGATATTACTACATACAGGATGTATAGCTTATACCAGTAGCACATACATAATTTTATACAGGGCATATACAGATTACCAGTATGAGGGTTAAAATTCTAAGTGCAACACCAATCGGGCCCACCCCACTTGCCCCGTTGCCGGCTGTAAGAAGAGACACCACACAGAGGTCTGGTATAGTTTCTCACACGGGACATGGCTCTCAGCTGTGCCCACGTCGACGCCGTGCTTTATTACAGATTACATGAGATCTTATACCCTTTGTCCCCTCACCACTAGGGGGTGATGGGCTCATAACCATATATGGGAAGTCCGGATTTGCGGACTGAGACAGTGAAAATCATATAACAGTCATTATCTTGATACTGGCGCCTCTGGCTTACGTACAGAAAATCACGTATTCAATTAACTCCAGTGCAAAGAATCACCCACTCAATTCTAAGAAGTCCGGATTTCGGGCCTAAGACAGTGAAAATTATGTACATTTGAACATCTTGATATCTTGTTCCAGCGCTTCTGGGAAATCGGCCAAGTACATGCGGCCTTGTGTCTGGTTCTTCTTTGCTGAACTTCTAGAACATCTCTCTCAGCCTTCTAAAGCCTTGGAAATATCTGATGTAAGGCGACATATAAGTTTTTTCTCATTTGGAATTGAATAAAACTTGCATATAGGTATAAAACATAAAAAACACATATGGCAATATATATATATACCCTCACACCAGCATGCTCCATATCACTATATACAGGAGATATACATCCATAGTGATATGGGGCATGCTGGTGTAACCTGGATATGTGCTCTATATAATTATATATGTACAGCTGTTATAAGTCTATGTAATTTTATATGTACATTTGGTATAAGTTATACATCACCTGTATATAGTGATATAACAGAATGGTCACTACATACAGGATGTATAGCTTATACCAGTAGTGTATATATAAATATATACAGAACATATGCAGGTTAGGTAGTAGTGTATCTTGACGCTGTAAGGGGTGGCCTTGCAAAGGAGACCAAAGTGCTGATGTCGCCTGGGTCCAAATTAGTATAAGCAATTAACGAGCTCGGAGAAGTCACACTGACCAAGCATAGTGCTATCAAAATGGCTTCTAGTTTATTGAAGCAAAAACATCAAATTAAATAGACCATAGACCACTGCCTAGACAGGAGGGGCTTGTGGTCAGCAAATAACTGTAAGGATACTTTTCTTTTTAATGAGAAAGCAAAAGAAGGAGTTTTGAGACAATACAGTTTGTTCTTGTTCATTAGATAACACACTCAGAGACCTTGAAGTCTTCAGGCACCTGTTTCCCTAACCAAAACACATTTTGTATTTCTTACCATTTATTCGTATTTTGATAGCCTAGCAACTAAATTAACCCTCTACATCTCCCCCATTTTGGACATGGAGTCAAGACAAGTATGACTCCTAGTCCATAAACACGTGATTCATATCGGCGAAAAGAAAGCTTTTTCAGTACATTTAGAAATACATGAAATTATAACCTTAATTGCTCTATAAATGCATAATAAAATCATCACAACTTGTAATATACTTTGTAGAATCCCCATAAACCAACCTCCTAAACCAGAAAACCAATTGGCAGGGTTCAAAGAACTAAATGTGTTACCCCACCAGCTATCTCTGGTTTCTGAGTTTTCATTTGTCCATGCAAACAGTTCTTTTGACGGAACAGGAACAGCCAGGAAAGGAAAACCAGTGGCACCAGGTGTGTGTACAAGTCCAACAGTACTTGGTGGTGTCTAACAAGGTGGTTTTGGGCATTGTCCCTTTGCACCCTCTCACAAGGGCGAAGCATGGAGTGAGGAGTCCAAAAGTCCATCAATAAACAAAATGTCCTTCATTTTCCTTCTCATGGGGGGGCAAAGGTAGGGCGTGAAAGTCCATTAGTCCTAAAACAAACAACAACTCCTTCAACCTTTACCACAGTAGGTGCAATCAGCAGGACTCGATAGGGCCCCTCGAGTCTGGGCTCTAGAGATTTCCGGACAAGCCTCTTTATGACCACCCAATTTCCAGGTAGTAGGGAATGAGATCCCTCTAGGTTGTCTGGGCCTGGAATGGGAGAAAAAGACTAGATTCTGGGTTACCATTAGTTGGTCACACAGGTGCTTTACATATCCGGCTACTATGTCATAGCCCTGCTGCAGGACCTGTGGATGATACAGCCCCAATCTTGGCATAAAGCCAAACAACACTTCTTTTAACTTAAGTGTACCATTTAGTCTTTTAACTTTGCCTAAACTCTGCAGGTGTGAAGTGTGTACCTTTGTTTGAGTCAATCACTTCCGGTGCCCCATATCTGCAGGTTACCTCATTCATCAGCTCCTGTGCGATTACCTGCTTATTTACTTTAGTAACGGGGTAGGTCTCCGACCTGGAAAGACATCAACAACAACAAGCACGTATTCATACTTCCCAACAAGTGGGAGCTGAGTGTAGTCAATTTGCAATCCCTGAAATGGGTAGAGTGGTCTAGGCAAGTGTTATGTGGCAAATTTACTTCTGCCCTGTTGCTTACGGCAAAGATCATGCAAAATTGGACAAATGATGATGCAGCAACTACAGGAAACCCAGGAGCCACCCGTCCTTGTTCAAGCGTCGACATCATTGCTGCTTTGAACGGGGTGCTGGATGAGGCAAGCATCGCCACCATGCTGAAGGAGGTGCTAGAAGGCCTGGAGTACCTGCATAAGAACGGCCAGATCCTCAGGGATGTTAAGGCTGGAAACATCCTCCTGGGTGAAGACGGTTCCGTGCAGATCGCAGATTTCGGCGTCAGTGCGTTTCTAGTCACAGGAGGCAACATTATCAGAAATAAAGTCAGAAAGACCCTTGTGGGCACGCCATGCCGGACTGCACCGGAGGCGACGGAGCAGACCAGAGGACACGACCTCAAGGCGGACTTCTGGACCCCCTGGTAGGTGTGTCTTTCCGTGCATTCGCTGGGCCATCATGGGACACAGGGACCGTGGTGGGCAAGTGCTGTTGACTGTTCGCCATACACCGTCCCATTTCTGCTGCTCCCATATTTAGTCCATTTGTCTTTTTCTTCCTTGCTGGCTTGTAACTGTAAAGTCTTGAGCATATCAAAGTCCAAAGTTTGTATCAAAGTCCAAGGTTTATATCAAAGTCCAAAGTTATTGTTAAATTCTTCTTTTCTTCTTTTCTTCCACGGCTTAAGGGCCGCTGCCTTTGCTGTGTGATCTGTGATGGCGTTGCCTCTTGTTTCTCTGCTGTAGGAATTGGTGTGAGCTTTCCACCTTGTCACCGCTGCACCATTCTTAACAAGCTGTCTGGCCTTCCATGTTAGGCCGTAGTCATGAGCTATGCCAAATGCATACCGGGAGTCAGTGTAAATGTTTGCCGTCTTACCTTCTACCACTCCACACGCCTCAGTTAGGGCCTGTAACTCCGCTTCCTGTCCTGGGACATGCGGAGGCATTCTGCTTTTTTTTTTAGGACATCTTGTTGCGTGACCACTGCATATCCAGCGTGGAGTCGTCAATTACCCTGGTACCATCTACAAAAACAACTCAGAATATGCATTATTAACAAGGGCTTTCAGTTAACATTTATTATGGCCACCTGTTCTGGCAACATGATGGCTTCCATTAGTAAACTTACAGCTTTTCTATTCTTGATGGAGAAAACACAAAAGGCTTAGTGATGCATTGAGGTAACTATTTGGGTCAGGAGTACATAAAAAAAAAGTAAATCATCAACATATTACAAGAGGGTGGTGCCCTCGGGAATTGACCAGGCGTCTAATACCAGCTTCATGCATCTGGTAAACTGGTTTTGGGCTATTCTGTGCCCCTTATGGCAGCACTGTCCAACAGTACTGCTTTCCTCTGAAAATAAATGCAAACAAATACTGACAGTCTGGCTGGCCCTTTAAACTCTTTCCCTTTAACGGGGAACAAAAGGGGTATTGGCTGGGAAGACACATTTCTTAAGGGCTTTAAGTTAACATAAAGAAGAGACAGTGTCTGCAATTGCATCTTCCTGGACATGTGCCAGGGGGTACTGACGGACCAAGGGGCTAAGAGCTTGTTCCTCTGCGTGCGTAAGAGTGAGGACAGGTAGAGGTGTCGCTTGGTCTGCTGCCATCCGACATAAGGTCGGGTGACTTTCAGACCCGGGGTGTATACGAGCCTCACCGGACAGGTGAAGTTTGATACAACCTCCCAAGGGTCCTATCACGTCAGTTCTCAATATGCTTTCAGGACCTTCCAGCATAAGGAAGCGAGTGAGGTATCGTAACCCTTTAAACATTACCTCAAGCGGTTCAGTTTCTGCCAGCTGAATTGGCACTTCTGAAACCCCTTGCACCGATTACCGCTAGACAATCAGGCTGGTATTCTATTTCAAATAGATCATAACCTTGTTGTAAGAAGGAAAAGAAAAAAAGTTTAAAAAAATTTAAAAATTTTAAAAATAGCTGACCTGCAATACCTAGATCACCTATATCTTCTCTCCCCCCCTTTGAACTAGGGTACTTAATTGGAAGGGTAACCGAGTTCAAGGTAGTAGAAGAATGACAAGAGCACATTGTAGCTGGATTTGACGGGCCAGAAATAAGTGCTTGGGTGGCACTTGCGTGTATATGCTCCGGGTGTCATGGGGGGGGTGAGGACCACTAGGGGGGGGGTTGGTTCAATACCAACTCCGAAGATTTATTAACCATTGCCTGTACTGCTGCCACCGCACAAACACATGAGGGAGCTCCTCGAGCCACTGGATTCTGCTTCATGATCCAGGTGGCCGTGGGTGTCCCCTGTGCTTTTGTGTCAACACTGTCACCTGGCCAGAAAATTCAGTACAGAAAAGAATAAAGGATAAAGTGTAAAAGGTTGAGAAATGAGCTTCAGGGGTGAGAGAGAGAAAAGAATGATTTGAAAGACGGTCATAGAGTAGTTACATAAGAGCGGAAACAGAGTGGACCCAGTATGAAACAAGGCCCAGAAGGTGCAGAGTTTGGCAGCAGGTGTAAGTACAGGTATGGCCGTCTGCACGTTTCTTCTATAGAGCATTCTCAGAAACAGTATAATTGTGACTTGTTGGCAAGCTTCCAAATTATCAGCACACAGCGCCTACATCACACATTAACTCTCATCCGTTCATGCAGTCAAGTCTCATTCAAATATTAGTAAGAGTTCACACAGGACGTAACGCGTATGATGCAACTGTCCTCATCTTGCAAAAAAAAAATGCATTCAATTCTGCTCAAGCAAGCAGGGCTACTTGTCCAGTGTTCTCCGCTCTAATCTTTGTCCTTGAGAAGCACGCATTCCTCTATCTCTTTTCTATGACTTTGAATTTTATCTCTCTCTCTCTCTGGAACAGAACTAAGATTTTTTTTTTTTGGGAAAACAGCCAGAATATCCAGGCTCCAAACCACACCAATCATTAGCAGCAACAAGAGAAAACTAATATTTCTCTGCACAGACTATCAAACCCAGACGGCAGAGGAATAGTTAAAGGGGTTGTCCCGCGCCGAAACGGGTTTTTTTTTTCAACCCCCCCCCCCCCCCGTTCGGCGCGAGACAACCCCGATGCAGGGGTGCTTACCTGAATCCCTGCGCTCCAGTGACTTCTTACTTACCGGTTGAAGATGGCCGCCGGGATCTTCTCCCTTGGTGGACCGCAGGGCTTCTGTGCGGTCCATTGCCGATTCCAGCCTCCTGATTGGCTGGAATCGGCACGTGACGGGGCGGAGCTACACGGAGCCGGCATCCTGCACGAGCGGCCCCATTGAGAAACGAAGAAGACCCGGACTGCACAAGCGCGTCTATTTTGGCCATTAGACGCCGAAAATTAGACGGGCTCCATGGAAACGAGGACGCTAGCAACGGAGCAGGTAAGTGAAAAACTTCTTATAACTTCTGTATGGCTCATAATTAATGCACAATGTACATTACAAAGTGCATTAATATGGCCATACAGAAGTGTATAGACCCACTTGCTGCCGTGGGACAACCCCTTTAAACACATAAAAGAAAGGGCAAAGAAGACTAAACGTATAGATTACATAACATGAAGACACACAATATTGGTTATTTGACACATAATTGTCTGCAGACTCTGTATGAACTTGCTTCATGTCATAGGGGGACACAGACTAGAGGATTCCCTTTCTCCTCCATTTTCCCCCTTGCAAAGTGGAAAAGATTTTTCCCGTAACAACTACATTAATGGGAAATTTTAAGCACAAACCTACTTGGGATGGGGGTGCTAAACACAGACTGCAGAACAGATAATCGGGAGAAGGCTATTTGCAGGCGGGATGAGGGGACTTGAATGTTTCTATGCAAAATTCAGAAAAGGCACTCTTCATTGCAGTTCAAGACTGGGGGCACTTTTACCTTACCTATAGCTCGCTTACCTGTAACCAAAAAACATACAAACACAACTTCTTGCTGAAAAACGTGGGTTGGCCACAGCTTTATTAAATAATACCAACATATATATTAACTTTACTGTTTAATTTTAACTTTACTAACTTTTATAACTCTAACCTCCCATGCCTAACTGAACTCTTGTCAAAACTGTAACGGCCCAGAGGACGTTCGTAAGCCCCTATACATGGGCCTGTAAACCTTCCTATTGCGCCGTAGCCCGCATGGGAAGCTCCCGGCCACGCGGCATGCGCCGTACGCCTATGGCGCATACCGCCCCCCCCCCCCCCCCCCCCCCGCCAACCCTCTCCAGTGCCATCTCCACCCCGTCCTGCAGTCCGGACAAAAAGGTGTCCAAACCCACCTCATTGAGGTGCACGCCGTCCATCCTCAGGGCCCCTTTTTCCTTGTCCTCCAGCTCCCAGTGGCGGACTGCCACTCCACCCAGCGATTGCACGAAACGAGACATGCGCAGGTTTATTACCTTCCTTACACGTTCGATGGCGTCCGTGTTCCTGGCCCCTCTCCAAACTCTCCGAGCCACTATGTCCGACCAGACCAAGGTGCAATCATTAAAACAGTCCCGGAAACGAAGCAAATCCTGCTTCATGAGTACCAACAAGTCATTCATCTTAGTGCAGCCTAAGTCGTTCCCCCCGGCATGAACGACCAGTATAACCTTCCGGGGGGTCCACTTGCTAATCCTTAGCACCAATTGTAGCAAACGGGGCCAAAGCAGCCCCCGCACTCCAACCCAATTTACCAGTGCTCCGCTCAGACCCAAGTTCCTGCCCATGGGTCGTGTTGCCGCTCTCTTCTCCGCCCAATATATGAACGAGTGTCCAATGATCCACACATGCCATGGCTCGTGCGCTGCAATAAAGAAATGATATAGCAAAAAACAAAACCCAAAAGTATCCCAAAATTATATAACCAAAATGCCATTGACCGAAGAAAAACCGCAGCTGAACTGCATCTCAATCTACACCTCCTTCAATCACCCGATCTGGTCTAACATACGACTTATAGGCCTGTGATTTCCATCTTCCTAACTTTTTTAAACCGTCTTCTGACATGCCGTGCGCTTCCGCAGTCGTAGCCGCCCCGATCCTGAAAGAGTGGGTTCCAAATTCCATCGGATTTAGTCCCAACTCCCTCAGCGCCGAACGCAACACCGCCGCGAACTGAAAACGGGTAAGCGGTGCCCCCGATGCATGGGCTAAAAAGGTGCCGACCGCCGGGCGCTTTGTGATAAAAAGCCTCAATATGCCCACCGGACACCATCTATCCTGCGAACTGTTAATGGTCAGCCAGTCGCCTCTACCATACAAGTCCGTTTTTGACTTTCTGACGCAAACTTTGACCGTTGACTCCGTGGCAATCACGTCCCTTTGCCCCAAACCACCTGGTTTTGCTTTGCTCGCTGGGACCAGCTCGCCGATGCGCAGCGCTGCGAAAAAAGCGAGCGAAAAAGCTGATCTAAACAGCAATACTTCGAATGCATCCGAGCACACTCTATCCAACGCCTGCAGCAACTTAACTAGCAATTTTTGCGTAATGGGTCGCCGTGTATCCGCGCCTGACTTCTCCTTTTTCCAACCCCGGATAATCTGCTGGAACACAAAATCCTTTGTCACGTCTGCCACCCCGTGTAACTTCAATAGGAAGGCCACACCTGCCAGCTGTTTTTTGGCCACACACACGGACGACCCATTATCCCGCCCTCTCGCCAACAAGTCCAACGTTGCCGCCCTTGCTCTAGCACCTCCTACCACCGTTCCTCCCACCAATCTCAACCACGTTGCCCAAACCGCATTATAGCTTTTCCATGTCGACACAGACACCGATGACTCCACCAGCCTCAGCAGCTCTCCTCGGCCAGGTTCCACAAGGAAGGCGGGCACCGTACCCCTTCGGCATCCGCCCCTGGGTGCCGCTCCCTGAACCGGTCCATCTGTGAACGAGAGAGTGCGTCAGCCGCTCCGTTGTCACAACCCGGGACGTGCTTCGCACGCAAATAAATGTTACTTTGCAAACACCGCAATACCACGTGTCTCAACAACGACAACACCGGCGGGGACGCCGAAGTTTGCTTATTTATGGTTTGCACCACCGCCGCATTGTCGGACCAAAAACAGATCTTCCGGTCCCGTAATTCTGGTTCCCATACCTCGATAGCCACCACCACCGGAAAGAATTCCAGCAACGTAATATTTTGTCCAACCTCTCTTTTTCCATAGCCTAGGCCAGGGTTCCCTGCACCAATGGGTGTTAAAAATTACGCCGAAACCGCCCGATCCCGCCGCATCGGCGAACAAACTGATCGCCGGGCCTTCCACATCCTCCTTGGGGCATACCACCTGCCCGTTGAAGGACTGGAGGAAGACCCTCCATATGTGCAGGTCTGCCTTCATTCCTGCTGTCACCCGTATGAAATGATGCGGCTCGCGAACACCCACCGTCGCCAAAGATAATCTCCTGGAAAAAACCCGCCCCATAGGAATAACCTTGCATGCGAAGTTCAATAAGCCCAAGAGACTCTGCATCTGGCGCAGTGTCGCTTTTTTGCAGTGGGCCACGTCCCCCACCGCTTGGCGCAGCTTTGCCACTTTTTCTGCCGGTAGCCGAAAAACCATGTTTTCCGAATCGATCTCGATGCCTAAGAAGGTCAGGCACGTGACCGGACCCGCCGTCTTTTCTGCCGACAGCAGGACCCCCGCTAAACGCATCAGCCTTTGAAAATTAGACAATAGGAAACCGCAGTCGCCTGATGTCTGTGAACCGACGAACAAAAAATCGTCCAGGTAATGTATCACCGATGCGATGCCCGTTTCATAACGTACCATCCATTCCAAAAATGAACTAAACAATTCAAAAAAATAACATGAAATGGAGCATCCCATCGGCAAACACATGTCCACGAAAAACCTGTCCTCGATCCTACAACCTAGCAAATGAAAACAGTCCGGGTGAACCGGCAGCAGCCGGAACGCCGATTCTATGTCGGTTTTTGCCAACTGGGCAAATCTGCCCGCTGACCTCACTAAGCGTACCGCGCAGTCGAACGACGTGTAAGCCACGGCTGCCTCTGCCTTTGAAATATCGTCATTTACCGATCCCCCGCTTGGGAACGATAAATGATGGATGAGCCGAAACTTGCCGGATTCCTTTTTTGGCACCAGACCCAACGGGGATACCCGTAAGTTTTCGAATGGAGGAACATCAAAGGGCCCGGCCATACGGCCCAGCTGCACTTCCTTCATCACCTTCTCAGTCACTAACTCAATGTCGTCTCTTGCCGACTTTAAGTTAGGGCATAGCGTCGTCATTTGCTGATCATAAAAAGGTATTCTAAAGCCCTCCAAAAATCCAGCTCTAAGGATTTTTGCTTCCTGTTTCCTGTGGTATCTGTCTAACCACGGGTCCAGGAAGCGGCTTCTCACCGGCGTTCGCATGGCCGCCGGCGCCACCCACCGCGGGCGTTGCTCTTTGCTTGCGGAAACAGCGCACTGCCGCGTGCTGGCCCCCGCAAACCGAGCACTCGTGTCTAAACTTGCAGGTAGCGTAAAACCTGCAGTGGCCCTCGTTGTATAACCAACAAGAGCCGTTTGGTCTAGAGGAGGCCGCGGGCTGCTGGGATGTGCTCCCCGCGGCTGCCCCTGGAAAGGACGCCTTAACCGGACGCTGCGCTAAAATTAGTTGTATCCACACATCAGTGGCCTTAGAGGCCCAACTGATGTGACTTTTTCCCGAAATACGACGCCTAAAGTCCTCGTCATAGCGCCACCAGGCCGCACCCCCGTGCAGCCGATAAGCGCTATAGATGGTGTTTAAGTACACCATCATCTCCGGACCTTTTGCAGGCTGGTGCTGGCACGTAACGTGTACCATCACCATATACGCCTGCAACCAGTTACCGAAAGTCTTCGCAATTTTAGGCTTCTTGTCAGATCCGCGCTCTGAACTACGCTCCTTATCGACCATTACGTGGTCCGCCGAAAGCAAGGACCATATATCTATATACAAACCACTCCTAATCTTTTCCAACAATTCATCCGTCAAACCTACCCCCAGTGGGGCGACACCACAATACATTGAATCACCAAACTGCAAACCCGCTGACGGGTCTATTTCCGAACCCGCTGCTGAGCTACCACCGGTACTACCCACAGGCGGGCCTGAACCCCCTGGAGCGCAGGACACTAAAAGCCCTCCTTTTTGTTCCATCCGGCTCAGCAGCAATCGCAACAAACCAACCACATCACTCCTCTCCGCACCCGCTGCGGGATCCATAACACACTTTAACACATTGTAAATTTCGGACTCACCAGCTGGACCGACCTCCGGCGTTGCCAAGGGTGCTGTCCCCGCTATACCGCTCCCGCGGCTCCTGACCGATTCGTATCCGGGCTGATGCACTGCCGTATACAGTGCCCCTCCTCCGCTGTGGGGTTGCGACGTGCCAGGCTGTTCCCGCCTTGAGCGACTGTGTTCGTGGTCGCGCCACCGTCGACGTTCCCGGTCCTCGCGATAGAGGGATAACTGCGGGTCCGACTGCCGAGGCTGTTCCACCAATCGCTGCGGTTCCTCTAGCCCACTGCTGGTACTTGACTCGCGGCCCCTCTCCCTGCCGACGCATGCCAAGCCTGACTGCTGCGCTCGCTCCCGCTCTAACCGTTCCTGCCTCTCCTGCCTGGCTCGCGCCTTCTGCCTCTGCCTTGCCCCCTGTCCCTGCCTCTTGGAGCTCCTACGCGGAGCCTGGGGTTGTGGATAGGTGTAATCAGAGTATTCGGCTGGTGGGGCAGTGTATCGGGGGTTAACATAGCACCGACGGTAGGAAACCGTTGGCTCGTAAGAGTCATGGAATGGCATCTGGCCCGGCTGCTGCTGCCTCACCACGGCCATATTCTGTGAAGGGGTTAATACGTGTCGGGGTGGCTGTTGCTGGATGCGACTACTAGGCCTGCTGGCGGGAATGTGCTGTCGCCTCCTTGCCCCTTTTCCCCTGACTATGTGGCCTTCCTCTTCTGAACTAGCTGGTTCCCCTATGGGCTCCCCTAAGCTGCTCCCCCCCTCCCTACTGCTGCTATACTCACTGCTAAAACTCTCCGGACTATGTGTAGGGGGGTTATATGCATGCCTGCCGGCTGCCTTTTCCTTTCCCTTCCCCTTGCCCCTACCTCCTATGTTCCTGCCTGGGCCAAAGCTGCTGCACACCTCCCGCGCTACCCTCCCCCCCCCCCCACGTGCTGGGCCGCCATCTTGGGAGGACGAGCGGCCTAACCGCGCGCTTCCCTGCCGCTCTTCGCTCAGCCTGAGCTCACCTGCTGCCGCCGCTGTGGTCCTGCGCCCGGATGCGCGCTCGTGGCGATGTCTGGAGCCAGTCCCAGTTGCAGTAACCAGTCCTCCGCCTTCAGTGTCCCCGAGGACTGCCGACCGTAGGGCCTGTGCTGCCGGTCTCTCTGTCGCGCGCCGAGGTACCGGCGCCCCTCCTCCGCCAGGGCTACCGGACCCTCTCGGGCAATCGCCGACTCGGCTGTCCCTCCGTCCTCCCCTCTTCCTTGCTGGGCTCGGGCTGAGCCTTACCGGCGGCTGCTTCCTTCTCCTCGGCCGACCTCGTGGAGCCTCTCCCTGGATGCCGCCATCTTCTCCCGATTCCTGGCGAAGCTCCTCTTGCCCGGTGGTCGTTGCCTGGACCGTGGGTGTCCGGCATGTTGCCAGCAGCTCCTCGAGCCACCGGGTGCCGTCTTTCTTCACCGCCTCCTTGATCATGCCTTGTAAGTCCTCCATACTTTTGTAAATCCACGGGTATCTTTTCCTCTGGGCTGGCGCTGACACGATCCTCTTCTTCCGCTGCACGCTCCTTCTCCCGATAAATCCGCACTCTCTTCGCCTCCCCGGCCTGTACTTCCACCCGATAATCCCGCTCTTTTTCTTTCGCCGGCCGACTTCTTCCACCCGCTAGTCCCGGTCCTCCTTTTCTTTTCCTCCGGCTTCCTCTTCCACCCGATACTCCTGGCTTTCTCCTATTACTTCTGGCCGCCTCTTCTCTCCGCTCCCTCCGTTCTTCTCGCAATCTTTTAAATTTACTCCCGTTGTCCTCTAGCGCTCCTTCTCTCTCGCTGTCTACCACTCTACTGCTTTTCCCGCTCCCCACTCTCGTCTCTTCCTGTCTGTAGCTCCTCCCCTTCCCTCTAACCGCTCACTATTCTCAAATCTCCCTCACCTTCACGCCCCGCCCCCAGTCCCACGCCGCCTCGTTAAACACTTTGCGGCATACAAGGAATTGGTATGCCAGGTAAAAACATACATAGATGGGAGATGAGAAGCCAGCTCATTTCTGCTGCAGAGCTAAGATGACATCTGAGGGGTAACTGAAGGTATTGTTGCAACAGATGCTAAAATGGCCGCTGGGCCATGGCTGGCACTGAAATGGCCACCGAAGGCGTGGCCTAACTGGGCGATGGTGACGGGAGGGTCCAGGAATACTACATACTAGACATGTATCAAGATATACCGACTGGTATTGGCCCCAATAACAACACGGCCATCTAGGGGCAGGACAAAGGGAGAAAAACATCATCCATGACACGGCCGGGGCGGTGCCCTCAGAAGAAGGGCTGCCTTCCTTTGTCTTCAACTCAAAGCATATGAATAATCGCCATCTTGAAACTGCAATTATCTTACTTCAACTTTACATTACTTATTGACTCTACATACTACCAACTGGGTATGCCTAGCCCTATGCTCAATGACTATACCAACAGTTTCACATAACTTCTTGACTTTCTTCACATACTCTTAACCTTTACTATCTCCAAATCTTGCTAGTAGAAGACTCCCAGAATTCTAAAACACCTGCTTTTCTCAACAATTCGCTACATTCTTTCCCTATGGCTAAATTGCTTTGTCTGACCTTTGCTATTTCTCTAGCTGTTCCCATATAGGCATACTCCTTGCCTTGGACGTTAACTGGCGTCTCTGATATCGTATAGGCGTACCTACCGATATCCTCCCCTTCCCTCACTTCTATTATCTCAATAGGGGTAAAATCTTCCAGCAATCCCACAGATTACTTCGGAGGGTAAGAGGAGATCACATTTACTGATATCTTCCCCTTCCCTCTCCCTAATTCCTGCCCCCATCTCAATATGCCCACTATTCTTCACTAAGTAAACAGGACACTATTTTCACACAGTACGTTATAGGAGGACACAAAGTCGTTCCTTGTCCCGGAATAGTATTACAGCGACTTCCAGTAATCACAGAGATTACCTCGGAGGGTTAAGGGGAGACCACACTTGCCTCTCAGGGAACCTTTGGTGATATTAAAACAAAGCCAACAAAAGCAGATAATTGCCAACGTGATACAAACAATCAGTACAGAAACTTCAAGAATTTCCTCAGGCGACATGGCATAAAACAGGGTATGAGTTCTTCCGTCTATTACAGTTTTATGAACACATACGTTAAAATATGGCGGAGTATTCTTATAAATACATGCAGCAACTAACCTTCTGTCAACGATGAGCCCACAAATCACAAAGCCCAGAATCAAAGTGGCAAGACAAGGGCCTACCATTCACCGGTGATTTTTGGATTCTGGGGTCCCGTGATCCTGGTCCCGTAGTGTTGGCAGTTGGCGTCGTCAGATATCGGCTGCAGGTAAAGAATAAATTCCGCCCCCCGTTTGGCGCCAAGTAACTGTAAGGGGTGGCCTTGCAAAGGAGACCAAAGTGCTGATGTCGCCTGGGTCCAAATTAGTATAAGCAATTAACGAGCACGGAGAAGTCACACTGACCAAGCATAGTGCTATCAAAATGGCTTCTAGTTTATTGAAGCAAAAACATCAAATTAAATAGACCATAGACCACTGCCTAGACAGGAGGGGCTTGTGGTCAGCAAATAACTGTAAGGATACATTTCTTTTTAATGAGAAAGCAAAAGAAGGAGTTTTGAGACAATACAGTTTGTTCTTGTTCATTAGATAACATAGTGAGAGACCTTGAAGTCTTCAGGCACCTGTTTCCCTAACCAAAACACATTTTGTATTTCTTACCATTTATTCATATTTTGATAGCCTAGCAATTAAATTAACCCTCTACAACGCCACCAGGAAACTAGGGGTTTGACACACCCCCAGCTCCTGATAGAGTCAAGAAGCAAAGGTCCTGTAATTGGCTAAATTGTATTAGGAAGCGCCGTACTCAGTGAGTGAGGAGTGCTCGGTGTGTGTAATGGGCCGCTCACCTGCTGCGCTGTTATATCAGCTAAGCGGCTGTCCCCCGTCCTCCCAGGTGTCCTACTGCTTCAAGTGTCTGCGGGCCGGCGTCTGTGTCCACCGCTGTGTCCTGCGTTATGGCGACCGGGGGTAAGGAAAGAGATGGGTGAGGGAGCGCCTTCATAGCTGCCGCAGGCTAATCCAGTTCAGGGCGCTGTGGGTTTCCTCATGGCCACCCCGGCTCAGCAGTGTAAGGCGGATCGTGCTGCGGATTGTCCTGCCCTAAATAGCAACACGTCCCCTTCTTCAAAGCGGGTGAAAGAGAAAAAGATGTTGCAGCCACAGCCTCTGCTTACTCGGCTGCCAGGACCTGCAGCACACCCACCTATTGCAGCCAATCAGGTGCGGGGGGGCGTGAAACCCCTTTCAATCTTGACTCCACCAGGACTTCCTGGTGGCATCAAGATACACTAATACCTGCAGGCTATACCAGCATGCTCCATATCACTATATACAGGAGATATACATCCATAGCAATATGGGGCATGCTGATAAAACCCGGATATGTGCTATATTTATATATGTACAGCTGTTATAAGTTATAGCAGCTATACACATAAGATTACATGTGGTACATACCTGGTTGTACCACATGATCAGCAGACAGCGCTGTCATTTTCACTTTCAGTGCATTGCCAGCCAGACAATCACATGACCGGCAGTGCACTGACATAGTGCAGTAATGACCAATCACAACTGCAGTCTCTCAGCTGAAGGGAGGGCCAAGCGACAGGGGAGTCTGCAGCTTATAACTGGCTGCCGGCTCCCCGGTAACAGTCCCTTCCCTCCCTGGGTGCCATCCACAGCAGGGCGCGGCCCTGCATATGGCAGGGGCCCACAGGCCCCCGTTTGCTAAAGGGTTGGGTCGCAATTGTGACCCCTGAGTGTGTTGTGCCACCAGTTTAGCACAGCGGAGGTTCCGTTATGGTCTGGGGATGTTTTACGCGGCATGGTCTCGGTCCGTTGGTTGTAGCCGCAAGAACCATGGATACGGAGATGTACCCGGACATTCTAGACAATAGTGTGCCGCTGACAATGTGGTAATACTCTGGGAATGGTTGGCCATACTTCCAACAAAACGACGCGTCTCATCACAGATCCAACGCTGTTTTACATTGTTTTGAGGATATGGACGCTCCATGATTGGACTGACCTCGATGTTCATATTTCCTGATGCAACGTTCTAGTTCGTTCCAAAGATGTTCATTGTCAGAGGTGAAGCAAAACACTCATGAAGTCAGGTGCAAAAGTTCAGCCTGCCCCCCCCGTGCTGTTCTGCTCTTCATGGCCGCTGGCCACATCTCATCCATCAGTTTTGACTGTATCGCTGGATCTCTTAAGGGACTCATCACACAGATGACGGGTGACGATCAAGTATTTTACAGTCCCATTCATAGGCGTAGCGTCAGGGGGTGCTGGGGTTACCACGGCGACCCGGCCCCTGCGCTCAGGGGGCCCCGTGGCCGCCCTCTGCCAAACCCACATGCACATTCAGTGCATTAATGGCTGGCCGTTCTTTCCCCCGCATGATGCGGTAGCCAGAACGGCCAGCCTGAGAGGAAAAGCAGGGAGGTACTCCCATGGGCCGGCAGGGGAGGAGGGAGGAAGTCACATGGCACGGCAGGGCACAATGATCATGTGATCATGTGCTGCCCCCTGCTTCCTGTTGCACGGAAGCCTCTGAGTTTACCTCTCCTGCTGCTGCTGTCACATGGAGGAGAAGTGGACCGAGCCCTGGGGTAAGTGTATATATGTGTGTGCATCTGTCTGTCTCCCTCCTTTATCTATCTATCTATCTATCTATCTATCTATCGCTCTCATATCTCTCTATCTATCTCATATCTATCTCTCTCATATCTATCTGTCAGAACCTGCAACTCTCGGGGCCGCCGTGCCCGCACCACCGGTCCTGCCACCCGGGCTACAGGAGTGCGGCGGAGGGGAGCCCCGGTTCTTGTGATCTCCCCGGGCCGCTGTAAGACTGGTCGCCGCCGGGTTGCTAGGGAGGCAGCTGGTGCTTCTAGTCACTTGACTACCAGGCTGGCTTCCCTAGTAACGGTCTGTGCTGCAAGACTGGGGGCGTGCCCCCAGCACCTCCATGATTAGCCCTGCTGCTGTCAGGCTCCCCGCCCCAATCAGCTTCTGGGGCGGGAGCACTGACAGCATTTAAATAGGTGTGTTTTCCTGTCAGGCCTTGCCAGTGTTAGTTTGGTTCTCCAGCTGCACCCGCGTTTATCCTGACTACTCTTGTGACCTCGGCTTTTCTGACACCTGCTTTTGGACTTGACTACGTTTTTGCCTGACCCCTCCGTACTGCGTACCCTCTTGTTGCCAACCCGGATTGTCTGACCATTCTACCGTTGTTTTGTCTCAGTGTCTGTTTGTCTTCTCGTGTCCCGCTTCCCTAGTGAGGGTAGGGACCGCCGCCCAGTTGTCGCCCTGGGGGTTAGCCCAGGGGGGCAAGTAGGCAGGGACAGGGGTTGCGGGATATCTCAGGGACCCCCATATCCCGGACACTGTCCTGACAGTAACACTGGCCGAACGAAGGTCAGACCCTTGCATCCGCCCGGCAACTTTGAGCCCCTCGATGGAGGCCGTGGCGGCGTTAGCGGACCAGGTCCAGGTCCTTACGACCCTTGCCCAGGACCTAACAGCCCGCTTGCCGCCACAGGAACAAGTGGCAGCTGCAGGTCCCATGCAGCCCTCGTCCGCTCCAGGAACAATGTCAGAACCTCGAGCCACGCTTCCGGATTGCTTCTCCGGAGAGAGAGATCAGTTTTTTGCATTTAGAGAGAGCTGCAAGCTCTACTTTGATCTCCGCCCCCACTCCTCTGGTACTGAATACCAGAAAGTGGGAATCGTAATTACCCGCCTGAGGGGAGAGCCCCAAAATTGGGCTTTTTCGTTACCGGCTGGCTCTCCCACCCGACTATCCCTTGACGCTTTTTTTTCCGCCTTGGGTCAGATTTATGACGAACCCGACCGGGCCGGCTACGCAGTCTCCAAGCTTCTGGCCCTGCGACAGGGTCGCAAGATGGCGGAGGACTACTGCGCTCTATTCCGCCAACATTGTACAGAATCCGGGTGGAATGATGCCGCCCTAAAAGACCTATTTTTGACCGGTCTGTCTGAGGGTCTTAAGGACCTACTCGTGGCCCACCCGGAGCCTAGAACCCTAGAGCAAGCCATGTCGCTGGCTATTCGAGCCGACCGACGTTTGAGGGCCAGACACGCCGCTCGGACCACCCCACTCCCCACGCCTACTTCTTCGACTGACCCGACCTTTTTACCTCCCACCACCGAGGCCATGGAGCTGGGAGCCATGAACCCCAAGCAACGACGGGAATACCGCCTGAAGAAGAACCTCTGCTTCTACTGTGGGGAGCCGGGTCACCGCATTGCTACCTGCGCTAAGAAGCCACGGCAGGAAAAACTTCCGCTCCTAGGCAGTTGTCGGGGGGACTGTCTAGGAGCCAAGGTACTCCCTGTGTTGTCCAAAATGTTATTGCCGTGCACCCTAGAATTTCATGCTTTCCACCGTACTGGGCAAGCCTTCGTTGATTCTGGGGCTGCGGCTAATTTCGTTAACTTTAATTTCGTTGCTCAACTGTCCGGGGTTTTGTTACGTTTAGAGACTCCGATTTTGGTTTCAGGAGTGGACTCCACTCCATTGCAAGCAGGGGTTGTTAATCTGGTTACCCCTGAAGTAAGGTTTACGATAGGAGCCTTACACGTGGAAACCTGCACCTTTCTAGTGATGAGAGATCTGTCTGTGGACGTCGTCCTAGGTCTCCCCTGGCTCCGGGAGCACAACCCGGTAGTAAATTGGGACACGCTGGAACTGGTAAAGTGGGGTCCCCGCTGTACCAACCACCTTTGTTCGGTGAAGGTGGGAATCTCCACCTGCGAGGGGAGCCCCCTACCAGATTACCTCTCCGAGTTTTCTGACGTGTTCTCCAAACAGTTGTCTGAAGCTCTGCCCCCTCACAGGGAATGGGACTGTAAAATCGACTTGATTCCTGGGGCCAAACTTCCTAAGGGCCGCATCTATAATGTTACGGTTCCAGAGAGAGAGTCCATGAGGGACTATATCCAGGACAGCCTGGCCAAGGGACACATCCGGCCCTCAGAATCCCCGGTGGGTGCCGGGTTTTTCTTCGTTGAGAAAAAGGATGGGGGTCTCCGGCCCTGTATTGACTATAGAGAGCTAAATAAAATCACAGTCCGAAACCAGTATGCTCTTCCACTCATTCCTGACCTCCTCAACCAGGTTGCTGGGGCCCGATGGTTTTCTAAACTTGATCTCAGGGGAGCATACAACCTCATCCGCATTCGGGAGGGGGATGAGTGGAAAACCGCTTTCAATACGCCCCTCGGTCATTTTGAATACCTGGTTATGCCTTTTGGACTGTGTAACGCCCCCGCCATTTTTCAGGGGTACATGAATTCAGTGTTTCAGGATATCATGGGGGTGTTCGTTGTTGTATATCTAGACGACATTCTGGTCTTTTCCTCCGACTTGTCGAGTCACCATACTCATGTTCAGACTGTGCTAGCGCGACTCAGACATAACAAGCTGTTTGCCAAACTCGAGAAATGTGTGTTCGGGGTACAGAAGATATCATTCTTAGGGTATATCATCACGCCATGCGACTTCCAGATGGATCCTGAGAAGGTGAAAGCCATCACGGAGTGGGCCCAGCCAGGTTCATTGAAAGCCCTTCAACGCTTCCTCGGCTTCGCCAACTACTATCGCAAGTTCATTAAAGACTTCTCCGTGGTGGCTAAACCTCTAACGGACCTCACCAGAAAGGGGGCAGATGTGAGGACCTGGTCTTCTGAGGCCATGAGGGCCTTCGATACCCTAAAGGCGGCGTTCTCGTCTGCACCCGTCCTAGTACAACCGGATCTGTCCTGCCCTTTTGTGGTGGAGGTAGATGCCTCTGAGTTTGGTGTGGGAGCGGTACTGTCCCAAGGTCCCTCCACTCTCACTAACCTTAGACCGTGTGCCTATTTTTCGAGAAAGTTCTCTTCCACTGAACGGAACTACGATATAGGCAACCGGGAATTGCTGGCGATTAAGTGGGCTTTCGAAGAGTGGAGGCACTTTTTGGAAGGAGCCCATCACCAGATCACGGTACTCACAGACCATAAAAACCTCACCTATCTAGATTCCGCTAAGAGGTTAAATGCTCGGCAAGCCCGCTGGGCCTTGTTTTTCTCTCGGTTCAATTTTGTTGTTACCTATAGACCCGGTTCTAAGAATGTCAAGGCCGATGCCCTGTCGAGGAGTTTTGGTTCTCCGGAACCTTCCGAGTCTGAGCCTGAGAGCATTCTCTCCCCTGGTGTGGTCCTCGCTGCTGTCTCCTCCGACCTTTCACCTCTCATACACGCCGCTCAACAATCTGCTCCTGAAGCCCTTCCGGAAGGCAAATTATTTGTCCCGTTGTCACTGAGATTGAAAGTGTTAGAGGAGACACATGCTTCAGTCCTAGCTGGACACCCCGGCATCAGGGGTACTCTGGAGTTAGTGGCCAGACTCTATTGGTGGCCGCACATGGCCAAGGATGTACGGGTGTTTGTGTCCGCGTGCCCGGTTTGCGCAAGGGGGAAGAATCTCAGGAGACGTCCTGAGGGTCCTCTTCTTCCCTTGCCCATTCCGTCCAGGCCATGGTCCCATTTGTCCATGGATTTTATTACTGATCTGCCATCCTCGCTGGGGAATACGGTCATTTGGGTAATAGTTGACCGTTTCTCTAAAATGTCTCATTTTGTTCCGCTTGGCAAGTTGCCTAACGCCAAACTTCTGTCTGAAATGTTCATCAAGGAGATTGTTCGGTTACATGGGATCCCCGAGGATATTGTGTCAGATAGAGGGGTTCAGTTCGTCGCTCGCTTCTGGCGAGCCTTCTGTAAAAATCTAAACGTTAATTTGTCCTTTTCCTCCGCTTTCCATCCCGAGAGTAACGGACAAACGGAACGGATGAATCAAGAACTTATCCAGTATCTGCGACTGTTTGTCTCTGATAACCAGTATCAGTGGGCCAACTACTTACCTCTCGCCGAATTTGCTATTAACAACCATGTTAACTCGTCGACCCAACTGTCACCTTTTTTTTGTAACTATGGGTTCCATCCCCGGTTCTCGCTTTCTACTCCTGTTGTCTCGAACAATCCGGCCGCTGACATATCCGCTGAAGAACTGTGCACAGTTTGGGCCCAGGTTCGTAAGAACCTTCTGGGTTCCCAAGAGAAACTGCGTAAATACGCAAATAAAAGACGTACTATCTCTGCACCTTTTGTGGTCGGGGAGCAAGTTTTATTATCGTCCAAGAATCTGAGACTTAAGGTTCCCTCCCTGAAACTTGCTCCTCGGTTCATTGGCCCATTTACTGTTTCTCAGGTTATCAACCCGGTGTCATATAAGTTGGCACTTCCTGACCCCTGGAAGGTCCACAAGGTTTTTCACAAAAACTTGCTTAAGAAGTATGTGACTCCAGTTCTACCCACCCAGAACCCGCCTCCGCCTTCTCTGGTACAGGGGGAACTGGAGTATGAAGTAGAAAGGCTTGTGGATGCCCGACGGGTTAGAGGTGTGCTGCAGTACCTGGTCCACTGGAGAGGATTTGGCCCTGAGGATAGGACGTGGGTCCCTGCCAGGGACGTTCATGCGCCACGCCTAGTCCAGTCATTCCACAGGGCTTTCCCGCTTAAGCCCGCACCGGGCCATGGGGGTCCGGTGTCCCCCCGTAGAAGGGGGGGTACTGTCAGAACCTGCAACTCTCGGGGCCGCCGTGCCCGCACCACCGGTCCTGCCACCCGGGCTACAGGAGTGCGGCGGAGGGGAGCCCCGGTTCTTGTGATCTCCCCGTGCCGCTGTAAGACTGGTCGCCGCCGGGTTGCTAGGGAGGCAGCTGGTGCTTCTAGTCACTTGACTACCAGGCTGGCTTCCCTAGTAACGGTCTGTGCTGCAAGACTGGGGGCGTGCCCCCAGCACCTCCATGATTAGCCCTGCTGCTGTCAGGCTCCCCGCCCCAATCAGCTTCTGGGGCGGGAGCACTGACAGCATTTAAATAGGTGTGTTTTCCTGTCAGGCCTTGCCAGTGTTAGTTTGGTTCTCCAGCTGCACCCGCGTTTATCCTGACTACTCTTGTGACCTCGGCTTTTCTGACACCTGCTTTTGGACTTGACTACGTTTTTGCCTGACCCCTCCGTACTGCGTACCCTCTTGTTGCCAACCCGGATTGTCTGACCATTCTACCGTTGTTTTGTCTCAGTGTCTGTTTGTCTTCTCGTGTCCCGCTTCCCTAGTGAGGGTAGGGACCGCCGCCCAGTTGTCGCCCTGGGGGTTAGCCCAGGGGGGCAAGTAGGCAGGGACAGGGGTTGCGGGATATCTCAGGGACCCCCATATCCCGGACACTGTCCTGACACTATCTCTCTCATATCTATCTATCTCATATCTATCTATCTATCTCATATCTATCTATCTATCTCATATCTATCTCATATCTATCTCTCTCATATCTATCTCTCTCATATCTATCTATCTATCTCATATCTATCTCATATCTATCTATCTATCTCATATCTATCTCATATCTATCTATCTATCTATCTATCTCATATTTATCTATCTATCTCATATCTATCTATCTATCTATTCCATATCTATTTATCTATCTCCTATCTGTCCATCTATCTATCACATATCTATCTATTTATCTATCTATCTCATATCTATCTATCTATCTATCTATCTATCTATCTCATATCTATCTATCTATCTATCTATCTATCTATCTATCTATCTATCTCCTATCTATCTATCTATCTATCTATCTATCCCATATCTATCTATCTATCACATATCTATCTATCTATTTCTCTCCTATCTCATATCTATCTATCTCCTATCTATCTCTCTATCTATCTCTCTATCTATCTCTATCTCTCTCTCTATCTCTCTCTCTATCTCTCTATCCATCCATCCATCTCTATCTCTCTATCCATCCATCCATCTCTATCTATCTCTCTATCTCTCTCTCTCTCTCTCTCTATCTCTCTCTCTCTCTATCTATCTTTCTATCTCTCTCTCTCTCTCTATCTCTCTATCTCTCTCTCTCTCTCTCATATCTATCTATATATCTCTCTCATATCTATCTATCTATCTATCACATATCTCTCTCTCTCTCTCTCTCTGGTATAAGTTATACATCTCCCTAGATTTACTGTATTTATTTGCACCCTTTACACACAATTAAAAAACGCATCAAAACCGCATGCGGTTATTAATAGTGTCTGCGGCTCCCTTAGGGCGCCCACCCACTGGCGTTTTTTTTCACTGCGAAATTCGCATGTTTTTTTTTTCTGGTGGGGGTCTATGGAACTTGTAATGTAAAAATCGCGATCGCGCAAAATCGCGATTTACCGTGATATCGCGATTTTGCGCGATCGCGATTTTAGCTTTGCATGTCCCATAGCCCAAAGACCCCTGCAGAAAAAAAAAAATGCTGCGACTTTCGCAGTAAAAAAACGCTAGTGGGTGGGCGCCCTTAGGGTGACTGCCCACTACAGGTTTTTTTCACGGCGAAATTCGCAGCGTTTTTTTTTTCTGTAGGGGTCTATGGGACTTGTAATGTTAAAATAGCGATCGTGCAAAATCGCAATTTACCGCGAAATCACAATTTTGCACGATCATGATTTTAACATTACAAGTCCCATAGACCCCTGCAGAAGAAAAAACGCTGCGAATTTCACTGTGAAAAAAACCTGTAGTGGGCAGTCACCCTAATACCGTACGCGGTCTTTAAATACTGCATGCAGGTTTTTATGTGCTTTTCTTTATTGTGGTTCAAAAGTGCAACAAACACATGACCCCCCTGAGGCCGCTCTCACACGTGTTCAGAAAACGCAGCTTGAAATCCTGGCATTTTCACCGGAATTTGAAGCAGCCTTTTCGAACACAGGTTACAGCGTGTGACAGCGCTTTTTAATGCACCCCATCATTGTGATGGGTGATGTGTAGGGATGAGCGAGTATACTCGCTAAGGCACTACTCGCTCGAGTAATGTGCCTTAGCCGAGTATCTCCCTGCTCGTCCCTGAAGATTCAGGGGCTGCCGCAGCTGACAGGTGAGTTGCGGCGGGGAGCAGGGCAGAGCGGGTGGGAGAGAGGGAGAGAGAGATCTCCCCTCCGTTCCTCCCCGCTCTCCCCTGCAGCTCCCCGTCCCGCGCCGGCCCCTGAATCTTTCGTGACGAGCGGGGAGATACTCGGCTAAGGCACATTACTCGAGCGAGCAGTGCCTTAGCGAGTATACTCGCTCATCCCTAGTGATGTGATGTGTTAAAAACCACAAACATGCAAAAATAGAACGAACAGCTCTCAAAAATCACAGCGTTAGGGACACCGTGTTCCAGCGCAGGTTTAAGTAAGCTCAATAAAATCTATGGGAGTGTTGTACCGCGGTTAGTATGGCGCTCGGGACACCGCGCTAATAGCGGTAAAAAGCGGTGTGTGTGAGAGTGGCCTGCGGGGCTACAAACAAATTTTCATGTTCAGGAAATGCGTCATGTTTGGAAAGATTACGCCAAGGGACAGATCATGTATGCAGCACGATATGGGTATGGGTACGGGGGAGTGTAGGATGGAGGCCCAAAGGGGGGCCCCGAGCTGAACTTTTGCACCCGGGCCCTTGAGCCTTTAGGTACGCCCCTGAAGTAAGGGCTTTTTTTTACCAGACTTTATTACACTCCAAAATGTGGCCACACTGCATGTGTGATAAGTTCAGGGAAACAAAACCTTGTTCCTTGCAAAGATGCAGCTTAGGACACAGTAGATGACTAAGCTGGTTTATAGTGTATAGAAGATTGAAGTTGATGCATGGAGGACAGAGGCCAGGGACCCATGAGCAGGGGACGCCCACTTATGGTGTGGTCCCAGGGGCTCTGTTTTCCACTGCCTGCTTCTCCAGTGGATGTTCAGACAGATGATGTTAAACCTTTAGTGGCCAAGCCTGTTTGCGCCTTAATGACCAGGCCAAATTTTGAAAATCAGACATGTGTCACTTTAACTCTGTAAAGGTTTTGCATATCCAAGTGATTCTGACATTGTTTTTTCGCCACATGTTGTACTTCATTAAGTTGCTGAATATAGTCTGATATAATTTGTGTATATATATGAAAAGTGCCAATATTGGGAAAAGTTTGAAAAAAAATATCGTTTTTTTTTCACATTTTCAATTGTAATATATCAAATATGTACAAACATACTGTACAAACTTTTGCTAAGATATATTTCCATCTGCTTACTTTATTCTGAATGTACATTTGAAAAACTTATATGTTTTGTTAACCATTTAGGAGACATACAAATTTAACATTACTTTTCAGCATTTTGAGGAACACTTTGTTTTCCTACACCAAGCCAAGATTGCAAAGGCTCATAGAATTATAGATACCTCCACAAATGACCCTATTTTAAAAACTATACCCATTAATGTATTCACTGAGGGGTGTCAGGAGTATTTTGACCCCACAGTTTTTTTTCAGGAATTAATGCAATTTAGAGGGAAAAAAAGTTAAATTTCATATTTTTGCAAATATGTCATTTTAAAGACATTTTTTTCCTATAGTGCACATGAAAATGAGGATTTACACCCCAAAATAGATACCCCTGTTTGTCCTGTGTTCAAAAACATACCCATTGTGGCCCTAATCTACTTACAGGACACATCGCAAGGCCTATAATGGAAGGAGCACCCGCTGGATTTCAGGGTACAACTGAAAAAAATTCCAGGCCCCATTGCCCTCTTATAGAGCCATTGAGCGGCCAAAACGATAAGGAACCCCCTCAAATGACCCTATTTTGAAAACTAGACCCCTTAACGAATTCATCTAGGGGTGTACTGCTGATTTTGACCCCACAGTATTTGAATGAATCTAAGCAAAGCAGAAGGAAAAAATTACGATTTTCATTTTTTTGGCAATTTTGGCAATTTAAAAACAGGTTTTTTTGTACAGTGTACATAGAAATGAAGACTGTCACCCCAAAATGGATACCCCCGTTTGTCCCGTGTTCAGAAACATACCCATTGTAGCCCTAACCTACTTACAGGACACATGGCTAGGCCTATAATGGAGAGAAAATATGTTGGATTGCAGGGCACAACTGAATAAATTCCAGGCCCCATTGCTCACTTGTACGGAATAAAAATTGACTCCCTAAAAATATCCCCCCCCTACCCACAAAGACCCAATGGGTAGAAGCTGTAAACACTCTGGCCAGATATAAGGAGATGAGGGCAGAGGAGGAGGTAACAGTGGAAAGGTTTTACGCAACGTGGCGACCTTGGCTGGACTTCAGATTGTCCCCAGGACTGGGCGAGTGGATCACCCGGTAGGCAAACAGACTCGAGGCTTCCTGCAGCGCCCCCTATGGACGCTGGAGAGCGCAGGCTTCCCCTGGGGGCTGAGGATGGCTGACTAACCTGCGATGGAATTCGACCGCCCTAGAGAAACACAATAGTTGGCTCGTAGATTAAGCAATCAAATGCACAAGACACTGACACATCTCCTTCCCGAAGTACCCACGTCATACCCCCAACCCTATTTCCCTACCTCCTATTGAGCTCGCTAGAGCTATTCCCTCTGTTAATTCGTTTTTTGTTTTTTTTTCTCCTTTCTGCTCTTTCTCTCTTTCTTTATCTTTTCCTATCTCCACCTCCGGAACCCCTACCCCGAGGTGGGGAAGGACTCTGTCTGTTAAAGAAAATCTGGAATGGAGGCGGATAAGCCACAGCCTCCACGATGGTGTGGGTGGGGAGCTGTTAGTGGGTGCTACATGAACATGTTCACGTCACAAAGGTATCATTGCCTGTATTGCACCTTGTTTGATTTATTGTTTGCCTACATACCCCAATAAAAACTTATTGAACTAAAATATCCCCTTCCCCCCACCCCCTCCGTGCCTTTTTCGGCATTCCCCAAATCTTAGATAAAAGTAATAATGTGAACTGCGTGGTATTTCCGAAGACGGGTAATTACGGGGGCCTGGTTGGGATGGGTACATGGGGCAATAAAACCGGGTATCCCCCCTCCTCTCATGCTTTTTGGGGGGTATTTTTTTACCTCAGTGGCAGGGATGGGGTGTAAAAAGTGGCGCTCTGTGAGGTTTCATAAGCTTGATGAGGTGCGGCGGTCTCACACAGAAGGCGCTCAACGAGCTGCTCCTGGAACTGCAGACAGGCGAGCGTTCCCGGGGCTTCTTGTAAATTACGTATTACAGGTAGCGGTCTAAATAACGCCGGGTTCACAGAGACTGATGTAGAATCTACTTGCGGATCCCATCTGTGAGCCCGGCTGTGACCCTGCATACGGCCACGTAATGTATCGGCGCATAACTGCATACTCACACAGGCAATCATGCGCAGTACACTTTTTTTTGTTTGCATTTCCAGCACCGTCACTTAGCGATGACGCGGGTACCCGCAGCCCGTACACAATGTAGTTACGTATGGGCTGCGGGTATATCCACGACCATAGAGCACAATGGGCTCTATGTTGAGGATATCCACAAGAAAATAGAATCTGCTGCGTTGTTTTCTGCGAGTGGATTACGCAATTCCGACCCACTAATGTGAGCGGAATTGTGTAATCCAATGCGATTGATCTGCGTATTACCGCGGATCAGACGCATGCGGAATCTGTAATTCCTATCCGGTTTTGTGAGACTGGCCTAAGGTAGATCGCTACCTTTTTTTCATGTGACTGGGGACCGCTCAATGAGGTCACTGTTCCAGGCTCTTGGCGACCGTTGGTCACCGGGAGCAAGAGGGTTTTAAGTTTCCTGGGCTCCCCGACTTCTGCGCATGTGTCCAGCAGTTTGCCGGCGGTCCCATGTGCAGAATCCGGGAAGGTTCACGAAGGGGGATCGCGTCGGGGTTCAAATACGGAGGATTCCTTTAAAAAGTTTCTTCCCCTCTTACCCATCGCATTGGTGAGGGGAGATGAAACTTCAATTTTTTAAAAAACTTTTATATAATCGCCATTATCCATTGGATAAAGTCGAACACGTGATCAGGAACCACTCACAGCGTCCCCCTGTGAAAGTTTTTAGCCAGGAGCAGGGAGAATTTAAATTATTCTGGCAATCCACGGCTTTTGCGCATGGGTACGCCAGTTTCGCAATGGCGCAGAAGCTGGTATAAGGTCCGCACTTTCATCCTCCCTCACGGGTATGATCTGTGAGGGCAGATGAAACGTAAGCTTTTTAAACTTTTTTTAACTTGTTTAAACTTTTTTTTTAAACTTAAAAAAAAAAAAAAGTTTAAATGATCACTATTATCCATTGAATAACAGTGATCATGTCCCCAGTGACATCTCTCTGCTCCTGGCTACACATGGTAGCCAGGAGCAGAGGGATTTTGAATTTCCCGGGGCCTGAGCCCCTCTGTGCAATTATCGGGCGTTCATGCGCAGAAGGGAACTTTAGGTCCTGAAATATCGGGACATCACGGAGGACCCGAGGTGAGTATTTTCACCTCCCCTCATGGATCCGATCCATGAGGGTAGGTAAAACTTGCACTTTTTTTTCACTTTTTAAAATTTTTTCGTGATCCCCGCTATCCAATGGATATCACGGGCCCAGGGACCGCTCACCGCAGTCCCTGGTAACATCTCCTGGTTCCCGGCTACCTTCAGGAGTCAAGAGCCAGGAGATTTTAAATTTTTGGCGGGGCTCCTGGCCTTCTGCGCATGCGCATGACGCCATCCGTCTGGCGCGCATGCGCAGAAGAGCGGCGGCGGGTCCGGTAGGTCCAGGTCAACGGGGGACAACGCGGAGGATGTGGGTGAATAATTTCAGCTGCCCCCATGGATCCGATCCATGAGGGCAGCTGAATCTTTAACTTTTTTGCACTTCAATGTGATAGCATTCCTGGGGCGGAGATGCTCGCAGCCCAGGATGACAGCTCCATGCTGTCGGCTACCTGCAGGCACCGACAGCATGGAGCTGTCACATCCATAGCCCACGTGGCTTTAATCCCTGCAGGACACATGTTTTTATGTCCTCAGGGAATAAAGCCTACTTGGGCAGGACGTAAAAACAGTATGGGCTGGTCACTAAGGGGTTAAGGAAGGCTTCTACAGATGGAAATAGGGACTTAATTGCTCAGAGTAGGATGTCAATTCATCCGCATTCTTTAGTTTTTTCCTTATGTTTTTGTATATTCTAGTGTCAGCCTTCTCTGAAACTATAATTTTATTCAGACAGGATAGTCAAAGTCAAACAGTAAAAAGATGTGAGATTAGCGCTCCAATAAGGGGTGGAGGAAATGGCAGAATGTGGAGGAAAAGAGGAGTAAGGTAGTGTTAAGGACCGTTACACATGACCGGTCACATTAACCTTTCAAGCCTTGGGTTCCAAATTAGTTCATACCTGGATGCATCAGAGAGGCCAAAAACTATCTGATTCATAGTAATTAGCTCTCACAGATATGTAGAGATGGGCCGCGGCAAGTATATACAGCCCACTCTGCTTAAGGCGCGTACACACACTGAATCTTTATTGACTGAGTATATTTCTTAATACAGGAAAGCAATACGTCATTAGTCACGAGGTTAATCTTATTGGGTTTGAAAAAACATCAAGAATTGTGCTTTGTTGAACAATCAGCGCAGTGAGAATAAATATGTGAAATGTCCTTCAAATGATTATTCTCTCTTGTGAGTTTGGATGATCATAGCGTCTTATCAGCACGAAATGTTCTTTTCCCAAAGCTCAGGACATGGGGGAGGTTTTTCTGATAGCGGCTGTACCAGGCAAATGTTCTCGGATGAATAGAAAGGAAAAAAACAAATCATTAGACAATGCACCAAATACCCTGCTGTAAAGTTATTTTTGCAAATTTATTGTTTCACTACACACAAGCTTATTTACATCTTATAATGCTCCATTTTGTATCTAGCGGCCATTTTGAGACAGATTCTTCCATTTTATGAGCCTGTACTTTCTCAATTCCCCCTAGAAACTGTCTCAAAATAAACAATACTTTATAACTTCTACTGGGCGGGGTAAGGTTTGCTTTCCCTATCTCTAGTTTATGATCTATGCCCTACCTATCATTGTTGGTCAGCTGTCCAAGGGCTAATCCCTTCCCCGACAACTAATCCTAGCTAACTAAACGCGAAGACCTGATGGACACAGAAGGGATCTACAACATACATACTACTCTATTCTAATGGCTGGGAGACTAGAGTGGTCACCCCTGCTTCTGCTGAGACAGATCCATAAGGGGACAAATCGCTCTGTTGTATTATAGGCATATAGCCATTGCCTGGGGTTTCCGCATCAACATATACGGGAGCAACAGGCACCATCTGGTCTGTAAGCTTAGCACAGGAGCGTCTTATGCAGGGCACAATACAGACAGAAAGTAGCAAGAGTATGATAAGAGTAACCAGAATCCCTATACCTATCTGCACCAAGAATTGTTTCCATTGTCCGGTCCATGCAAACCACTCATCCCAGGGGTTAGTTATCCCAGAATTACGCTTCAGCTCTTCTGACAATGTGGCCAATTTCTTTATTGCGATTGTCACTTTACCTGAGGGCCCTGTGTTATCTGGAATATATGTACAGCAAGTTTTCACCAATCATTTTACAAACACCACCTTTCTCGGCTAGCATCATATCCAGAGCCACTCGGTTCCGGAAAGCCATGGTGGCCGTGGGGCCCAACTGATCAGCAAGCCCCTAAAGTGCATCTCTTGTATAGCTCACGAACCTTTGTTGGTTGTAATATATATCAACATTCTTATTAATGGTTACTATTCCAAACAGGGACTCAAATCCGGCCTTAACTTGATCCCTGGCTTTAAACTCATCTGACACCCCCCCTTGGCACTCTGATTGCATCTATATATATATATACACATATGGATCAAACCTGCCACCTGGTTTCAGATTGTGACGCTCGTCTGTAGGACCTGAGAGAGAAACAGAGACCACAGAATGCATTATTAACAATTCCTTGGAGAGACCTATGACAATATTAACAAGAGAATCATTTCCCAAACTTGGCTACTGTGGCATGTATCGTCCGGAAAAAAAAAAAGAAAAACTAATGGAAGACACTCAATTCAAGATTTGCCCGTTTCCCACTACTCCGTGGACGGTAGGGTGTGTGAAAAGCCTGGAATATACCCAAAGCAGACATGATGTATTGCATTATTTCACCTGTGACATTTGTACCTTTGTTTGACTCAATCACTTCCGGTACCCCGTATCTGCAGATTACCTCATTCATGAGCTCCTGTGCGGTTACCTGCTTATTTACTTTGGTAACAGGGTAGGTCTCCAACCTGAAAAGAAATCAACAACAAGCACATATTCATACTTCCCAACAAGTGGGAGCTGAATGTAGCCAATTTGCAATCCCTGAAATGGGTAGAGTGGTCTAGGCAAGCGTTATGTGGCAAATTTACTTCTGCCCTGTTGCTAACGGCAAAGATCATGCAAAATTGGACAAGTGATGATGCAGCAGCTACAGAAAACCAAGGAGCCACCCGTCCTTGTTCAAGCGTCGACATCATTGCTGCTTTGAACGGGGTGCTGGATGAGGCAAGCATCGCCATCATGTTGAAGGAGGTGCTAGAAGGCCTGGAGTACCTGCATAAGAACGGCCAGATCTACAGGGATGTTAAGGCTGGAAACATCCCCCTGGGTGAAGACGGCTCAGTGCAGATCGCAGATTTTGGCGTCAGCGCGTTTCTAGCCACAGGAGGCGACATCACCAGGAATAAAGTCAGAAAGACCTTTGTGGGCACGCCATGTCGGACGGCATCCGGAGGCAACGGAGCAGGCCAGAGGACACGACCTCAAGGCGGACATCTAGACCCCCGGTAGGTGTGTCTTTCCGTGCATTCGCTGGGCCATCATGGGGCACAGGGACCGTGGTGGGCAAGTTCTGTTGACTGTTCGCCATTCACCGTCCCATTTCTGCTGCTCCCCTATTTAGTCCATTTGTCTTTTTCTTCATTGCTGGCTTGTAACTGTAAAGTTTTTAGCATATCAAAGTCCAAGTTCATATCAAAGTAATTCAAAGTCCAAGGTTTATATCAAAGTCCAAAGTTATTGTTAAATTCTTCTTTTCTTCTTTTCTTCCACGGCTTAAGGGCCGCTGCCTTTGCTGTGTGATCTGTGATGGCGTTGCCTCTTGTTTCTCTGCTGTAGGAATTGGTGTGAGCTTTCCACTTTGTCACCGCTGCACCATTCTTAATTGGCTGTCCTGCTGAGGTAACAAGCTATCTGGCCTTCCATGTTAGGCCGTAGTCATGAGCTATGCCAAATGCATACCGGGAGTCAGTGTAAATGTTTGCCGTCTTACCTTCTACCACTCCACACGCCTCAGTGAGAGCCTGTAACTCCGCTTCCTGTCCTGGGACATGCGGAGGCATTCTGCTTTTAGGACATCTTGTTGCGTGACCACTGCATATCCAGCGTGGAGTTGTCAATCACCCTGGTACCATCTACAAAAACAACTCAGAATTTGCATTATTAACAAGGGCTTTCAGTTAACATTTATTATGGCCACCTGTTCTGGCAACATGATGGCTTCCATTAGTAAACTTACAGCTTTTCTATTCTTGATGGAGGAAACACAAATGGCTTAGTGATACATTGAGGTAACTATTTGGGTCAGGAGTACATAAAAAAAAGTAAATCATCAACATATTACAAGAGGGTGGTGCCCTCGGGAATTGGCCAGGCGTCTAATATCAGCTTCATGCATCTGGTGAACTGGTTTTGGGCTATTCTGTGCCCCTTATGGCAGCACTGTCCAACAGTACTGCTTTCCTCTGAAAATAAATGCAAACAAATGCTGACAGTCTGGCTGGCCCTTTAAACTCTTTCCCTTTAACGGAGAACAAAAAGGGGTATTGGCTGGGAAGACACATTCCTTAAGGGCTTTAAGTTAACATAAAGAAGAGACAGTGTCTGCAATTGCATCTTCCTGGACATGTGCCAGGGGGTACTGACGGACCAAGGGGGCTAAGAGCTTGTTCCTCTGCGTACGTAAGAGTGAGGACGGGGAGAGGTGTCGCTTGGTCTGCTGCCATCCGACAGAAGGTCGGGTGACTTTCAGACCCGGGGTGTATACGAGCCTCACCGGACAGGTGAAGTTTGATACAACATCCCAAGGGTCCCATCACGCAATTCTCAATACGCTTTCAGGACCTTCCAGCACATGGAAGCGCGTGAGGTATCGTGACCCTTTAAACATTACCTCAAACGGTTCAGTTTCTGCCAGCTGAATTGGCACTTCTGAACCCCTTGCACCGATTACCGCTAGACAATCAGGCTGGTATTCTATTTCAAATAGATCATTCATAACCTTATTGTAAAAAGGAAAAAGAAAAAATTAAAAATTTAAAAATAGCTGACCTGCAACACCTAGATCACCTATATCTTCTCTCCCCCCCCCCTTTGAACTAGGGTACTTAATTGGGAGAGTAACCGAGTTTAAGGTAGTAGCAACATTGAGAAGAATGACAAGAGCACATTGTAGCTGGATTTGACGGGCCAGAAATAAGTGCTTGGGTTGCACTTGCGTGTATACGCTCCGGATGTCATGGGGGGGTGAGGACCACTAGGGGGAGTTAGTTCAATACCAACTCCGAAGATTTGTTAACCATTGCCTGTACTGCTGCCACCGCACAAACACACGAGGGAGCTGCTTCAGAGGTGAGAGAGAAAAGAATAATTGAAAGACAGTCATAGAGTGGTTGCATAAGTAGGGAAACCGAGTGCATTCATGGTCGGCAGTATGAAACAAGGCCCAGAAAGGTGCGGGGTTTGGCAACGCATATAGGTACAGGTATGGCCGGGACAGCAGCCTTTTGTTCCTATGTCAGATGTCCAGTTCCTTGGCCTAAACAGTGACCCAGGAGAACAACCTTAGTTTTGCAGAACTGGAGTTTGTCTTTAGAGGTTTTACAGACATTTTCTGCAAGAAAAATTAACAGTGAAATTGTGGCCTGTTGGCAGGCTTCCAGATCATCAGCACGCAGCACCTACATCACACAGCGCCGACAGCACACAGCGCCTACATGTGGTAGGTGGCTGACTGACCCTTCAGCGTCTTTTCTGGACTGGAAAAAGAGGGGTGTTTGTTGGAGCAGTTAGTTTACAAAACTCTTCTGAACCGGCACCTGAGGTCTCAACCCGTACTGATCCATCTGGTGAGAATTTGATGGATGCAGATAAGGCCTGTAAGATATCAGTGCCAATAATAGAGACATGAATATTCTACAAACATCTATCCACATTGAAAATTTACAGTCTGCATATGCAGAAGGGGGGGAAGAAAAACTTGTATCCCCAGTCAATATCTGCATCACACATCTTACATTCATCATAGTCTGAACACGGGTCATTAACTCTCATCCATCCATGCGGTCAAGTCTGTCTCTCTCTCATTCAAATGTTAGTAAGAGTTCACACAGGACGTAACGCGTATGATGCAACTGTCCTCATCTTGCAAACAAATGCATTCAATCACTCCCACCTCTCCTGTCTGTAATACCAGAGAAGTATACCACATTCCACAGCACTAATATTTCCCATAAAAGGAACACACATTTAGCAATTATGCACACGTCCGACCAGTCACAGAACTGACATTTACACAAAGAACAGCAAAAACAGTAAGATTCACTTATCACATATTGACCCTCTCCTTCGTTCTGTAAGCTTTCCTACTGCCGTCTGCGATCCTAGCACCTATAGTGACCTTTCTTCTCAGCAGTATCTGACTTATGAGGAATGGACAACACGTACAGCAATGACACAATGTTATGACATTAAAACATACAGGACAAACAGCACGGTGGTTAATTGTCACATAATTGTCTACAGATTCTGCATGAACTCGCTTCATGTCATAGGGGGACACAGACTAGAGGATTCCCTTTCTCCTCCATTTTTCCCCCTTGCAAAGTGGAAAAGATTTTTCCAGCAACAACTACATTCATGGGAAATTTTAAGCACAGACCTACTTGGGATGGGGGTGCTAAACACAGACTGCAGAACAGATAATCGGGAGGAGGCTGTTTGCAGGTGGGATGAGGGGACTTGAACGTTTCTATGCAAAATTCAGAAAAGGCACTCGTCATTGCAGTTCAAAGAATTGGTATGCTGGGTAAAAACATACATAGATGGGAGGTCAGAGGCCAGCTCATTTCTGCTGCGGAGCTAAGAGGACATCTGAGCGGCAGCTGAAGGTATTATTACAACAGATGCTAAAATGGCCGCAGGGCTATGGCTGGCACTGAAATGGCCACCGAAGGCGTGGCCTGACTGGGCGATGGTGACGGGAGGGTCCAGGAATACTACATACTAGACACGTATCAAGATATATCGACTGGTATTGGCCCCAATAACAACACGGTCATCTAGGGGCAGGACAAGGGGAGAAAAACATCATGGTGAAGGACTGCCTTCCTTTGTCTTCAACTCAAGGCATATGAATAATCGCCATCTTGAATCTGCATTTTTCAACTCCTCTCTATATACTACCAACTGGACAGGATCCAAAAGACCATCATCTACAGTCTTCTTCTTAACAATTTAAACATCGTATATCACAACGGCCTAATTATAAGTATATATAACTGCCTGAGACCCTGGTATGCCTGTAGCCTTATGCTCAATGACACATTGGGAAGTATATCTCTAAGTGCCTGAGCCTTTTGCTCAGTGACTATACCAACAGTTTCACATAACTTCTTGACTTTCTTCACATACTCCTTCCCTCCTCTACATGACACCAAGTGGACAGGATCAAACAGACTACTGTCAGGTACCTTAATTTAAACATGTTCCGAAACTAAACTCTGAGCCGTCTCTCAACCGGGAGTCCGAAGCCGTATGCTCAATCACGTGATCGTACTTGTCACGTCCGATGCCGTCTGCTCAATCACTCCCTGAGAAGTATGCTCAATAAACTAAACCTCGAAGCCGTCTCTCAACCGGGATCTGCAGTCCCTGAGAAGTATGCTCGATAAACTAAACCCTCGAAGCCGTCTCTCAACCGGGATCTGCAGTCCCTGAGAAGTATGCTCGATAATACAATTTATAACGTCCTAAAAGATTCTGTCCCCTGGTGTCATAGACCACCCAAGACCTGAGGTAAACTTCTTTACCGATGACAACTATGATGTCAAACATCAAACATCCGACTGACCTAGGAGTCTGTCAATCAACTGAGCCAAAACAGACCAACGGCAGACATCATATGATAAATATGACACTTACCGGGCTGTGTGTGAGGTTGATCAGTCCTCTGGTTTGGCACAGTGGATATATGTCCTCCCAGTCCGATGTCGTCGTCCGATGAGTGACACAAGAGTCAAGGGTAAATCCTGCCGACTACGCCAACTGTTAAGGACCGTTACACATGACCGGTCACATTAACCTTTCAAGCCTTGGGTTCCAAATCAGTTCATACCTGGATGCATCAGAGAGGCCAAAAACTATCTGATTCATAGTAATTAGCTCTCACAGATATGTAGAGATGGGCCGCGGCAAGTATATACAGCCCACTCTGCTTAAGGCGCGTACACACACTGAATCTTTATTGACTGAGTATATTTCTTAATACAGGAAAGCAATACGTCATTAGTCACGAGGTTAATCTTATTGGGTTTGAAAAAACATCAAGAATTGTGCTTTGTTGAACAATCAGCGCAGTGAGAATAAATATGTGAAATGTCCTTCAAATGATTATTCTCTCTTGTGAGTTTGGATGATCATAGCGTCTTATCAGCACGAAATGTTCTTTTCCCAAAGCTCAGGACATGGGGGAGGTTTTTCTGATAGCGGCTGTACCAGGCAAATGTTCTCGGATGAATAGAAAGGAAAAAAACAAATCATTAGACAATGCACCAAATACCCTGCTGTAAAGTTATTTTTGCAAATTTATTGTTTCACTACACACAAGCTTATTTACATCTTATAATGCTCCATTTTGTATCTAGCGGCCATTTTGAGACAGATTCTTCCATTTTATGAGCCTGTACTTTCTCAGTAGAACTCACCCCAGACGTAACCGGACCCTAAGAAGAGGTCACGGTTCGTCTAATGATCCTGGATAGCAGATAAGGTCAAATGTTGCTTCAAATTACTGGTCCGTAGGACATCCCAAGGACAAGGAGAGCATCACAAGGTGGCTCTAGGCAAAAAATTACCAGAGGCAGCAAACAGCAATATAAACACAAGGAAAAAACCTTGGTGCTCCAGTATATTTGAGCAGATAGATAATATAATAGGTGGAAGGCTGACTTACTTCGTAGGGGTGTCAAGTGATGTTGACACCCCTAAAATCCTGGTCGGCGTGTAGAGAGTAAATTCTTGGGTTCTCAGAAGGCAATGTTTATTGGAACATGTATACAACGTGTTTCGGCTATGCAATAGCCTTTATCAAGCATAAAATAACAAGTACAATAAGCATATTTATATATATATGACAATAAGAAAGAGAGTACCTTAAGGTGTGGGATCTGCATCTGTGTCAGAGCAAGCAGGGTTGTAAAGGTCCACCCCTTCCGGGTTACAGATTCAATCATGTGGAATGGGTCAGGAGAGGGAGGGGGAGGGGGGGGGGGGGGAAGAAGGAAGGAGGACATTTGGTTTACAAAATTTATTATTATTTAGGTACTCTCTTTCTTATTGTCATATATATAAATATGCTTATTGTACTTGTTATTTTATGCTTGATAAAGGCTATTGCATAGCCGAAACGCGTTGTGTACATGTTCCAATAAACATTGCCTTCTGAGAACCCAAGAATTTACTCTCTACACGCCGACCAGGATTTTAGGGGTGTCAACATCACTGACACCCCTACGAAGTAAGTCAGCATTCCACCTATTATCTATCTGCCCAAATATACTGGAGCACCAAGGTTTTTTCCTTGTGTTTATATCAAAGTCAAACAGTGTAATTTCCTGAATGCCATTTCAGACTGGGTGGCTGGTAATAGTTTTGTCTCCCAGTATATTACACAACACGCCTCCACTCTGTTGCTTGTGTTGCGCCCCCTTGTGTTAGAAATGCTAACTGCAACCAAAAAAAGGTATTTTCGCTCAGATTTTGCTCCATACAATGTGCTTATTTTTGTGCCTCCTGGCATCCTTTTTCAACGTTGTACTACTTTGAACCCGACTACTCCTTTTTCAATTGAGTATCCCCGTTCAAAAGGGAGGAGGGCATAGGTGATCTAGGTGTTGTAGATCAGGTATTGCTTCTTTAGAAAAAAAATTGCTACAAGATTCTGATCTATGTAAAATAGAACATCAACATGATTATTTAGTGCTGATGCAGCAAGAAACTTCCAGTATGCAAATAGTTACTGGAACTCCCTGCTGACAATGTATATTTTGAGCTTTTTCTGCAGATGGTACCAGGGTGAGGAATGACAACTCTACATCGGATATGCAGTGGTCACACAAGAAGATGTCATAGAAGCAGAAGCTCTGCCTCCACATGTCTCGGCACAAGAAGCGGAACTGAAGGGCCTCACTGAGGTGTGTAGAGTGGCGAAAGGTAAGACGGCAACCATTTACACTGATTCCCGATATGCATTTGGCATAGCTCATGATTACGGCCCAATATGGAAGGCCAGACAGTTTCTTACCTCAGCAGGACAACCAATTAAGAATGGTGCAGCGGTGCAGAGTCTCATGGAGGCCCTACTTCTACCTGACAAAGTGGAAAGCTCACACCAATTCCTACAATGGAGAAGCAAGAGGCAATGCCCTCGCAGAAAGCACAGAAAAGAGAGCGGCCCTCAAGCTGTGGAAGAAGAAAAAAAAGATACTGACAGCACGAGTCAGAGGCAAAAACTTGGACATTGACAAAATGTGGACATTGATATGCTAAGGACTCTACAGTTACAAGCCAGCAAGGAAAGAAAGGATAAATGGACTAGAAATGGGAGCAGCAGAAACAGGACAGCGTATGGCGAACAGTCAATAGCACTTGCCCACCACGGTTCCTGTATCCCATGATGGCCCAGTTAACGCACGGAAAGACGCACCTAGTAAAAGCAGCAATGACGTCGACGCTTGAACGAGGACGGGTGACGCCTGGGTTCTCTGTGGCTGCTGCATCATTTGTCCAGTTTGCATGATCTATGCCATAGGCGAGTCAGGACAGAAGGCAAAGTTGCCCAAAAGACACTTGCCTAGACCACTCTACCCATTTCAGGGATTGCAAATTGACTACATTCAGCTCCAACCTGTTGGGAAGTATGAATATGTGCTTGTTGTTGTTGATGTCTTTTCAGGTTGGAGGCCTACCCTGTTACCAAGGCAAACAAGTAGGCAACTGTAAAGAAGCTCATAAACGAGGTAATCTGCAAATATGGGGTACCAGAAGTGATTGAGTCAGACAGAGGTACAAACTTCGCAGGTGAAATAATGCAACACATCATGTCTGCTTTGGGTGTATCCCAGGCCTTTTACTCACCCTAGCACCGATAGAGTAGTGGAAAGGTGGAGAGACTTAATGGCACGCTAAAAAGCAAGATGCTTAAAATGACGCTGGAAATAGGGCTACCCTGGACAGACTGTCTCCCAGTAGCCCTATTCAGTGTTAGATATACATCCAGGTGGGATCATGCATTATCTCCCTACGAGATTCTGTTTGGGTCTGCCCCATGGCTAGGTTGCTACTATCCCCAGTAGTTACAATTACAATCTGATGTGTTGACTAAGTATGTGATTTCCCTTGCCAAAGCACTAACCAAAGTCTATGCACAGATGTTCTCTTCCAGACCTAGAGGCAGACACCGGGACACATATCTTGCAGCCTGGGGATTGGGTGTATGTCAAGATGTCCCTCAGGAAGCACCCTCTTGAGCCTCAATTTGATGGTCCCTACCAGGTGCTTCTGACTACTGCCACAGCTGTGAAACTAGCCGGAAGACCCACTTGAATCCACACTTCACACTGTAAGAAAGCCTCAGATCCAGGAGACCAGGCTTAGTTATGCTGTGGACATTGCTTTGGTTGGGGCTAGTTAGAGAGAGAGAAGAGTGGCAACTGGAATCCTTGGTCGGAGGAATATGAGGGTACTGTTACCTTCTGGTATAACTCATCCAACACTCAAGTAGCCACATATTCCTTCGACTATTGTACTGTGGTCCCGTGTCTAGGAGCAAAACATGATGACCATAGCCGACCCTGCCTTCGAGGACACCATGACAGTAGAGATTGACTACTCTGACCAGAATCTCTGGTTGGAGTGTATGAGAGCGACAAGTCTAACTGTTTCGTGTGCTGTAGTGCCCTTGCACTTGGGGATGGTCCCCCTAAATCTCCGTGTAGATGCTGAAGAGTGTTTTCTTAGTCTTTTCACTAACACTTCCACTAATTACACTACTTGTGAGAAGTGGAAAAAGTAGTACTCTATAACCACTTAAGTGCCTCGCCCCGGGGAGAGCATTACTGTCTACTCTGGAAACTACACCTGCTATGCAAACAGGCAAGGTGAAGGGAGATTTTTGGGGGAACTCACCAATGGGTATTGCTCCTCCTACAGTATACTAGGAGGGGAACGGACATAGAACCAGGTCCAGTCCTTAGGAGACGTTTACTGGCTTTGTGGGGACATGAGGTTGAGGAACCAACTGGAAGGTAATTGGACAGGGGAGTGTGCCTTAGCAAAAGCCCTTATGCCCCTCCACATCCTGTCAGACAACATCGAGAATAATGAGGTTAGTCCCAATAGTTACCATAGAGCGAGAAGAGAGGCTCCTGTCTGTAGTTTTGATCTGCACGTGTACATTGACGCCATAGGACAGCCAAGGGGGGTACCTGACGAGTTTAAAGCTAGAGACCAAGATAAAGCTGGATTCGAGTCCATTTTTCCAATCATTACGGTAAATAAAAATGTTGACTGGATTAATTATAATCAGCAGCAGTTTATAAATTATAGCCAACCAATTAGGACCTATCTCGACTATGACTTTTCAAAATAGAATGGCCTTAGATATGATTTTAGCTGAAAAGAGGGGTGTTTGTAAGAGGATAGGGCAAACTTGTTGCACCTACATCCCAGACAACACGTGACCCACAGGTAAAGACACAGTTGAAATTAAGGAGCTGACCACACTATCGTAAGAACTAAAAAGAAATTCAGGGATAACTGATCCTTGGGGTCAGTTATCCCTGATAGGCGTCGCTGTTGTATATGTACTGATTATATTTTCCATTCTAATCTGTTGTATTAACTCCTGTGTCAGGAAGACCTGTGAAACTGCTGCTGAAAAAGCCGCTCCCACAGTGAGTTTGCTGGATGCATCCCCAGAAGGAGTGGACAAGTCCTACACCCCCTTGAAGACCCTAATCCCAACCTACAATGTGCTCCAGTTATAGGGCTGGATCACCCTCCTTGTGATTACGAGTCGGTGACTACGGGGGACCCAGGCTAGCTGTGGTCCAGTCGCAAGGGCTGTGATGAACCCGTAGTTGGCTTAGAGAGCGTGCCTTGGTTTGCTCTAAGGGCCTGCCTAGATTTGGGTTACCGAGGAGGGTCAACCGGAGAGGACTGTGAAAATTACCAGGGAAAGTTGGAGAATAGACATTTCAAGGGGGGATTGTAGTAGAAAAGATGATTAATTAGCGTAAAATCTCTATTGATTTGTATAAACTAGATGTATTACACAGCTGTAGTGAGTTGACTCTCTAGTGCTATAACAGTAGTCCAATGTAATGTTCCAGTGCAGCCTCACTATGGTTAAATTACATTGCTATACAGTAAGACTAAAGGTATACCTATCTTGGGTGTTTCCCCAGCCCTCCCCCCTCTCAACTTCTGAGACAAAGAAGCTGGTCTTTGCCTGACCACATGTTGAGGAGACAAAGGATGGTTTGTACACTGGGCCTGAGAGGGGCGTGGGGAAGGGAGGGGATTCTATATGGCTCAACGAATGAATATATATATATATATATATATATATATATATATATGTGTGTGTGTGTGTGTGTGTGTGTGTATGTATATATATTTATTTTATTCTTTTTACTTTTGTCATATGATATACGCCCATAAAGGGCAGGTATTATGTGTTTTAATAAAAGAAGCCCTGGGATTATTTTCCAGGCAGAACTATGTAAGCTTCATACTGGACACGTGTCTCAGTCTGAGTTCTTATACGCGCGTATATCAGAGTTTTGCAATTAGGAAGCTACAGAAAACCCCAGAACCTGCTGGAGAAATTGGTGTCCAGATCAACATAGCGCTCATTGAGAGCTATAGTAGGCTGGAAAATATAAGAGAACTAGTTCTATAACTCTGCTGAAGAGGATGGCACTCAGGACAGAACATATGTATGCTCTGGTGGTCCTGGTGCCAGCTCACCCTCTACTAGCGTAGTGTCACTTATCTCTTCATCCCCTTTGCACAGGGGCACTATCACTGCTGAAGCTTACGCCCAACTCCACATTGTTGGAAGAACTATTCCTTATATATGACTTGTCATGAAGTTCAGGAACTGGTGTTTTATATCTGTGTTCTCATGCTGATATAACCATAACTGTCTTCACAATCATTAAAGGAGCATTCCCATCTCAGCTTATCATGGCCAAGATAAAAATACCCCTCTGTATGCTGCAGCTAAGTGGATGATAGTACGGAATCAGTCAAATAGTCGTTACTACTGTGTCTGTAATTCCCACAAAAGAAAATGGGAGTTATGGAAATGGTGTAGTACAATAAATTACACTGTTTACATAACTCAGGAGGTGCGATAACAGCATACCTCCCAAATGTCCCAATTCTGGAGGGATAGGCCTTATTTTTGACCTAATTCCCCCCTGTTCCTCTTTAGCCTTTTAATGTCCCTCTTTTTGACCTTGGAAATAGATTTGCAGTAATAAACTTATTTAATAAATAAGTAATAAACCATATTCTCTATACACATCTATCTGTATGGTTCCTAATTGTATCCAAGCCCCTAATTTGCATATTATTCTATCATATTCTACATTTTGGATTGTTAAAATTTCTACATTCCAATAATTTTTATCCTGCAGCTATTAGGTTCTATTGAACCTAATAGCTTTCTGCCCTCCGTTGCTCACGCTGCGGAATTCCACTGCAGAGTTTTGCAGCGTGAAAGAAATCTCGGCATGTTCTAATTGCCGCGGAAAAACCCGCGACCGACTTCTATTGCAGCTACACTGTGTATGCGCGCCAGCTTGCCTGGGACTCACGTGGTGGATCCGGAGAGGTAAGTAGGGGGTTTTTGAGGGCCACTGTGTGGGACTCCGCTACAATATTTCGCTGGCGGAGTCCGACGCGGCCGTGGGCTTGAGGTCTTAATAGACATGTTGCAGATTTAGAATCCACTGACTGCTCTATTTTGACACGTTTTTGCACTTTTTAACGCACCTCATTACCCATCACAATGATGGAGTGCATTAACCCCTTAGTGACGAAGCCTGTTTGCGCCTTAGTGACAGAGCCGAATTTTGGAAATCTGTGTAACTCAACATACAATAACTCCGTAAAGGTTTTGCATATTCCAGCGATTCTGACATTGTTTTTTCGCCACATATTGTACTTCATTTAGGTTGTAAAAATAAACCGATAGAATTTGTGTATATTTATTAAAAGTACCAATATTGGAAGAATTTTGAAAAAAATGTCATTTTTTCCCAATTTCAACTGTAATATCTCAAATATGTGAAAACATACTGTACAAATTTTTGATAGGATATATATTTCCATCTGCTTACTTTATTCTGAATGCACATTTGAAAAACTTTCGTGTTTTTTTTAACCATTTAGATTACGTACACATTTAATATTACTTTTCAGCATTTTGAGGAACACTTTGTTTTCTTACAGCAAGCCAAGTTTGCAAAGACTTATAGCTGTCAGAATGATAGATACCGCCCAAAATTTTAAAAACTTCACCCCTTAATGTATTGACTGATGGGTGTCATTAGTATTTTGACTCCACATTTTTTTTTCAGGAATTAATTCACTTTAGAGGAGAAAACATAAAATTTCATATTTTTGCAAATGTGTCATTTTTAGAGATGAGCGAACGTGTTCGGCTCTGCCCCTTTTCGCCCGAACACCGAACTTTGCGAGCAATTCCGTGCTCGGGCGAAAAAAGTTCGGGGGTCACCGTGGCAGCGCGGGGGGGTGCGGCGGGGAGTGGGGGGGAGAGGGAGAGAGAGAGGGCTCCCCCCTGTTCCCCGCTGCTGCCGCCCGCGCCGCCGCGGCTCTCCCCGCCCCCCGAATCTTTACGCGCGGACACTGAAGTCCTCGGTAAAGCCGGTGTCCGGGTGCGTAAGTGTTCGTTAAGAACACGTTCGCTCATCTCTAGTCATTTTAAAGACATATTTTTTCCTATAGTGCACATGAAAATGAGGATTTACACACCAAAATGGATATCCCTGTTTCTCCTGTGTTTAGATACATACCCATTGTGGCCCTAATCTTATGTCTGGATGTACAACGGGGCCCAAAATGAAAGGAGTAGTCGGAGTCTTTCAGAACAGAAATTTTGCTTGAAGGTGATTTAGACCCCATTGCCCACTTGTAAAGCCCTTGGGTAGCCAAAACCACAGAAAACCCACACAAATGACCCAATTTTGAAAACTAGACCTATAACGAATTTATCTAGGGGTGTACTGCATATTTTGACCCCACAGTTTTTCAATAAATTCAAGCAAAGCAAAAGGGAAAAATTGTGATTTTCATTTTTTGGGCAATTCTGTCATTTTTAAAACTGCTTTTTTTGTACAGCACACATATGAAGGAAGACTTGCACCCCAAAATGGATACCCCTGTTTGTCCCGTGTTCCGAGACATACCCATTGTGGCCCTAATCTTATGTCTGGATGCACAACGGGCCCCAAAATGTAATTTTGCTTGAAGGCCTTTGATGCCCCATAGCACACTTGTAGAGCTCTTGAGCGTCCAAAACCATAGAGAACCCCGACAAGAGACACCATTTTGAAAACTAGACCCCTTAATGAATTTATCTATGGGTGTACTGACCATTTTGACCACACCGTTTTTGAATGAATTCAAGCAAAGCAAAAGGAAAAAATTGTGAATTTTATTTTTTTGGCAATTCTGTCATTTTAAAAACAGCTTTTTTGTACAGCACTCACATAAATGAGGACTTGCACCCCTAAATGGATACCCCTGTTTGTCTCGTGTACAGAGACATACCCATTGTGGCCCTAATCTTATGTCTGAATGCACAACGGGGGACAAAATGTAAGGAGTAGTTGGTGGCTTTCAGAACAGAAATTTAGCATGAAGGTGATTTAGACCCCATTGTAGAGCCCTTGAGCGGCTAAAACGACAGAGAACCTGAACAGATGATCCCATTTTGAAAACTAGACCCCTTAACGAATTCCTCTAGCGGTGAACTGTGTATTTTTACCCTACAATTTTTAAATAAATCTAAATCAAAGCAGTAGGAAAAAATTACAATTTTCATTTTTTGGGCAGTTGTATTAAATTAAATACTTTACAGCACACATACAAATGAAGACTTTCACCCCAAAATGGATACCCCTTTTTGTCCCATGTTTAGAAACATATCCATTGTGCCTCTAATTTGCTTACAGGACACATGGCTAGGCCTATAATGGAAGGAGCACCCATGGATTTCAGGGTACAACGGAATAAATCCCAGGCCCCATCGCCCACTTATAGAGCCATTGAGCGGCCAAAACGATAAGGAACCCCCTCAAATGACCCCATTTGGAAAACTAGACCCCTTAACGAATTCATCTGGGGGTGTGCTGGAGATTTTAACCCCACAGTATTTGAATGAATCAAAGCAAAGCAGAAGGAAATAATTATGTTTTTATTTTTTTGGCAATTTTGTCAATTTAAAAACAGTTTTTTTGTACAGTGTACATAGGAATGAAGACGTTCACCCCAAAATGGATACCTCCGTTTTCCCGTGTTTAGAAACATACCCATTGTAGTCCTAATCTACTTACAGTACACATGGCTAGGCCTATAATGCAGGGAACACCCGTTGGATTGCAGGGCACAACTGAATACATTCCAGGCCCCATTGCTCACTTGTACGGAATAAAAATTGACACCTTAAAAAAATTCCCCGCCCCCCTCCACCATTTTTGGCATTCCCCAAATCTAAAATAAAAGTAATAATGTGAACTCTGTGGTATTTCCGAAGACGGGTAATTACGGAGGCTGGTTGGGATGGGCACATGGGGCAATAAAACAGGGTATCCCCCTCCTCTCATGCTTTTTGTAAGGGTATTTCTTGATCGGCAGGAATGGGGTGTAAAAAGTGGCGCTCTGTGAGTCTTCATAAGCTTGCTGACTTGCCGCAGTCTCAAACAGAAGGCGCTCAACAAGATGCTCCTGGAACTGCAGGAAGGCAAGCGTTCCCGGAGCTTCTTGTAAATTACGTATTACAGGCCGCGGTCTGAATAACGTCGGGCTCACACGGCCGGATGTGGAATCCACTTGTGCAGGCCCGCAGCGGATCCCAGCTGTGAGCCCGGCCGTGGTGCTGTGTATGGCCATGTAATGTACTGGGCATAACTGCTGACTTACACGGGGGGGGTCATGCGCAGTACACCTTTTTTTGTTTGTATTTCCCGCACTGTCGCTTAGCGATGAAATGGGTACCCGCAGCCTGTACACAATGTAGTTGCGTATGGGCTGCGGGTCTATCCGCGACCATGGAGCACAATCGACTCTATGTCACGGATATCCGCGATAAAATAGAACATGCTGCGTTCTGTTTTCTGCGAGTGGATTACGCAATTACAACCCGCTAATGTGAGCGGAATTCTGTAATCCAATGTGATTGATCTGCGGATCAGACGCATGCAGAATTTGCAATTTCTATTCGGTCATGTGATACCGTCCTGAGATAGATCACTACCTTTTTATCACGTGACTGGAGACCGCAAAACGAGGTCAATGCTCCAAGCTCTCGGCGACCGTTGATCGCCGTAAGCAAGGAGATTTTAAATTTCCTGAGCTCCCCGACTCCTGCACATGTGCCCGGTGTTTTGCCGACGGTCGCATGTGCAGAATCCGGGAAAGTTCACGGAGGAAGATCGCGTTGGGGTTCAAATACGGAGGCTTCCGGTAAAAAGTTTCATCTCCTTTCACCGATCGTATCCGCGAGGGTAGATGAAGCTTCAATTTTTTTTAACTCTCATAATCCATTGGATAATGGCGAACACGTGACCAGGAACCGCTAACCGTGGCTCCCCGTGAAATCTTTTTAAATTACCCTGGCAATCCACAGCTTTTGCGCATGCGTCTGCCATTTTGGCAACGGGCGTGTGCACAGAAGCTGGGGTAAGGTCCGCGGATAAATCCGGGGGTATTAGGTACGTCATTTCATCATCTCTCACGGATATGATCCATGGGGGAAGATGAAATGTAAGCTTTTTAAACTTTTTGTTTACTTTTTAAAACTTTTTTAAACCTTTTTTTTTACTTTAAATGAACACTGTTATCCATTGAATAACAGCGATCATGTCCCCGTGGACCTCTCTCTGCTCCTGGCTACCCATGGTAGCCAGGAGCAGAGGGATTTAAAGGGGTTGTCCCGAGGCAGCAAGTGGGTCTGTACACTTCTGCATGGCCATAATAATGCACTTTGTAATGTACATTGTGCATTAATTATGAGCCATGCAGAAGTTATAAAAAGTTTTATACTTACCTGTTCCGTTGCTGGCGTCCTCGTCTCCATGGTGCCGACTAATTTTCGCCCTCCGATGGCCAAATTAGCCGCGCTTGCGCAGTCCGGGTCTTCTGCAGTCTTCTATGGGGCTCCGTGTAGCTCCGTGTAGCTCCGCCCCGTCACGTGCCGATTCCAGCCAATCAGGAGGCTGGAATCGGCAGTGGACCGCACAGAAGAGCTGCGGTCCACGGAGGAAGAGGCCATCTTCAGCGGTGAGTAGAGAAGTCACCGGAGCGCGGGGATTCAGGTAAGCGCTCCGGTGAGCTTTCTTTACCTCCCTGCATCGGGGTTGTCTCGCGCCGAACGGGGGGGGGGGTTGAAAAAAAAAAAAACCCGTTTCGGCGCGGGACAACCCCTTTAAATTTCCGGGGGCTCGAGCCCCTCTGTGCACGCGCCCGATGATTGACATCGTGCGCGCATGCGCAGAAGGGGACTTCGGGTCTCGGGAGACCAGGACATCGCGGAGGACCCGAGGTGAGTATTTTCACCTCCCCTCATAGATCGGATCCATGAGGGGAGGTGAAACTGGCACTTTTTAAACTTTTTTTTTACTTTTTCGCGATCACCGCTATCCAATGGCCGATCACGGGTGACTTCTCCTGGTTCCCGGCTACCTTCAGGAGCCGGGAGCCAGGAGATTTTAAATTTGCCGGGGCTCCCGGCCTTCTGCGCATGCGCGTGACGTCGTACGTCCGGTGCGCATGCGCAGAAGAACGGCGACGGATCCCAGAGGACCAGTGCACCACGGGACACATCCGACAAGGTGGGTGAGTAATCTCAGCTGCCCTGATGGATCCGATCCATCAGGGCAGTTTAATATCTAACTTTTTAAAAACTTTTTTTGACTTTTATTGCGATCGGCGCACCGCCAGCATGGAGCTGTCATGTCCTCAGCTAAGAGGGCATTAATCCAAAGGATGTATGTTTTTACGTACTCTAGGATTAAAGCCCACTTAGTAAAGACGTAAAATGGCAATGGGGCCGTCACTAAGGGGTTAAAAGTGATGTGAACGCTGTGACATGCGTTCGAAAACCAAAGTAAAAATCACGGCAAAGCCATGCAATCAAAATTGCGGCATTTTACAGACTACGCGTGTGAGAGGCCTTAGGCCTATTCATCTCTATGTTAGTTATGAAAACACTGTAAGATAGTCAGCTTGGCTGCCTTACGTAATTGTGACTATCCCCACATAGCACGTACAACCGGGATGGGGCTGGGGGAAATGGGATTTCGAGATAGGTGCAGAAGTGGTGCCTCGGTTTATCAAATTTTTATGGCATATCCTGTAGATATGCATGAAAAGACACATGGGAATACTTCTTAAAGGAAGGGGTCCCTCCACACCTTACCGTTTGCCAAGAATTTAGAAGCGCTGCTGCTCACAGAAAACCAATGTAACACTAACCAACTAGAAATTCTATGAGTAAGAGTGAGGGTATGATAGTGGCCTGCACCCCTAAATAATGTAAACCCATTAGGTAACAAGGGATCATGTTGCCAAATGTGTCAGTGTCTATTGGCATCTTCCTCACTGTCCCCCATTACTGAGGAGCTGTTGGTTCTGTGGGGGGCCTCAACGGAGACCAGTGCGGATGTTGCCTGAGCCCAAATTCAAAGGAAAGTTTATAACGAGTACTCGAGGAGAACCATAAGAATCCACGATATACACAGCATGTGAATCAGAATGAGTTCTGTTTTATTTGGAGAAACACACAGCTTATATAGGCCGTTTCCCGCGCAGAGTGCAACTTTGAAGAATTACTTAATCAGGTGACTGAAACAGAATATTAGCACATTGGGAAACCAACATATCTTAGAAAGGAAACACATCTGCTGTGGTTCGGGTGCATCCGACCACAAACTGTTAGTAAGCCCGCCACAAACGGTCAGTAAGCCCGCCACAAACTGTCAGAAAGGAAACTTATTACTACTTAGTTCGTTATCTGGTGCAAGGCCCTGACTGAAATAAGGAACTTCTAAGTTCCGCTCCTTATGTTATGTTACTTCAGAAACAAAATTAAATTAAATTAACCCTTATCAATCCCCCATTTGGACATCAGAGCCACCATTATCTCCTGGTTCTGTCACCCGTTGGATCCGGCTCCAGCCGGATCCCCAAGTAGGAATGGGGCACTCTATGTCCATCTAGGGTATCAAGACATTTAAATGGGTGCAGAAAATCGGCTTTCAGTACAATTAGCTACGCATGAAATTATTACCTTTATTGCAATATATATACATAAGATTATCACTACCACTTGTAATATACTTTGTAGAACTCCCATGAACCAACCTTCTAACCCCGAGAACCAATTGGAAGGGTTAAGAAAGCTAAACCACCCCTGATCTTCATCTTGTTTTATGCTGGCAGCTATTTTCAATATACCTTTTGACATATGATTCTATATCCAAGTTCTACTAGCAACTTCCGGAATGTTTTACATATTTTTCATTTCCATAATACATAACATATACAACCAAATAACTGATGTCTCATTTATTACACTGTTGCCTATATTTTCATTTGCTATCAACATAAAACCAATCCTGTCAAATCTGGGCTTGAAAAACAAAAAAAATTAAAAAAAAAAAAAAACCGTTAGATGTTGAATACAAATGTCTCTTTCTGTAAAATTGTTTCTTCTTCTCTTGATCTTCTTTAGATCCTTAACCTATAGGATCTCCGATGCAGGGAAGCAGGGAAGGATTATTATGCCCTCACTGCTTTCCCTGGTTAGTCAAAGAACAGACCCTAAGTAGGAATCTGTCCCCGCCCATTTGATTGGTATCAAACAATCTTCTCCATATCCAGAAGTATCCACAGCTGACTATAGAGCCCCTTTATTCCAATGTTGCAGATGCCCTCTCTACACCACTTTGTTGCCCAAGGTCTTTAGGGAGGAGCTGTGAGGCTTAGCCCTCCTTTGACGTCATCAGCTGGCGGTCAGCATTCTGCAGAACATCTGAGGTTCACTCTGATGACAGTGTAGCAGTAGTCAGGCACACGTGTCAGTTCTTCAGGCTCAGTTGGATAGTCTCAGCGTATGGACAGATGCAGCATGCACTTAGAGAAGATGAAATTTCAAATCACAATTGCAAAAGTCCAAATGTCCTGGTGGAAATGACTCAGTTCATAAATTTACTCAGTCCCAAATGAACTTGATGCAGAATAAATCAGTCTATGGCAAATCAAACAGAAACAAAATCACAATCTGGGGTCTTGTGTGCTTTTCTTCACCCCTTCATAAAAATAGATGAAATAAAAATCTGTAGGTCAAACTTATCAATAAAACAATCTCTGCCCAGAGGGACCGGAGTAATTGTCTGTTGTAGCAAATGAATATTTCTAATATTCCTAATCTCTCTACATTTCAGCACAAATACCTTCTATATACAGTATACATAAAACTCAAGAATTCTTAGTCATTCAAACAAATGACATAATTTCAAATATTGCAAGTCAAATCAATCAAGTAACAATACAATAACCTTAGATTTATCATCAGCAACAGCGCAGTTATTAGTTTATCATATATGTTATTAAATACTGCAAACCAAAATAATCAAAATTTTATAACACAATATTCCTAGATTTGTCATGATCCTCTTAATTAGTAGTTATGTGTTTACCATATCCCATTCCTAGATTTGTAATAACACGTTTCCGTAATTAAGATTGTCATGCAATATACATTCACATAAATTTTTCCACAAAACAGAACCCAAAGAGATATTCTATTAGTCCAACTCATGTAAATAAATTTGTACATAGTAATATCCCAGCACACAGTCACAATTATGTGTATCTCACACTCACACTTATTAGGGTCCCAATCAACTCCCGCCTTGGCCACTACAGTATGAACTTTTTTCTTATTTACTCTATCATTTCCCTTGCTCTCCGGTGACTGCCACTGCGTGTGTGCTTTAACCTTTATTATGGCCACCTGTTCTGACAACATGATGGCCTGCATTAATCTACTTACTGATACACCATTCTTAATGGGCTTGCCTTGTGCCGTGAGAAAGCTCCTGGACCGCCAGATGGGTCCATAATCGTGTGCAGTACCAAAGGCGTACCTGGAATCAGTGTAGATGTTAGCAGTGGTACCTTTTTCAATCATACAGGCCTCAGTTAGAGCACGGAGCTCAGCCTCCTGCGCTGACATGTATGGCGGCAGTGGTTTTTGTACAAGCATCTCATTCAGTGTGACTACTTCAAAACCTGTTACAAACCTTCCTTCGTCATTCAGGTATCTAGATCCATCCACAAACATTTCAAGGTGGGGGTTTAGGAGGGCTTTGTCAGTGACATGTGCGAACCCAGCTGTCTCCTGCTCCATGAGCGCTGCACAATCATGCTGGTGTTCTGCGTCAAAGGCCTCCTCTTCATCAGTCAGAGAATTTGCAAAAAGCTGGTCCCCTGTACTTACTCCCCCATTTGAATCAGTGTCACCTAATGGTAATAAGGTGGCCGGATTCAAAGTGGTGCAACGTTGAAATGAGACATTGAATGAAGAGTGTACTGCAAGTTCCATTTTGATCTGTCTAGCAAGGGACAGATGTCTACGGCTTACCTGTGTCAGGATACCATGTATGTCATGTGGGGTGTAGATCACCATGGTGTGATCTAAGACAACGTCAGAACTTTTGTCCAGTAGCGCCTGAACTGCTAGAACCGCTCGGACGCATGATGGACACCCTCTAGCCACCGCGTCAAGATAGGCACTGTAGTATGCTACAGGTCGCTTTTTGTCAGCATGCATTTGTGTCAGTACAGCGGTGGCGTGTCCCGCCATCTCAGTGATGTACATTTGGAAAGGTTTGTCATAGTCTGGCAGCCCCAGTGCGGGTGCACTGGTTATCTATACCTTCAGCTGATGGAAGGCTGACTCGGCCTGCGGGGTCAGGGCAAAATGGCCGTGAACCCAAACAGTCGTACAGAGGCTGCATGGTCATGGAGGCAGAGCGTATTCATGGCCAAAAGTATGAGACCGGTCCCAAGAAGGTACGCAACTGGGCATGGGAGGTGGGAAGTTGCATGTCACTTACCACCTTCGTGTGCTCCGTCGTCAGGTGTTTGGTACCTGGACCTAGGCAGTGGCCCAGGTACACTACGTGAGATTTTCAGAACTGAAGTTTGTCTTTGCTAGCTTTGCAGCCATTCTACTCTGATGGAGGAAACACAAAGGCTTAGTGATGCATTGAGGTAACTATTTGGGTCAGGAGTACATAAAAGTAAATCATCAATATATTACAAGAGGGCGGTGCCCTCGGGAATTGGCCAGGCGTTTAATACCAGCTTCATGCATCTGGTGAACTGGTTTTGGGCTATTCTGAGCCCCTTGTGGCAGCACTGTCCAACAGTACTGCTTTCCTCTGAAAGTAAATGCAAACAAATACTGACAGTCTGTCGGGGTCCGTCTGACTGGTAGCCCAAAGGCTCGAAGGAACGACACTAAGAACTTGTTCCTCTGCGTGCGTAAGAGTGACGACAGGGAGAGGTGTCGCTAGGTCTGCTGCCATCCGACAGAAAGTCGGGTGACTTTCAGACCCGGGGTGTATACGAGCCTCACCGGACGGGTGAAGTTCGATACAGCATCCCAAGGGTCCCATCACGTCGGTTCCCAATATGCTTTCAGGACTTTCCAGCACAAGGAAGCGCACGAGGCATCACGACCCTTTAGCGTCTTTTCTTTACTGGAAAAAAAAAGAGGGGTGTTTGCTGGAGAATGTATCTCACGCAAATCCCCCATCGGAACCAAGTCTCCCACTTGTTCCCCAATCAGCATTTTTCTTGTGGGAAACTAAAGGGATACTGTTTGACCCAGGGGTGCGTATCCTGGCTTCAGATTTACCATCATAGGGGGTATATTCAATTTCCCTATGTCTGTCTTGCAGGTGGCTTACTATTTGTCAGGACCTGCGGAAAGCTGAGTTTCTGCAGTAGCTATCAAGACAAATACATGAGCCGGAACTACCAAGAGAGCAGTTAGTTTACAAACCTCTTCTGAACTGTCACCTGAAGTCTCAACCCGTACCGATCCATCTGGTGAGAATTTGATGGATGCAGATAAGGCTTGTAAGATATCAGTACAAATAACAGTCATATAAATTACAACAAGGCAGAATAATCTACAAACATCTATCCACATTGGAATATGATATTCTTTAAGCAAATTCATTATCAATCTGATCCTGCCTGCAATGTCTCATCAAATTTGAGAAAAGAAAAAAACTTTTCCTAACTGCCCAAGCTCCTCACCCCCTCCTTTGTAGACAAAAGAGGGATGAAACATTACATACTTTTACATCATCTAGCTCCACCCCTTCGATGCTGGTCGTTTGCATGTTTCTCCTACAGAACATTCTCTCAGAGACAGTACAGTACTAACAGCATTTAGCAGTGATACAGACGTCCAACCAATCACAGAACTGACATTTACCCAGAAAGCAAATATATACCTTAAAATCCCTATGTTCTCTATTTTTAAGACCGTATAATTCACGTAATTCATTACAAGTTTCTTATTTCAGCAACGTCTGTCTTCCTTTCTATGACCCTGAATTTTATCTCTCTATGAAACAGAACAATAGTTAAGATATTAATAAGCAGCCAGAACATTCAGACTTTAAACAGCATTAATCATTAGTAATGACAAGAGGTATATTTCTCTGAGGATACGAATAGTTAAACACATAGAAAAGAAAACATGCTAAGAGCTTCTAACAGCGCAACATTTTCCGCATTTTTAACCCTTGTATTCTTAAAAAGCCCCCACAGATGTGAGTGGGGTATAACTTTCTTACACTTTGTTGTAGAAGACTAAGACATACAACAAAGATTAGATTACATAACATCAAGACATACAAGACAAACAATAATGGTTATTTGTCACATAATTGTCCACAGATTCTGCATGAACTTACTTCATGTCACAGGAGGACATAGACTATAAAATTCTGACAGACTGATAACCCATTACTACCGTATCTACACTTGCCTCAATCCATCTGTTTAGCATACTTTTATCCAACCTTTTGTCTATCTCTGAATCTTTCCCAAACTTCTGGTCTAAGACTCCCTTCTCCCAAAATTCTAAACACCTGCTTTTCTCAACAACTTACTACATTCTCTCCCCACGGCTAACTTAAACCTTGTGCCTATTATTCCAGGAAATTCTCATCCCCTGATCAAAATTACTACATAGGCAACTGGGAATTACTAGCTATCAAGTGGCCGTTTGAGGAATGGAGGCATTTTCTGGAAGGGGCACGCCATTAGATCACAGTACGCACAAACCATAGAAAATTCATTTATTTAGACTCCACTAAGAGGTTGAATTCTCGACAAACCCGCTGGGCTTTGTTCTTTTCACGATTCAACTTTTTAGTGACGTACAGACCAGGCTCGAAAAATGTTATTGCGGATGCTTTGTCTAGGAGTTTTGGTACCCAGGAACCTTCTGAGTCTGAGCCTATTCTCTCCCCCGGGGTGGTTCTCACTGCTGTTTCCTCCGACCTTACGCCTCGTATACACACTGCTCAGCAATTGGCCCCTGAAGCCCTTCCAGAAGGCAAACGTTTGTTCCATTGTCCTTGAGGTTGAAATTGTTAGAGGAGTCGCATGCTTCAGTCCTAGCTGGTCACCCCGGTATCTGGGGTACTCAGGAACTACTTTCCAGAATTTATTGGTGGCCTCATATGGCCAGGGATGTCCGGTCATTTGTGACGGCATGTCCGGTTTGCGCAAGGGGGAAGAGTCTCAGGAGACGTCCTGATGGCCCTCTTCTCCCCTTGCTCATTCCATCCAGGCCGTGGTCCCATTTGTCCATGGATTTTATAACCAATTTGCCTCCCTCACTTGGGAACACAGTCATTTGGGTAATAGTTAATAGTTTCACCAAGATGTCACATTTCATTCCTCTGTGCAAGCTACCAAATGCCAAATTGTTATCAGAAATGTTTATCAAGGAGGTTGTTCGGCTTCATGGGATTCCAGAGGATATTGTCTCAAAGAGAGGGGTACAGTTTGTCACCCGCGAGCTTTCTGCACTTAAACCTTGTGCACTAGTTCCTGTCAGCGCCCCCATTACGGCGCAGGTAATGCACTAGTTCCTGTCAGCGCCCCCATTACGACGCAGGTAATGCACTAGTTCCTGCCAGCGCCCCCATTACGGCGCAGGTAATGCCCTAGTTCCTGTCAGCTCCCCCATTACGACGCAGGTAATGCACTAGTTCCTGTCAGTGCCCCCCATTACAGCGCAGGTAATGCACTAGTTCCTGTCAGCGCCCCCCATTACGGCGCAGGTAATGCACTAGTTCCTGTCAGCGTCCCCATTACGGCGCAGGTAATGCACTAGTTCCTGTCAGCACCCCAATTACAGCGCAGGTAATGCACTAGTTCCTGTCAGCACCCCCATTACGGCACAGGTAGTGCACTAGTTCCTGTCAGCGCCCCCATTACGGCGCAGGTAATGCACTAGTTCCTGTCAGCGCCCCCATTACATCGCAGGTAATGCACTAGTTCCAGTCAGCGCCCCCATTAAGGCACAGGTAATGCACTAGTTCCTGTCAGCGCCCCCATTACGGCAAAGGTAGTGCACTAGTTCCTGTCAGCGCCCCCATTACGGCGCAGGTAGTGCACTAGTTCCGGTCAGTGCCCCCATTACGGCACAGGTAGTGCACTAGTTCCTGTCAGCGCCCCCATTACGGCGCAGGCAGTGCACTAGTTCATGTCAGCACCCCCATTACGGCGCAGGTAGTGCACTAGTTCCTGTCAGTGCCCCCATTACGTTGCAGGTAATGCACTGGTTCCTGTCAGTGCCCCCATTACGTTGCAGGTAATGCACTGGTTCCTGTCAGTGCCCCCATTACGGCGCAGGTAATGCACTGGTTCCTGTCAGTGCCCCCATTACGGCGCAGGTAATGCACTGGTTCCTGTCAGTGCCCCCATTACGGTGCAGGTAATGCACTAGTTCCTGTCAGCGCCCCCATTACGGCGCAGGTAATGCACTAGTTCCTGTCAGCGCCCCCATTACGGCACAGGTAGTGCACTAGTTCCTGTCAGCGCCCCTATTAAGGCGCAGGTAATGCACTAGTTCTTGTCAGCGCCCCCATTAAGGCGCAGGTAATGCACTAGTTCCTGTCAGCGCCCCCATTACGGCGCAGGTAATGCACTAGTTCCTGTCAGCGCCCCCATTACGGCGCAGGTAATGCACTAGTTCCTGTCAGCGCCCCCATTACGGCGCAGGTAATGCACTAGTTCCTGTCAGCGCCCCCATTACGGCGCAGGTAATGCACTAGTTCCTGTCAGCGCCCCCATTACAGCGCAGGTAATGCACTAGTTCCTGTCAGTGCCCCCATTACAGCGCAGGTAATGCACTAGTTCCTGTCAGCGCCCCCATTACGGCGCAGGTAATGCACTAGTTCCTGTCAGCGCCCCCATTACGGCGCAGGTAATGCCCTAGTTCCTGTCAGCGCCCCCATTACGACGCAGGTAATGCACTAGTTCCTGTCAGCGCCCCTATTAAGGTGCAGGTAATGCACTAGTTCCTGTCAGCGCCCCCATTACGACGCAGGTAATGCACTAGTTCCTGTCAGCGCCCCCATTACGGCGCAGGTAATGCACTAGTTCCTGTCAGCGCCTCCATTACGGCGCAGGTAATGCACTAGTTCCTGTCAGCGCCCCCATTACAGCGCAGGTAATGCACTAGTTCCTGTCAGCGCCCCCATTACAGCGCAGGTAATGCACTAGTTCCTGTCAGCGCCCCCATTACAGCGCAGGTAATGCACTAGTTCCTGTCAGCGCCCCCATTACAGCGCAGGTAGTGCCACAGTTTCTGTCAGCGCCCCCATTACGGCGCAGGTAGTGCAGCAGTTCCTGTCAGCGCCCCCATTACGGCGCAGGTAGTGCCGCAGTTCCTGTCAGCGCCCCCATTACGGCACCTTGTATCGGTAAACCTTTTCATGTAGGTTTCTATAGGGCATTTAAAGGGGCCTCAGGGAGAACAGACAGTTACCAACATAACAAAAGTACTGAAATGCGGCTTTTTAAAAACACTGTGATGAAGAAGGGTGAGCGGCCGCTAATGTGTGCGGTAAGTTCCGGCGGGTGGTCGCCGCGCTCTGTTCCTCCCGTCTCCGCCAGGCGGGGCGCCGGCTCACCTGTGTGACGTCCTCAGGGAGCTCCACCAGGAAGTATGGAGGTGATTTCTTCATGGTCTCCGAGCGCCGTCAGGGGCTACCTGGAGGGTGAGTGTGTGGGGCGCGGCTGTACCACTACACGCTGTGCAGCCATGGCCGTGCTTACAGCGGTATACATCGGCGGAGCTGGCTGGGGATGCGCCGTCCATTGGGAGTGACGGGGCAGAGTGGAATGTGATCCCAGCTCATGAGTAACACTGTATCCACAGGTCTGTGCCCCTCCGTCCAGCATTACCCCCTCCAAGCCTGGGGCATCACAGGGCAGGATCTGCTGGACCTGTCCCCTCAGCATCTGGACGCCCTGGGAGTGCGGAGTATCGGGCACCAGGAGGTGTTTCTGGAAGCTGTGGAGCAGCTGTGTGCCCTGGTAAGGATGTGCGCTATGTGCAGGGGTGCAGTGCTACCTGGAAGTGCCAGGCGCAAGCTGCGCTGTGCCATAATGCCCCAGTACCGAGACCACGTCCGGCTGTGTATGGCCCTGCGCTCACCGAACGGACATGCACAGTGTGACTTTTAGTAAAACTCCTTGCCTGTTTGGAGCAGGGCTGTGTATGAAAACGGCGCCCATACGCATGTATTACATATGGACAGCATATCATATGCAGCCCATACAGATGTACAGGGCTGACGCTGTGTACCTACGCAGAGAAACAGAGTATGCTGCTATTTATTTCTCATGTGTATCCATACGCAGTGTCTACACGTAAGGCCGCCTGCAGACAAGCGGGTCGGATCCGGCGGCAAGAATTCTCGCCGCGGGACCCGACCCGAGAGCCTGCAGGGTCGAGCGTGTACTCACCCGCGCCCGGCGGCCCCGGCTCTTTCATGTGTCGGCTGCCGGGCAGCCGGCGCATGCGCAGACCGGAGCCGGCGGCCGGGCGAGTGAAGTTTCTGTGCGGGGCTCGCAGAGCCCCGCACAAAAATAGGCCATGCCGCGGTTTGTTTGCTGCGCGAGATTTCGCGCGGCCAAACCGCGGCCATCTGCATAGGAGTGCGTATTGTAATGCACTCCTATGCAGGCTTTTAGTGGCGGAAATCCCGCGGGAAATACCGCAGCGGGATTTCCGCCCGTGTGCAGGCGGCCTTAGTCTGCATGTATTAATGATAGTCCATTGACTCCATTCACTGCATATAATGCACCCATGCAACGCATGTGTAATACGCTGTGAAAACATGGTCGTGGATATGAATGTGACTAGTTTCTTTTTTGATTTATTTCCCCGTTCTCTTAATGTATTGCGTATGTATAGGGTTTAATACGTAACATGCTGCAGTCTTTTGCACACATGTATTATATGCAATGTATATACAGAAATAGATCAATGAAAATCAGCATACTTTTATTGATTCTATTCACCGCATATTACAGTGAAATTACGCTCGTGCGAATGAGCATTTATACTGCATGAAGTTTTTATAAATGTCCCTCTAAAAACAAGTACAGTAGGTAATTCATCAAATTTTTTTTCCCTAGTTTTAGTACTACTTTTTTCATTTTTCCTAGTTTTAGTACTTCTTTTTACAAACATTTTGTATTTGTTTTTTTTTGTTCTCCTCCTATTCACACGTCTGTATATCGGCCGGGTTTTCACGCCAGGCCAATATACGCTTTCCCTTTCTGCAGGGGAAGGAGACTAGAAGAGCCAGGAGCAGTGCTCTGAGCTCCCGCCCCTCACCACTGTTTGGAATGGGAGGGGTGGGGGCAAAGCTAAGTTCCGCCCCCTCCCATTGCAAATAGTGGTGCAGGGTGGAGAGGGGGCAGGAACTCAGTGCACTGCTCCCAGCCCAATTCCTCCCCCTGCAAAAAGGGGCACCATATATCGGCCGGGCGTGAAAACCCGGATGATATACGGACGTCTGAATAAGCCCTAAAAGGGTGTCAGTAGGTTGCAACCCTGCAAAACTGTGGGCAGCACTATATAGGGGTCCTAACGACCTGTCTAAATATACCTCTGTGTAAGGATCTAGCATCAGGATGAACCAGAAGAACTTTTTAATCCAGCGTGCGCCACTTACGCGTGTGTGCACTGGGGAGTCACTAATAGTTAAGTGCTCTCATAACTCCAGTAAAGTGCTCCACAACTCTTCCCCTCCACAGGATGGCTGTAGCGGTCGTCTTGATGAATACTACAGCGGAGGGGTTGTGGAGCAGCTTACACAGAGCCAGACGACCGTCCATTGTGCACGCGCGAACAGTGCTTTATTGAGCAAATGTTTTCTTTCTGGGTCATCCTAATACTAGACCCATACACAGAGCTATGATCACACAGGTTGGCAGGTCTCCCATAGAGTGGTTTGTAGGGTCAAGATTTTTTATCTGAAGACAGCAAATGCCATAAAATAAAAGGTGTACTCATTGGTTCGATTCCCACTCGGCCCCCCACCCGCCTGCCAGGAGGACCAGAGTGGTGGGGGATTGAATAGTTCATTATACTTTATTTTCTATTTTAGAAAAATTTGCTACCTTTAAAAAAGAATTCTCAGACAATCCCTTTAACCCCTTCATGACATGGCCTATTTTGGGCTTAAGGACGCAACAATTTTTGTCGGATTTTCTTCTCCGTTTATCAAAAGCCATAACTTTTTGATTTTTTCGTCGACGCAGCTGTATAAGGGCTTGATTTTTGCGCGGCGAGCTGTAGTTTTTATCGGCGTCAATTTGGGGTACATTAACTATATTGTAAAACTTTTATTATTTTTTTTATGATAGCAGGGAGAGAAAATGCATCAATTCTGCCATAGATTTTTTTTTTTTTTTTTTACAGCGTTGATCATGCAGCATAAATGAGACAATCCATTTTTTCTGCGGACCGGTGCGGTTACAACAATACCAAAATTCTTACTTTTTTTTTTTTCACTTTTCTGCAATAAAACCCCTTTTTTCGAAATCTTTTTTTTTTTTTTTTTTTTTTTTTCTAAATCACTGCATTCAAAGTCCTGTAACTTTTTTATTTTTTGATGTACGGAGCTCTGTGAGGGCTTATTTTTTGCGAGACGAGCTGTAGTTTTTACTGGTACCATTTCAGGGCACATAAGGCTTTTTTGATCACTTTTATTGCATTTTTAGTGAGGCAAAATGCTAAAAATTTGCATTTTGCCTCAGTTTTTTTAGCGTTTTTTTTTGCGTTTTTTTCCGTGCACAGTCAAAAGCATGTGCAACTTATTGTATGCGTCGTTACGGACGCAACAATACCAAGTATGTGGGGTTTTATTTTTTTTAACCTTTTTTTTATGCTAATCTAAGAAAAAGCATAAAAATTTTTTTTACTTTTTTTACATTTTTTTAAAATTCATTTTCTTAATCTTTGTTTTTTTTACACTGTTTGTGTCCCCCTGGGGGACTTTGACCACTGCCCTGATGATCGCTGTCATAAGGCATGGCAGAGCTACTGCTCTGCCATGCCTTATCGCTTATACAGCGATCATAGGCATAGGCAATACAGGACGCCAGTGTCCTGTTACCATGGCGACAGGCCGGGCTCTCGCGATAACATCTCAAGAGCCAGCCGGAGACACAGAGGGAGTCCGCTCCCTCTGTGAACTCTTTCCCTGCCGCGATCTACTTAGATCGCGGCAGGGAATGGGTTAACAGCGGGGGGCGCATCTCCGATGCCCCCCTGCTGTTGCAGCGGGACGCCGGCTGTAACTGACAGCCGGCTTCCGCTGCGGGATAGCTCGGGATCATATGTGATCCCGCGCTATCTCCAGGACGTAAGTTTACGTCCTGTTGCGGGAAGTACCAGGCTGCCAGGACGTAAACTTACGTCCTACAGCGGGAAGGGCTTAATATCCTTTTCTTGTCATCTTGTCTTCATGTGACCTTTTTATTTCTCTTTTTAGCACTATGAAATACACAGTGAAACCCTGAGGTCTCTCACCGATAAACTGTATCGAGTTTCCCAAACATTATGCTCACACATCCTTACCCTCAGGAAGACCTCCTCAGTTCCCCGTTCCTTGGCTCTGTCTCCTACTCAGAAACAGCTGGCTTGCATCATAGATATTGTGTCTGCAGCACGAGTCCTCTTCTCCTGGCTTAACAGGTATTTACTCAATGAACTCCTTGAACTGGGGTATTCCCACCAATCCTGAGAAGGAAGGGGCCACAACATGGGTTTAGTTTCCTTCACAGCTTTTTCATGGTTACCTGCTGTGTAGGGAACTGGACCCCAACTGATTAGGCTTCTTCTCAGAGATTCTCATTTCGTATTTCACCTTTTGAAATGCAAAAGGTGAAATTTGTGGTACATCCTCAGCATTTCCACAATTGAATTTGTAACAAAAATGGCATCATTTGGTGTGGTTTTTTTTGTTTGTTTGTTTTTTTTTCTTTGCTACCACTGCTTTTTAGTACATATGCTCTACCCTTATTGTAAGCGTGGGTTCGTTAGAATGATGATTTACCCAATATTTCCTCATGTAAATAGGGCAGCAATTGGCCTCTAAACAAGTAAATGCTCATTGGTCAGTTGATTGTATGTTTTGTGCAGCCAGAAAAATCACCATTCCCTGCAGTACCTCCTTGCTTTGTGAAAGGGGGATGTGCTACCGACAGTAATAAGAGTGCATGGGAAACGAGAGAGTATATGTTCTGAATTGTGTAATTCAGTATAAAACCCAAGTAAACGAGCGCTGATTGGCACTTATCAAACGCCTGATATTGGCCCGTGTAGGACTATGTCCCCATCTGTGTCTGCATGAGCATACGGACGAAATAGCCCAGCATACTATGCTGTTTCACTTCTGCCTGCATGCCAGAAGCCGGACAGACCCTATTACTGTCAGTAAAGTTTGTTTGGAGCTGTCTGGCATATGCTGGATCTGGAACTTCAGCTCAAATATGGAGCGAAACAATGGAAAAGAGTGACGGTGGTGCGAATACATATAATTTGTGTATAATTGTATTGTATAACTTGAAACAGGTACCTGTTCACAAGGCTGAACGATTACTCTGCTAGCCGAGATGTTATTGCCCTGTGTGTTGAGCTGGCAGAACTCCTGCATAAGGTATGTACAGTGAATGTATTCAGTATAGTTGAACTCTTTGTCAATGGTTTGAGCACCTAATAAACAGACACACTTGGATAACTTTTTTATAATGGCAGCCCAAGGAATGGCAGATTCATCAGTGTGACCCTGGCAGGAGCCCATTATTTTCTTTAACCATGGTATTTATAGTATACAACCTATGTTACATTGGTTTTAGTTTCACATTTAAATATAGTTTATCTTCTTAATTTTTCTTTAACTTGACCCATTTTATCTAATGCAGACTTTCTACCAAGTCTTGATACAGATATTTTTCAGTGATGAAGGTCTAATAAATTAAAGGGGTTGTCCAGGGAGGCTAAATACTTACACTGACTCGTGGTGTTGGAACCTTCACTTACAGCTTGCTTCCAACATTGGGTCTTGGCCCACACGGAGACAGAATTAACCTCTTGAGAGGCACACCCGGAAATTTTCCGGAACGAGCTCCACTGCCCATAGCGATATAGCCGCTGTTCCACCCCCTATGTAATGACTGGCGCTTGTAATTGCAGGCGGGGTCTCAGTGAAATCAATGGGAATTACATCGGCCGCTACACAGGGGTTGGAGTAGCGGCTTCCACTCCAACCCTACTGTATCCCGGCACTGACAGCAGGCGCTGCCTGTCATTAGAAAAATAAAATCTATACTTGCCTATTCCTCCCCAGGCAACATTCTTACCAGATCCTGTCCTCACTGATCTTTTCCTGGCTCCTCCAGTCCCCCAGGTCACATCACTTCTAGCTGTCTGGATCCTCTTCTTCCTTTGACGTAACATACATTGCCAGCATTCTGCTTCCTGCAGGTCAATGTACACTACCTCATTAGTGACATAGCGTTCATTGCCTATCAGGGAATCCAAAATCCTATGCTGAGCTATTGCCGCGACCACGCATGTGCGATGTCTCGCCGCGAGTGCTCATATACTATTGCCGCAAGACACTAGTGACGCAGAGTACACTGACCCACCCGCAGGAAGCGGAATGCGGGCAGCGTACGTTACGTCACAGAAATAAAAGGATCCTGGGGACTGGAAGAGCCAGGAGACAATGAATGAATGAGCTTCTTTGAATGGGTTCATTCACATGAGTGTTTGGGGTTTTTTTTTGTTTTTTTCAACTTGGTCTGATAGTCAGGAGTTTGAAAAGTCACTGTGTGTGCTATTTTTGTGTGCGTTTGCATTAGAATTGGGCAATTTTAGTGTTCATTATATGCCCTAAGTGCAAGAATCACTACAGTTGAATACCCTCATTAAAATCTAAGTTTTATTGAACCAAAATAAAATATTAAGGCCGCCTTCACATGGGCGATAAAAATCGCATGATTTTCATGTGAGTAAAGAAGCAGAATTATGAAACCAGTGATTTTTCAATGGTTTCCTTCACTTTAGCAATGATTTCACTGATACAATGTTGCGAGGAAAAGAAAATCGTGGCATGCCCTATCTCTCTGCGATGTGCGTGTTTTTTTGGGGTTTTTTTTATAGTCCATGTTTCCTTATGGAGCCTTTTTATTGCATCGCACGAAACTTGTGATTTTCATGCAATGCCTTTTCAACATTAGAAAGTTCTATTGACTTCGCAATGAAAAAATTGCACAATTTTATAGCAAAATTTTATTGTGGGCGGCAGTGATGCAATATTATTCTCAACAAAATGCATCTCTGACACTCAAAAATCGCGAGAGCAAAGACTGCAAAATCGCAATCGCCTGTGTGAAACTAGCCTAAGGGGCATAGAAATTAAAAATACAAATACCTTCCTAGCAAACCAGGGGTGCTAAGCTACCTATAGTATATAACTTTCAATCCTGCTGCAATCTGCTATATTTTCTGCTTTATAGAGCTCTCCTAAATAGCTAGTAGCTATATACCGGCGTTCAGGTCCCTCGTGCTGCTGCAGGCTTACGTGTCCTCCGGCATGCTGGCAGAGCAGTTCTTCCTGGTAGCGGGACTTGAATACCCCGCCTCCTGGTAGCAGGACTTGAATACCCCGCCTCCAGCAAGCTAATGCTCTGATTGGTTAATCGAGCACCACATCAGCCAATGAAAGCCGGCACTTGATTAACCAATCACAGCAATTTAATGATGGCTGTGATTGGTTATTCAAGCGCCTGCTTTCATTGGCTGACGCAACACTCGATTAACAGCTGACATGAGAGGCCATGGGGGGAGAAGGGAGAGCGGCTGCCAGAGTAACAGGAGCTGGGAGGGGAGATTATGGTGCAGCAGTAAATGTAGCAGTCAATCGGCAGCGTTGAGCGTTGCCTAGAACTTTACAAGGAGAGACTAGAGGCGATTGAAATTGCCCAAGGAAATACTAGAAGCAATGGGATGAAACTGAAAGGGAGGAGACACAAATTGGGTATTAGAAAAAAAATTTCGACAGTAAGGGTGAACACTGGTAATACGATATCCTTGCGATGCGAGAGTGAATGAAAATGCATGATAATGAAACGCTCAGCCAATTAGAGGCAGCACTCAGCTGTCATTCAATTGGTCTATTTTCACCACCTAAATGATGCACAATATGTGGCGAAAAAACAATGTCCGAATCACTTGGATATGCAAAACCTTTACAGAGTTAGTCTATGTTAAAGTGACAGATTTTCAAAATTTGGCCTGGTTACTAAGGGTTTAACATACCCTTTGTTAATTGGATGCAGCATTATAATTGGTTGTAATCGGCAACACTTTTTTTTTTTTTGCTTTCTAGCTCTCATGAAAAGTCTTGTATGACAAATCAAGTCAGCAGAATGGTTAACCACTGTTCTAGTTTTGTCATGCTAAGCCTGGTGACACTTTCATTTCACTATTGAAAGTAGTCATGTTTATTAGTGACTCTGAAGCAGGTTTTTCCAAGTCCAACAAAAACATCTGTACCTGAGGTGTAAGTGGCAACAATAGGCCCTTTGTAATGAATGCAGTTTCTTGTTAGGTGCGGTAACTATTCATTTGGTTAGTGGTCAATCATGATGTAATATCAATTATGCAACAGATTAAGTATAGTTTTTTTTCAGTGCATTTTTATGCTTTCCAGTATATCTAGCAAGAGCTTTCAGCAGTGATTTCTGTCAGATTTAGTCCCAATGCACACAGGCGTATTTGCATTGCAAAATCCAGAGCAAGCGTCCACCTCTGGATTGCGCAGCAAATACTGCCCATAACCTGCTATTGAAAATCGCTTTTCTATGTCCACGAGTGGAAATGAATTGCGATTTTCTTATTTTTTTTGTTCCCCCGTTCGCGGGGGGAGAATTGCAGCATGTTCTATTGCAGCACCGATTCTGCGCGGACAGCTTTCCTTGAAGTCAATGAAAGCTGTCTGATCTGCGGCCCGTCCACAGCTGAAACTGTGGACGGGCTGCGGAATCAGGTTCATCTCCAAGCGACGGTGCGGCATAATCTATACAGGTATGCAGGAGTCACCGGCCAGGCACAGGGTCGGATTCTGCTGCAGGATCCCACATGTGAAACATGACCCAGCCACGTGCATTCGGCCCTAGGATTTGCTTCTCATACCCAGAGATGATGTGTTCCTGCATTGCATGTGTCCTCTATGCTGAGAGTGTTATGCGAGGCCAGTTTATTTTTATAACTGTGTCCAATTTCACAAAACAACATCGGCAAAAATAATTTGGAGCTTAAGCAGGTGGCTGGAAATAGAAGTGACGGCTGTATTTCCTGTGCTTTTCATTCAGATGAGACAAAGCACCTGTAGGAAAGGCTTGTCCTCCATTGGGTATTGTGGGTCGATCAGGTCAGTCAGACTGTGCTAGTGAAGTTTTGCTCATCATTGTATCTCCTGTTATACACACATGCCCGTAATGCGGGTTTAGTCCTAAAACTGAGACTTCATGTTTGATTTTAAACACAATGAAATTCTAAAAAACTGGCACCTATTTTAGCAATTCCAAAAATGTGATTTTTGAACCGTCACTTAAAATTTTCTATAATTTGATGTCCTTTTGACTCCAGTTGACAGGAAATGCTCTGAATTACATGAACTTTTTAAGATTTTAACATGTTTATTTCAGGACTGGTCAGATCCACTAATTGAGAACAGAATTCTAGCAATTGTAAGTTTGACCTCCATACTGCTATATAGCGTTGTAGGTACTTCTATTTGTTGATGATGGACATTAGATATGACTTACTTTCCTTTTGAACTCTGTAGCTTCCAGAAGTTTGCTGTATGAGGTGATGCTTTATTTTTGCACATGATATTTTTACTGTTGCATAATGTAATGTAATCACAAACTGTGCTGTCCATTTCAGAGTAATGTTTATCAATGATCTCATATTCTGCTTTGTAAACTAGCTAGTATCTCTACCCCCCCCCCCCCTTGTACTTGTTCTTTACCCTTTACCTTACCTGCTGCTTGTCCTTCATCTCATGACCCCTTATCTGTAAAATTTTTGCACTGCTTCAGTAAAAATCCTCATCCCATCTTCTGTCCTGCCGTTTTGTTTTATATCCTCATTGATGATAGCACATTTACTTATCTTTACAGTGTGAAAATATCTGTGGAATATGTAGGAGTATTCTGAACTGCAGCCCAGAGAGCCTCCTAAGTCAGACCGCAACGCTTGACTTAGTACAGATTTATCCAGAGTCTTCAGGCAGTTTGGTGAGAGGAGACCTTTATAACTTAATGTGTTAAATGCAGCATAGAATTATACTTTACTTTACTTCTACTTTGTAAATGTTTTATATATCTGTATCTTTTTTAGCCTGCCGTCTACTGATGTTATAGGCCTTGGACACTGGAGTACAATTATGCATATTGCCTTCATGGTGCTGCTGTTTCAGTAATCTAGAATGTTTGTTTGTTTCTTTCCCTTCTACATGTTACATTCATTGTAGCTATATAGAGATTGTGCTTCTACTTTGCAAATGTTCTGGTTCTAGGTCTCTGACAGCTGTTCTGTACTCTGCATACCCCAGGACCTAAGTCATGTACCCCTGCTCACAAGCTTTGTACTTAATGGTCACTAGATTAGCTAGTCACCATTCTCTAGGACAGCTAAATTAGACCTTGGCACACATTTTTAAACACTACTAAGTTTTGTTAAGTTTCAATAAATGGAAAGATTATTAGCAGTTCAAAGACCTGACTAAACGCTTGGATAAAGAAGTTTAAAATGGGGAAGTGTAAATGGTATAATTTGTAATAACATAGTAATGTAATATTTGCATCAGACAATTGCGTATCTGCCAATATAACCCAGCATTGTTACAAACTCTCTGTGGCCCTATTGGGTCATACTAGGTTTATCCTCTTTAAAAACTTCTTTATATAGATGATGCAAGTGTAATTTTTAGTTGCCTGTTATACTTTTTGAAGGCTTTGTCCCCCTGCTCATACATTTTGTTTTTTTGTCAAAAAGTATTTAAAATCAAGCCCTGCTACCATGATGTCTTCATTCTCTTCTCATTCTGTTTCTGCAGCTCTTGTGCAGATCAGTGCTTCTCCATGGCAACATGCATCACAAAAACAAACCCTTCGTGGTTTGATACTGCAGCCATACCCCCTTCCATCTGTTCACAAGTTTATCGTATTTTGGGAGGTTTAGGAAAAAGTTGAGTATGACTGTTGAGTCGGGCTATGCATGGTTGTTATTACCATGGAGATCAATAGGTTTGCATGGGACTTGTAGAAACCAAATAAGAATGTTTTACTCAGCTAGGTACTGTACTTCAACAAGCTTGTGCTTAAGTGATTGGAAATGTGATAACTAGAAAAACTGCTAAAAATTCAGTTTTCTGCTGAAAAAGTACTCTTACATGATGGCCATGTGAAATGTGTCTCTATCTGGTTAAACCCCCAGGGGTGCACAGAAACCCAGCGGACTGCTGGAGGGGTATAGGTTTTCCAAAAATAGTGCACAAGATTCCGAAACCCCTTTAAAAACATAACTTTTATTCTTCAATCAATAAAAAACGTTTCAATGGTGTATGTACCAAAGCACCAATCTTTTTTTGGGCTATGCAGCAGCACCGTACAGTAGCATACCCGCCCAGTACACAGCAGATCACTGTGGTCCCAGGTGGTAGAATCTTACAGGTCTGCTCTTGATGAGTGTAAAACTGAGTGTAACTCCTTTAAAATATTTAATGTTTATTTCTTAGGGTATTGAATTTAAGTCCACGTCTTGTGGACAGCATTTCATTCGCCGGATAACACCTGAGGTCAGTATGTCCAACTCTCCTGTATCCTCTGTGTGTATGTAAAAATCTGTATGTATGTACGTATACAAGAATGGGCTGTATGACGCAAAATGAGAATCGGAGCAATACATATATTTGCTATATATATACTGTAAAGAACATGTTGAGTACATACATGTACGCCTCTGATTTTTATTTTGTGTCATACAGCCCATTGTTATATGGATTTATGTGTAGAATTCTACAGTTTGCCGAGCTTGTCTGTATAGAGTTTGCTCTTTTGACTTGCATTCTGGGAAGTGTAGTGTAAGCGCTATACTGCAATTTGATGTAGTAAAAACTAATATTCGTAGAAATGAGTTCAGCAGGGAGCATTGCGTTTAAAAAAGCTCACCCGGCTAAATGGTTAGGAGTGAGACTGATTGTGTTGGCTTCTAGTCGTAACAAAAGAATTATGAACTTTTCTTACTCTTCAACTAATTCAAGATAAGTACAAAATGGCAAGTATGATGTATTTCATGGACTTGGGATAATGGGTTTTCTTGGATCCTGCACTGCTTTTTTTTTTTACTCTCCCTTTATTCACTGTACTTTTTTTCTCCTTTTTCCCTTTACTCTCATTTGACCACTTGAAATCCTCCAAATAATCTCCCTTTGGTACTCAGTCTCCAGCACAACGCTGTGGCCAAATCTTTCCAGGAGACGAGATTATTAAAGTAAATGACCAGGTGGTGGTAAGTACTAAATGCTCCATCTTGCCAAATATTTTACAAATGCATGGTGCAAAACTGTACCTTTAGACTGGGCGGTTATTGCTTGATTTATTGTTGGAAACGGCTAATTCGGGCGATGGTCGGCCTGTGAAACAAGCAGCCACTGACAGGGCACTCGGCGTCAAATTGCTTATTTGTTAGAGTTGCTTGGGTTTTAGCGTCCCTAAAACCAAGTGAGTGTTGGACCATGTAAACAGGAGTTGCTCAATCTTTGACCGCCTGCTTGCTGTGAATAGAGATGGGGCAGGCCTTAACAATCTCTGGCCGCTCTGCCTCCATTCACAAAACAACTATCGCTCTTGTGTAATCGTTACTAGGACAGCTGTCAACGCTAATGCAACTGACAGTCGTCCAGTGTGAAGGGACCTTAATAGAGATGAGCGAGCATACTCTGTAAGGCGATTTACTTGAGAGAGCATCGCTTTTTTTGAGTAACTACTGGCTCGTCCCTGAAAATTCGGGGGGCCGTGGGGGTGAGCGGGGAGTTGTAGAGGGGATCGGGAGAGAGATCTCTCTCATTCTCCCCCACCCCCGTGGCCTTTCCAAATTTTCAGGGACGAGCCAGTAGTTACTCAAAGAAGGCGATGCTCTCTCAAGTAAATCGCCTTACCGAGTATGCTCGCTCATCTCTAGACCTTAATTTAAAGGGGTTGTCTCGCAGCAGCAAGTGGGGTTATACACTTCTGTATGGCCATATTAATGCACTTTGTAATATACATCGTGCATTAAATATGAGCCATACAGAAGTTATTCACTTACCTGCTCCGCTGCTAGCGTCCCCGTCTCCATGGCTCCGTCTAATTTCGCTGGCTTCTGGCGTTTTTAGACGCGCTTGCGCTGTGCGGTCTTCTTCCTGGTGAATGGAGCCGCTCGTGCCGGAGAGCTGGTCACCGCGTCGGCATCGTAGCTCCGCCTCCGTCACATGGTGCCGATCAGCCAATGAGGTGGCTGTATCGGCAATGGAACGCGGAAGACAGAAGAAGAAACTCCACGGTGCACCATGGGAAGACCCGCGGTGCACCGTGGGAGAAGACCAGCGGCGCCATCTTTAAAAGAAGAAATGAAGAAGCTGCAGAACGCTGATGCAGGTAAGTGCAATGTGCTTTTTAAAAACTAACACATGCTTTCTTTTTCACAGGGCAGAATGCAGGGGTCCATTTAAAAAAAAAATCGCTTTCGCCGCGAGACAACCCCTTTAAGGACCAAACTGAAATGAAATTCACAATATAAATAAGAGAGATTTTTTTAAATTAACTTACAACGTAGAGTCCAGGATCAGAGAGGAGGCTGTACATTACTTGTGGCTAAACATTATTTATCATTTCATAATAAACTGGTACACTTTGTTGTTTTCCTGCAATATTCTTGTGCATTTTAAAAATGATTTCTGGTTTGTATAGCATAAGGCCGGTCTCACACATGAGAGCCAGATTCCGCATTCGGGAGCCAGAAGCAGAATCTGGCTCTGACCCAAGCCGGCAATTTTGTGTACCTTCACGTTTCTGTATTGTGCCTGACCGCAGATGCTTGCTCTCTGGGATGCGCAGTACAGATTTTAAAAAATATATATTTTTTGAAATGTCTGTTTCTCCTGCATCATTGCTAAACAATGACGCGCGTAGCTGCGGCATGTCTGCAATATCAATACGGTTTGTATGGTTTCCATTGACTTCAAATGGAACATGCTGCAATTTTAAATCCACTTGTGAAAATCGCAGTCGCTATCCACTCATCTGAGAGGATATGTGAATGTTCTATTTTTTTCAGTGTGTGGAATACCGTGGATCGTACGTGCTGGTGACTATCGCGGATTCCGCAATTGAAATCTGGTCGTGTGAGACTAGCCAAACAGTTGGAGGACTGCTTTATTATGAAATTTAACTATGTACTTTGTTGCCCAGGTTGGTTGGACACAGAAGAACCTGGTGCTGAAACTACAGGAAAGATCAAACTGTGTGGAACTTGTTTTAAAGAAAGTAACTATCCCCCAGTCTAATTTGCCTGCATCTCCAATCAAAAGGAAAGCTCATGCAACAGTCGCGTTATCCTTGCGCAGCGCTTCAGACTTGCCTCTTATGACTGATATACCTTCCTCTCCAAATGAATATTGTGGTGCATCCTTACGAACAGACAAAATCCTACGGCCAGCATACAGTGTACCTTCCCTACCAAAAACCCATCCACTTGTTTTAGAACCAGAGATTAAAATTTCTCCATCACTGGAACAATTACAAAGCCCTCCTGGAGGAAGTCAACAGCAGTCTAGTGAGTTTTTCTCACAGATCCATAATACCTGGCCTGGTTCTGGCACGACATCTCATTGCAAACCTCCTGCCTCTCTTATTTTTCATTCAGCATCTATTCATCCAAATTCTGAACTAAGCCTCCAAAATACCATGTCTTCAACCATATATGCCAAAACACTTACTCCTATCTCCCAAATTGCTCCAGAGTTGAATCCTCAAGACTCAAAGGTTGGTAAATGGTTTTTTTCTTATGTATGCTATATTTTGTTCTAGTGATGGGTTTTGAAAAAAAAGTTGTATTTTATGACTTGAGTGTTGTTCATAATGACGTTTTAGCCATGTGTTGAGCATGTGTTAATACAACAAATGCTTTAAAAAACATATTGCTTGACATACTGATAGACTATACTTGGTCAGATGCACCCTGAAAGTGCATAGTGTACTCTTTTGTTCTCAGATGCCTAGGAAAAAAAGTTTAACTACAAAGCTGTATATAAAAGACCTTACTGTAAAAGCGTTTATGTAAAAATGGACAGAAATGTATGACTATAGGTTTAACATTACAAGCAGAAACACGTGATAACAGCACTCATATACATTTAATATCAGAAAAATATGGGGGGGGGGTCACGACATAAGTGGAGGCAGCCATTACTCCACAAATGCAAATACAAAAAAAAGTTAGCATGTCTCTGATAGGTTAAATGTATAAGTGCATGTAAAACATGGCTGTGACTAGATAAATTTAACATTAACACTAAAGTACAGGTATAACAAATGAGGGTATACTCCTTCAAATCAAAGTTGTTTTAGTCTCTGCTGTTAAGAATTCTTCTTCAAATGAATTTTTCAAAACTAATGTACGCCTTAGAAACTACTCTTCTATTGCTCATACACACGTTATGAAAATAAATAAAGCTACCACTCATTCCATATTGCAGGGCAGACGACCCGAATTTCCCCGTGCACATGAGGCCTTAGGGGTCTCGTTGGCATAGTAGGTTTGTCTTTTGAATTGTGCTGTACTATTTCGGCTATCAAGAGGCAGAAGAAATAAGTGTAATCAGAACTTTAGAAAAATCTAAAGTGTCAAATGGTTCTAAACAAGGAATGGCCCTAGCAGCTCCGGAGTATCGGCAAGTGTTTCCCATTGTTTTCAGATGAGGCCAGTTTTAGACAAAGTATGGCCCTGGGCAAAATTAAAAGTGGGACCCCAGAGGTTAAAATAATAATTACTTCTCCCGAAAACTGCAGGTTACACATGCCCACGGAAGTGCACTGAGCATGTCTCTGGAGGATGATGTGAGCTTTGAGGCTGAGGTTTGTGTCCTATCTGGGCTCAGCTGCATTATGTCCGGATGCTGCCCAGGGTCAGAACATTATGTGAACTGCAGCTGCTGTTCTGGCCGGATGCTGTACCGTCAGGGCTCCCACACACTTGTGTGTTTTTTTTTTTAACACGAATGTCAATGGGACTTTCTAATTTTTAAAAAGCATTGCACGTTGGTGCGTTGTGATTTTTGTGCGATGGGTTTTTAACGGTAGAAAGTCCCACTGACATTTGCGTAAAAAAAAATGCAGCGTTAACGCAGTGTTAAAAACAAAACACAAACGCAAGCCTGTGGGAGCCCTAAAGGACCCAGTACAGAACCTTCTCTTACATTACTAGGTCTCTTAAAAGACGTTTTCAGGGCATATGGAATGGTGCAAAATACAAGAAAAATAAGTAATAATCAGCTCTTAACCCCTTAGTGACAAAGCCTGTTTGCTCTTTAATGGCCAGGCCAAATTTTGGAAATCTGATGTGCAACTTTAACAAAGAATAACTCCGTTAAGGTTTTGCATATCCAAGTGATTCTGACATTGTTTTTTCGTCACACATTGCAGTTCATTTAGGTGGTAAAAATAGACCAACAAAATTGGTGTATATTCATTAAAAGCACCAAAATTGGGAAAAGTTTGAAGAAAATTGTTGGGTTTTTTTTCACATTTTCAACTGCAATATGTGCAGATATGCTGTACAAATTTTTGATTAGGTATACTTTTTCCATCTGTTTATTTTATTCTTAAAGCACATATTTTGTTTACCTACACCAAGCCTTAGAGGTGTCAGAATGATACCCCCACAAAAGACCCCAATTTAAAAAATATACCCCTAAGGGCTCCTTTCCACTGGCGAGGTAATCGCACGTTTTCAGTGCGATGCTAGAGTGCGAGCTCTCGCAGGAAAGTCCCACACATGTTGTTCTATGACAACCTTTCCACTAGCGATGTTTAAGGGCAAGCTGCGATGCGAGGATTAAAAATCGCAGCAGGAGGATTGTTTCAGCGGTTTGCATTTTTCTGTCGCCCATACAGTGCAGTGGCAAAACAGATTCCCGCATCGCAACGCAAAAGCTTGCAATTTTGTTGCGTTGCGATTTTAACATTGCGATTTTCTCACAGCGATTATTGCCAGTGGAAAGGATTCCTAAGGGCTTCTGCACACTTGCGTTTTTCTTGTGCGTTTTTTTCACTCGATTGTCAATTGGATTTTCTAATGTTAAAAACACATTGCAAGTTTGTGCTTTGCAATTTTTGTGCGATGCGTTTTTTTAACATTAGAAAGATCCATTGACAATCGCTTGAAAAAAACACAAGTGTGTGAGCGCCCCTAAGGGCCCCTTTCCACTGGCGAGGTAATCGCACGTTTTCAGTGTGATGCGAGAGTGCGAGCTCTCGCAGGAAAGTCCCACACATGCTGTTCTATGACAGCCTTTCCGCTAGCGATGTTTAAGGGCAAGCTGCGACGCGAGAATTAAAAATCGCAGCAGGAGGATTGTTTCAGCGTTTCGCATTTTTCTGTCTCCCATACAGTGCAATGGCAAAACAGATTCTTGCATCGCAACGCAAAAGCTTGCGATTTTGCAGCGTTGCAATGCGATTTTAACATTGCGATTTTCTCGCACCGATATTGCTATCGTCAGTGGAAAGGAGCCCTAAGTGTATTTACTGAGGGGTTTCAGGAGTATTTTGACCCCACAGTTTCTTTTCAGGAGTTAATGCAATTTTTAAAGGAGAAAAAAATAAAAATTCATAGTTTTGCAAATATGTCATTTTAACCCCAATCTGGTTACTGGACACATAACTAGGCCTATAATGGAGGGGACACCCTTTGGCTTTCAGGGCACAACTGAATAAATTCCATGTCCCACTGCTCACTTTTGCTGAAAAAAAATTGACTTTGTAAAAATATATCCCTCCTCCCCCCATGCTTGCTGCAAACCCAACACTGTTTGGGGGGTATTTGTTGACCTCAGTGGCAGGATGGGGTGTAAAAAGTAGCACTTTGTGGGGCTTCATGAGCTGGCTGAGGTCTGGCGGTCTCAAACAGAAGGCGCGTGAAATGGTTTCACGCGACCGTATGTGGAATCTGCTGTCGGAGACCCCTAGTGGATCCCAGCTCTGAGACTAGTCGTGGCCCTGTATACAGCCACATAATGTACTGCACATAACTACGTACTCATACAGGTGGTCATGCACAGTACACCTCTTTTTGTTTGTATTTCCCAAGCCGTCGCTTAGCGAGGATACGGGTACCCACAGCCTGTACACAGTACAGTTGCGAATGGGCTGCTGGTATATCTGCGACCATGGAGCACAGTGGGCTCTATGTTGCAGATATTCGCTGTAAAATAAACCCTACTACGTTCCGTTTTCTGCGACTAGATTACGTAATCCCAACCCGATAATGTGAACAGAATTGTGTAATCCAATGCATTTGATTGATTGATCTGCATATTACCACTGATCAAACGCATACGGAATCCGCAATTCCTATCCGGTCGTGTGAGACCAGACTAAGGTAGAGTGCTACCTTTTTTCACGTGGCTGAGAACCGCTCAACGAGGCCACCGGTCACTGCTCCTGGCTTTCGGATACTTTTGGTAGTCGGGAGCAAGGAGATTTTAAGTTTCCCGTGCCTTGTGCACAGGTCCGTGGAGAATGATCGTGTCGGGGTTCAAATGTGGAGGTCTCCAGTAAGAAGTTTCATCTCTTCTCACCATTCGTTTTTTTTTGTTTTTTTTTTAACTTTTACATGATCGCCATTATCCATTGGATAACGGTGATCACGTGACCAGAAACTACATACCGCGGCACCCCGCGACATCTCTAGGATCTTGGCTACCTTTGGTAGCCAGGAGCAGGGAGATTTTATATTTACCAGACAATTCTTGACTTTTGCGAATGAGTCCGCCATTTTGCTGATGGGCGCATGTGCCGAAGCTGGGAAAGGTCCAGGGATAAAGATTCCATTGGGAGATAAATCTGGGGACCTTACGTATGTAACTTCATCTGCCCTCAGTTACAATTCATAAGGGAAGATGAAACTTTTTAACTTCCTAAACTTTTTTTTTTTTTTTTACACTTTTTAACTTTACATGATCGCCATTATCCAGTGGATAACTGTGATCACGTGACCTGGAAACGCATACAGCGGCCATGGTAACATCTCCTTGCAATCCGCTATCTTAGACAGCTAGGTGCAGGAAGATTTTAAATTTGCTGGGCTCTCCGGCCTTCTGCACATGCATGTCACATTGATAAAACTAACTTTTTCACTTTTCCATGATCGCTGTTATCCATTGGATAACGGCGATCACAGGACTGGTCATCGCGGTCCCCAGTGATATTTCCTGCCTCCCAGCTACCTTCAGTACCTGCATGCGCAGAAGACCGGCTTCAGGTCCTGTAGGACCAGATTGCTGTGGGACATCGCGGAGGATGGGGGTGAGCATTTTCAGCTGCCCTCTTGGATCCAATCCTGAATGTTTAACCTTTTTTTTACCTTTTTGTTTACTTTCATGTGATCTCTGCTATCCATTGGATAGCTGTGATGGCGTGACTGAGGAGGGCTCCCCACGGCCCCCATGACAGCTCCAGGTTGTTGGCTACCTTCGGCAGCTGACAGCATAGAGCTGTCACGTCCACAGCCCGCCTGGCTTTAATCCCTAGAGTGAGCATGTTTTTACGGCCCTGGGGATTAAAGCAGGACGTAGAAAGTCTATGGGGTAGTCACTAAGGGGTAAAGGAAGTCTGTCAGCTGGAAAATGCTGTCCAAACTGCAGCCATCATGTTATAGAGCTGGAGGAGCTGAGCAGACATACATATTTTTTATTCAGTATAACTTGTATTTTTTTTTTCCATTTTTCTCATTCTGAGTTGACCGATCCAATGGGCGGTCTTATAGGTCATTGACAGCTATCTATATATGACAGGGGTGGCTGTCAATCACTGTTAGGACCGCCCATTGTTTAACTCACAATGAAAAAAGGCTTACATTAATATAATAAAGCTATACTGAATAAAACTTTGTATCAATCTGCTCAGCTCCTCCTGCTTTACAACATGATGCCTGCAGTTTGGACAGCATGGTCAAGCTGACAGGTTTCATTTAAATGGCCCCCAGCACAGCTACCCCAGTACCCGCTGCCCCAATGCCATTGGTGGCAGCAGAGGTCAAGTGCTGTTCATTGGTTGCAGCAATCACATGAACAATCAGTGATCACATACCGATCATATCATTATCACCATTGAAGTCTATAATGGCTGCAGCAGTTACGTGAAGAATGAACGGCATGGGACCCTGCATTATATTCTTGGACCAGGACAGCTGGATTGGGGGTGGGACATTGGAGGTGATTATGAGTTATTTTTTTATTTTACACCCTTCCCTGCCCACAAGATTTTTTTTTCTTTCTTTTAAGGAAAGTCTGTTATCTATTGATGCAGCACTTGTTAACATCTTATAAGATCAGGTGCATAACGCATTAGACATACATTTTGCTTTTGCCCTCATATATATAAAAATATAACGTGGCACCCTCTGACAGTGGCTCAGCTCTATCATATCTTTAAATAATGCAGTCACCATATACTAGTCAGATACCAGTTCTATGCAGTGATAGTGATTACATTGTAGTTACCTGCAGGGATCACAAGTGACCTCTCCCCTGATTGGTGGTTGCTTTCCTTTTTTTCCCCTCTACCTGGGCCCAGATTACTTTGATGATGACTTTAGATTTCAACTTTTCTCTGCACGCTACCCTCTTCTGCTCTTACTTTCAATGCCCCTCTGAGTGCCTCACACAATGGTAGTATCCCACAAAAAGTAATGATTCCCATACAGTTCTCACATGTATAATAGTGCCCTCCTCTGTGCCCTCGATTAATAATAATCCCCCCTTCTTGCCCCAACATAATCTTTTTGGCCTCTATATTGTAATAATATCTCCTTTATGACCCTGAAAGATACTGTAATAGCCCCACACAAAGCAAATGAGTGACCCATCTGCACCCCTACAAATTGTGCCCCTCAAATTTTTACCCCCTTCAGATGAGCCCTTTACCCTACAGTCCACTATCTCTGGCCCCACTTACAATGCTGCAGGACGAGGAGTATGTGAAAGCATGCTGCCATACTGCGTCAGTGGTTCAGTTTACCTGATAGTAATGAAGGACATGTACAGAGCCATCACATTTCAACAGATGGGCAGCTGAAGTAAGGGGCCATTTTGGGGGTGGGCAATTGCTCAGTTTTCACCCTCCCAGTAATGCCAGCTTTGATCACGGGGACACTCTGCGTGTTCAATTGAAACAAGTGCATGGCTCAAATATCAGATCTTTCTTCATCTTCACAAACCGACATGTGAGAAGCATATGATCAGGACAGTATTTCAATATCTGTAAACAAGGAGTTTTCCAGCTCCCCTTAAGCAGGCTGCTATCATGTGTCAAGAGTAGGTGAATCATCATTTTATCAGTGTATCCAGGATTATATTTCTTTCTTTTTTTTTTTTTTTTAAATCTTCATCTTCCTTTCTAATGCTTTTGGAAAAATCTCATTACTGCACAAGTACTTAATCCACTATAACTAAAGTGTAAAAGCTGCTACTGAAAGTGATCACTTGGAAACTTGGTAGTGTCAAGCAGTTTACATCTGTGGTCCCACGCTGTCAGATTCGACTTTGGGGATATTACATTTATTATGATTTGTATTTTCATTTTCTCTTCACCTTTTTTTTTTAAATTTCTTTCAGGACATCTCTCGTCCAAGGAGTGGTTCGGACTCGAGCTCAAAATCCAGAATCAGGTAGGAGAACTATTTCCTTAAATGAGCTGCATATGGACAGATTTAGGCCTCTGACACATTTTGCTATGCGCCCGAGAGGCTCAGGCGTAGCTCGAATTGGACACCAGTGTAAATATACATGTATGTATGATATATAATTTATTAAAAATAAAAATTATATATAATAATCTGGGGGATTATCACCCATCTAGTATTGATGGCTTTCCTTCAGACAGTTGGCAGCACTCAGAAAACCCACACATCCAGGCCACTGGTGAAAATCAAGTCCATTTATTTTAAACATTAGACAGGTATCATTACAGGCTTCATGCTTTTGTTACCATCATAGCATACATGTTATGCACAATAAATTATTATTCCGATCAAGAAGTCCTCTCAGGGGCATCTTTACTTGTCAAGATCTTTGCCCACTAGAGCCACAAGCATATGTCCATTCCAAGAGTTTTCTCAGGGCAGCAGGTCTCTATTTGCCCCTCTCTGGGATCTGACATGCCCTCATCCCAGAGAGGGAAGTCTCCTCCAGTATTGAGGAGAATTTAGGAGCTCTGAGTGTGGCAGGAATCTTAAGCATTTCTTCCCTGCCACACTCTCACTGGTGTTCTCTCATCAGTTTAGCAGAATTACTGCTTTGGAGCCCTCTGATGGTCATTCTGCTAACTGCACTGTCACAAGATATTAAACATACACATATAGTGCGTGTAATAAATATAACATAGAATAACCTACTGTGATAGGTTTATAGCTTCCCACCAGGCCAGCAGAGAAAGACACTTTACAGGAAGTAACCAGTTTCGTTATTCTAGTCTGAGACACCCACAAACACCTGGTGTCGTGCCCTCCCTTCTATGTGGACTGCAGTCTCCGTTCTGAAACATGTAATTTCTTTGTGATGTAACCACTTGGGTAGAGAGAAATGTATAAGGTCTGTGTATCTTCTATGAGATATAACTATTTACTGTCCGATTTCTGCCTTGAACCAACCAATTGTGTGCCCTGTCTCGTTGTGCCTCATCTTGAAATAAATGCTGTTTGCTTAATAGGACTTGTTCGGTGTGTCTTGATCAATTATTTCCAACATGGAGCATTGTCAATACTTTTTGAGCTAACCTGTTATGGGCACAACAGTATGTGACCTAACTTAGTTGAAAATATTTCAGAATTGTGCTGTACCAGAGCCAGAAAATCCAAACAATGTACTTTTATTTTAACTCTTTCCTGTATTTCTAGCCATGGAAATTCCCTTTTTTAGATCATATTTGTGATTTTCCTTTTACCTTTTTTCTGTTTTTTTCAATTTTATTTTTTTAAATTTTTTTTGTAGCTTTTTAGCTGTCCCCTTATCTCCGAAAGTACTGAGGTCCTCAGTATCTGAGAGCAGCCTCATAAATCCAGCAAATGCTACGGTCCCTCATAACATCGAATTCCAAGGGCAAGAAGGTGAGAAGTAATTTTTAGAATGCCTATAATTTGTCTCCTAGTGCAATGCATTACTTATTAACGGTACATTGCGTAAGCAGTGTTTAAATGAGCGACTGCAATACAAAAGTATGCCAGAGAAGGAATGTCTGATCTCACGTCTTGTGAGGAGTGATGTTGTGATATGCTCTGCAAAGTAAACGTCTATACTCTTGCTATATTGACTGAAAATTTGTTGTTTACCTTCATATGCTGCATAAACAATGGACGATGAGCTCATCGTTCAGTTTAAATAATGGCCGTTCAGTAGTGAACGGCCGCTGTGTTATGTCAATAAAGAGGAGCAGGGGAGCGAGAGGAGAGAAATCTCCTGCAGCCCCCCCATGAGCGAGCCAGCACTACTAGCTCCCGTATGATGACAGCACGGGAGCGCGGACACACAGGTACGAGTGTCGGACATCGTTTGGCCACATTTGTCCTGTGTAAATAGACCCTTACAGTGAAAGATAACACCTATGTATAGCTAGCACATGATCGTGCATTCATAATAGGTGACTATCACAACTCGCCTCTTTTCCCTCCCTGCACGATGACCCCTTCAGCAGTTTTCTGATTCTTATAGGTTAGGGCTTGTTTTACTTGTTTTATCTGCATTAGTTGCCATTTTTATTACTTTTGGTTGACATTTCTTGGGGCCTCAGAACCAATTGCAAGTTTTCCATACAGTTATACAGTATTTTTAACATACAATGGTCATCCCAGAACAAGTTAATATCTTCTATTGAGCAACCACTGCATAGCAGGGCATATACAGAATTCTATAGTATGACTGTGCATATTGCAGTGCATCTACCACTATAGTAAACACTTAGCAATTCGCAGAGTGACAGAGGGAGCCCCCTCCCTCTGTCTAACCAACAAGGTGTTGTGGTCTCTATTGATCACTATGATACGCCATCACTTTATCATTTGAACTCTAGGAATCCCACAGGTCCTGAGACTAAAGGGGGCAATATGACATCACTTTATGCGCTATGATAAATTATATATAAAAGTGGGGGATGATCATTGAAACCAACTTTTTTTTTTTCTTCAAGATTCATTCAAGAAGTTAGAGATAACCGCAAGCTTTAAAAGTCACCAAGTTGATGAGAAGCTGCAAAAATCACTTATCAGTGGACGGCCAAGCAATGATAAAAGGGTATCAAGCTGTGCTAAATTATTGTATGGTGTATTAACTAGCATCATATATTTGTGTACTATGTATTGCCTAACTAGGTTTGGATATAACTGGCTGTTTTATTGTGAACAATTTTCCTACTAAAGGCCCTTTTCCAGGGGCCGGCAGTCGTTTCAGAGACTGCACAAGCGCTGCATTTGTACAGATAATAAACTTTGGACTGTATCTTGTTTAAAAAAAAAAAAAGCTCGTGCCCCCTTGTTGGCTACTGCACACTATGAAACATTCGGTTTTATTGGATGATCATGTTACACACAACAGAGTTAAAGGGAGACTCTGAGAAGGAGGGGCATGACAGAGCCTACCTGTACACATACACAGGTCTTGTAGGGGGGAGCTATTTTGCCTATTAAATAGCTTATATTTTACAAAGCCCTTACTCAGGCATATTTCGTGTTAAGCGTGTAATATGGATTGCTGAAACTACATTGATTTTGTATTTGGGTATTCAAATCTGTGTTTTAAGCGCGCGTGAAATAAAACACAGCATGTCCTATTTTACAGACCAAAATAGCCCATTAAAGTCAATGGCATTGTGTAAATATGCAGTCTATACACATGATACATGCATATTTGTTGTATATTTATGCATGAAATTAGTGAAGCTTTCTTGTGTTTTAGGTTTTTTTTTGCCTGTGTGAAAAACGCAATAAATACAGGGAATAGGCAAGGGAATACACACCGTTTTGGGCCGTGAAATGTGTATTTCACGGATCAGAACTGAATACACCTGTGTGAGTGAGCCCTACATGTTATATAGACATGCTACCTGTTTCATGTCTTATGAAGGAGCAGATGATTGATAATACTATTTAGCTCACCCAGGATATTATTTAGAAATGTGAGCATGGGATCATAACAGCTTGTGCCCACCACTTCTAGAATTGGCTGTGTGATATTGATCCCACAGAGGGGGAAAAATGGTTTAAGAAAAAAAATAAAAACCCATTACATTTGTGGTGGTCAGTACACTTGAGTGCTGCTTTTGGAAATCCATCTGAGATACGCATGCTTTTAATTTTCTTTCGCAATTGACTATTGAATTATATGCTTCTCTTATATCCGTATGCCTTTATATTCATTGTAGGCTCTAGGAGGAGTTCCACAAAGGCAGAAAGGTAATTATGTTTTGAGTGGCAGTTTATAATATATTTGAAATTCTTAAGTTAAAGCGGTCATGGTACTGTATATATTAGCATTTTGAGTAAAAAAAGTGGGATTTATAATCTTGTAGTGTTGCTAAATTTTCAACATTCACTCAAATTTTTGGATAGGACACTCAAAATGATCACATATCACCATCTCTGAAGCGGCTTAGTTGTAGTAAGCTTGCCTTGCAAAATACTATTTATTTTTTCCCCAGGACTTCAATATTCATAGCATATACTCAGGGTAGGTCATCAATATCAGATTGGTGAGGGTCCACCAATCGGAACCCCAACCGATCAGCTGATTGAAGGGCACCTCTGCCTCCTTGCATGCCTTTGATGTCACATGTCCAATAAGGCAGTTCAGGCTTATTCAAGTATACCAGGCACAGCTGGTATGGAATGTATGGGGATGTGCTTGGAATGCAGTAAAACTGCGGCACTTGCCAGAGTGCCACTTCCACTTCAAGCAGCTGACTGGCTAGGTTCCAGAGTGTCGGACCCCACTGGTCATAGAGAGAGTAAAGGGCAGCAAACTTCAGGTGCTAAAATAGAACTTACATCCCCATGGATGTATCTTTTATTCCTTCAAAGTCATTAAAATAGCGATGTTTCGACTGTCTAACAGCAGTCTTTGTCAAGCTCGTGGAACTACATTTCTCGGGCCCCACTGGTCAGATATTGCTGGCCTATCTGGAAGATTGGTCATAAATATTGGGGTCCTGGACCGCACCTTTACCTTGTAAGTTTTTCTTTTTATTTTTTATGATTTTATTTTAATTAAAATTGTGTTTCTTGAAACTTAGGTGAGGTAACCAAGCTAAGTCGTAGACGGGTGTCCTGCAAGGACTTGGGTAGCCCTGATTGTGATGGATGGCTGTGGAAGAGAAAAGAAAACGTTAGCTTCATATCCCAAAAGTGGAAGCGTTGCTGGTGTGTACTTAAGAAAGATCGGTTGTACTGGTACAGCTCACCTCAGGTATACATGTTGTAACTTTTCTGAATACATTGTAAGGATGGAATTCTGTTAAGGCTCATTTACACAGGACGAGTGTCGGGCAAATGATATCTGACACTCGCCCCTGTGTCTCCGCGCTCCTGTGCTCCTGCACAGGAGCTAGCAGAGCTGGCTGTGTTATGTGAATGGAGGGGGGCGGGGGAGCGAGAGGAGAGAAATCTCCTGCACTGCCCCGCCCCCCTGCTGGTTGCTCCATGACCCAGCCAGCTGTGCTAGCTCCAGTGTAGGAGCACAGGAGCGCAGAGACACAGGGGCGAGTGTCAGATATCGTTTGCCCTACACCCATCTTGTGTAAATGCGCCTTTACTAGTCAGTGAAAGGTGTTGCCCATTCTGAGAACAGTGTTTCTTGATTAGGAGCCTTGACCCACACCCTTTGTGTAGTTCACTAATTACATACAATAGCAGCTGGTCACCTAGTATCAAATTACTGTTTGCAATGATTTGTGTAAAATGCAAAGGAAGAAGAAACATGGAACTCGCTTGACATTATATGCTGTGCTAAAACCACAAAACTTGACCACCCAGAACTACCTGCTTTAGGGCTGATGCCCTCGAACGGATTTGTACCGCGGTTCCCACGGCGTAAATCCGCTGTGGAATAACGCCGCTATTAGGTTCTAATAGCTTAATACCAACATGTGTTATTTTACCGTGGATTTACGCAAGCTGTAAAAAAACACGGCATGTTCTATTTCCCGTGGATTTTTTCTGCAGGAGGTCTCAATCAATATAGCCTTGATGGAGACCGCGTAAAAACGCATGATATTCCGCGATCATTTGCGGCTCGTTTACAATCCCGGCACTCCCGCGGATGAAAACCGTGGGCATATTCTGCTCCATTCGTGGGCATGAGCCCTTAGGGTGGTTTTAAATATAGCATCTTTTAGAAAAAATCGGTGCTTTTTTTTTTTTTTTTTGTGTGTGTGGTTTTTTTTTTCACATGGTTTTAAGTAAGAAAAAAAGATGTTAGCTGTGATGCAAAAAGGAAAAGTAAAAGTATATTTTTGTGCAGTTTCTCCTTATTTTAAGGGGGATTATAGAGTGTTTATTTTCAAAACACAGCCTACTATAGGTTGTTGTGTTTTTGGTTTGTTTTTTATTCTTTTCAGATTTTTTTCCATAGACTTCTATGTAGTAAATAAAAAAAAAAAAGAAAAATGCAGGTTAAAAAAAAATTACTAAGGGTGGGTTCACACGAGCGTGTGTTTGTGGGTACATACGTGCGCACCTAGGTACAAGCATAAACACCCGTGAACACAGCTGCGTGCTTGTTGTCAATGGAGCCGCTGCTGCTGCTGGCGGCTCTATTGAAAAGAATGCTCTGCCGGCACCCCTGCATTCTTTTTCAGGGAAGGGCTTTACATATAAGCCCTTCCCTGAAAAAGAAACATTTTAGTGCAAAAAAACCCAAAACTTACCTCTCCGCCGCTGCCGTGACCCCCGCATGCGGCAGATGTTTCCTTCACCTCCGCTAGTTAAAAGAATTCCCTGCTGCTACATCTGTGGCAGATGCAGCAAAGGAATTCTTCAATTCTCAACTGCAGCGGTCACACATGACAGCTGCGTAGAGAATCCTGCTGCCAGCATCCCTTTGAATGGCTTTTCAGGGAACGCCTTCATAAGCCGCGACTTCTGGCGCTGTCCTCGTCTCTGTAGTACTGAGCTAATGGCAGCTGGGGATTTGAAATCCCCGCCTGCTGGTAGCTCTGATTGTGATTGGCTGAGCAGGTGAAGGAAACATCTGCCGCATGCGGGACGTCACTGTATGCACGCACAAAAACATGCTCGTGTGAACCCACCCTAAAACCGCATGAAATGTGTGGCATTGTGTGTGATGGAAGCTTTTAAGGGATAAATATGCACAAAAATATATACACTAGCTGATATACCCGGCCTTGCCTGAGTTAATTTGATACAGGTGTTTACGTGTTTGCATGGAAAATTTTATGAAACTAGATTACTTTAGAGTAACCGAGGAATGAAATGTGTATACACATAAAGAAGCGTTAGATTCTCCTCAGGCTGCATGTACTGATGTCCCTCTGCAGAATGTGCCTGGTCTCCCACTCTCCTCATTTAGGACCTAAAGAATGCATGCACCTTCTTAAAGAAAATTTTAAGCTGGGACAAGTGAGTGGACGGGGTTTTCTTATAATGACAAAACCCTTTAAGAATTAAAACAACTCATGAATTTCTCTGTACGTGATCATAGGGGCAGCCAGCTTTCTTAAAGGCCCTTTTACATGCAATGATTAGCGCTCAAAATTAGTTCAAACGACCGAAAGTGAGCGGTAGTCATTACTTGTAAATGCGGGCAGTGGTACACTATTCGTTCACTTATTTGCCACTGGTTTTTAGCCTGCATAAAATTCCATCAAGAAGTTCAAAATTTGTTCCATTTGAATGCAAATAGTTCAGTCTTTCGAGCGACTGGCCGACTTGAGGGGACTAAACAATGTACTCGCTGTGTTTTCTCACTCGTGTTATTGGGGGACACAGCAAAGATCTTGGGATATAGCTACTGCCACTAGGAGGCAACCCTAAGCAAAAAAGTGTTAGCTCCCCCCCCACTGACTATATTCCCTCCTGCTGACACCAGGCTAATTAGTTTTCAGCTTGGTGTCATAGGAGGACGCTCTCGCCCGTAAGGGATAAATGTTTTACTTGGATGGGCCGGGGCTTGCGGGGAGGCAGGCTCATCCCATTAATCCAACCGAGGAGGGCAAACGGTTCAGGAGTTGTTCCGGCTGTTGTCTGCCCGGCCTCCTCCTCCCTTCCTCCCCTCCTTCCCTCTGCTGTCAAACGCTCCCTGGCACATTCGTCCGAGAGGATCTTTTCTCTCTAGGACCCCTCTACTGCCCGAGTTTGTCAACGCTACTTTTAATGGCATAGCGGTCGAGGCCACGGTTTTAATGACACAAGGTTTTGCGGACCCGATCATCCGAACGATGATTAAGACTAGAAAGCCATCCTCATCGAGAGTGTATCATTGCGTTTGGAGAGGGTTCGTCCTTTGGTGTGAATGGAGGGGGTTCCGCCCTATGTGTGTTTCTTTGGCCCGCCCCTGTCTTTTCTTCAGTTTTGCTCCCCGGTGCCACCTTGGGATTTGAATCTGGTCTTGGACGTTAGCAGAAGTACCATGGCGGTTATTGTCCTGAAAGGTAGCCGTCCTGGTGGCTATTACTTCTCAGAGATTGCGGCACTGTTGCCGAAGCCACCCTTTTCAGTGTTTCACCAGAATAAGGCTGTATTGCGTCCAGTTCCTTCCTTTCTCTCGAAGGTGGTGTCGGCTTTCCATATCAATGAGGACATTGTGCTGCTGTCGTTTTGTCAACCGGCAGTCCACCCAAGGGGATGGGCTCTGCACACTTTAGACCTAGTGCGAGCACTGAAGATTTATTTGGAACAGACTTCGTCATTACGAAGATCTGATTCTTTATTCTTGATACCGGAAGGTCCGAGACGTGGTCTTGCGGCCTCCAAAGTTACCAACTCACGCTGGATTCGCTCGGCTGTGGTTGAGGCCTAGCAGGTTAAGGGTAAGAAACCACCATTTCGGTTGACGGCACACTCTGCAAGGGTGGTGGGGGCGTCATGGGCGGTCTGCTATGGTGCCTCCGCTTCGCAAGTGTGTAAAGCGGCTACTTGGTCGTTCCTACACATTTTCTCTAAGTTCTACCAAATTCACACATTTGCATCAGCTGACGCTTCACTAGGTCAGAAGGTTTTACAGACTGCTGTAAACTGCCTGCATGTGTTTATGGTTTTCCTTTTTCCTCCCTCGGGGACTGCTTTGGAACGTCCCATGGTCTTTGCTGTGTCCTCCAAATACACGAGCGAGAAAAGAGGATTTTTTTACTCACCGTAAAATCTTTCTCGTCTCATCATTGGGGGACACAGCACTCGCCCCTTTTTATATGATTTTTTATTTATTTTTGTCCTGACCAGGACCCTGGTTCTGCGAGTTGCACATGGTGCTGTGTTTTCGTTACAGTTATAACCTTTGTGTCACTCCTGGCATACAAACTGATTAGCCTGGTGTCGGCATGAGAGGGATATAGCCAGTGTGCGGTGCTAACACTTTTTTGCTTAGTCTCGTCTCCTAGTGGCAGTAGCTATATCCGACAGTCTTCGCTGTGTTACCCAATGACGTGACGAGAAAGAGATTTTAGGGTGAATAAAAAATCCTCTTTTCCTTGCATACATAATGAGCACATTGTTTACTCATATCCAGAGAAGACAATGGAATCCTGCCAGCCAGATAATCCTAGCATAAACACTCGGGTACCTGAGCAAACAACTCGTACTGAGTTTACTTTAGCTAATGAAGCAATGGAGCTGATTAAAGGTCATTATCTGTACGTGTAATTTTATGCAAAAATGTTGTCACTTCAGTCTTGTGGCAGCGCTCCATTCATCTCAATGCTGCAGACAGCTAGCCGAAAGCTATGCTCGACTGGTTTCGTTGAAACGAATGGAGCGGCAGGGCACGTGTGCGACCAGTGGACTCTTCGCTTCAGCACTAGGAAATAAGCTATCCTGGAATAAGGGATTCTGCAGTAAGACATACTGTGGACACAATTTCCCCTCAGGATCAGTGGGGGTCCCAGCGGATGGACCCAATAGTTTTTCATACATCCTTTTTCCTTATGTTGTAGGATGAGAAGGCTTTGGGACTTCTAAATGTTTCTTCGTATAGTTTGGAAAGTCCTTGGGAGATGAAACCCAAAAAAAAGTAGTAAGTAGTCAAACTATTTAATTAATGTACGCATGATTGATTAAATAACAGTGTGTAATCTAGAAGGTTTTATATTTTTGTTTCCTGCAGTGAATTTCAACTCACCCATCCAACATACAAGCCATTTGTGTTTGCTGCAGACAATCTGACTGACATGGAAAAGTAAGTTTCTCAACCATTTTCTTCCAAACTCCAACCTTTAGGCCCCCTTCACACAAGCGTATGTGTATTTCCATGTGCATAGCGTTTTTGAGGAACGAACAATGCTATTTTGCATGAGCATCAGCAAGTCATGTTCATTTGTGCGGAATTATGCAGCGTATCGTACATCTCCTAGCGTATTAAGCACGCAGTTACGAACTCCCAATTTGATTTCTATGGGAATCTTTTTGTGTACAGATGCGCAGGAAAATGGAGCACGCTGTGTTTTTTTAGGGGGGAAGGTGGGTTGGCAGGACCAAAATTTGTAGAAAGTAATTACGGGTAAACGAACCCGTTGAAATCAATCAATTCTATTCTCTACATATTGCACAAGTGAATATGTCTGTGTGAATAATTTTTCAGCCGACTTCTAAGGGTCCTTTTTACACGGGGCGCTTATCGCCTAACAGTTGTCCCAGCGATAATCACTCAGTGAATAGAGATTGCTTTCACTCACCCATTTTCATTCACAGTAAAGAGGCAGTCGTTCATAGATATACACATCTTTACACCTTTTTAAAAGAAATAAACCTTATTTTTAAACATTTTTTTACATAGCCACATTCTGAAGTTTATGCTTTATTTATGGTATGAGCCGTAGTTCCTATTGGTGCCTTTTCTGAGTACATAAGACTTCTTGATCAGTAGCAGACAATGGCTAATAGGCAATCTGTCAGTGAAGAAAATTACTTAGTGATGTCTCTGGAATTCATTGCACTACATTAGTGCAGTGTAAACAATCACTTCTTCAGGTGCCCTTACAGAATGATCCTGAAATTGCCTTTTTCAAATAAGCAGAATTGCCATGTTTATCCTACACAGTTCACAAACAAGAGAAAAAAAATGCCAGAATTGCTGTTTTTGATTATACTGCCTCCCCAAAAAATGCAATAAAAAGCTATCATAAAATTGTATGTATTCCAAAACGACCAATGATGATGTCCGCTCAATTACGGAAATATCAAATTTATATTGTCTGCAGCAGTCACAAGTCCTGGTCAACAGCAACCAGGAAGTACACAGTGGCTGCAAAGTAATTGTAGATAGTGGGAAACCGCCTTTAAGGTTATTTACTGTTGATTTTTAAATTCCTTAAAGGCATTACTTTAGGATAGGTCATCAATATCTGATTGATAAGTCACTCGTGCCTACCCTTGCCGATCAGCTGCGTGAAGGGGCTTCTGACGTTGCATTCATTGATCATATAGCCTTTCTGCAACTTAGTCCCATTTAAGTGAGTGGGATTGAGCTAGAATATCTGGCACCACATAATGCTTTTTGCCTGGTATACGATAAATAGGCACCCAAGCTCTGCAGTCATTTCAAACAGCTGATGGTGTCAGGAATTGGGCCCTCTCCAATCTGTAACAGATGACCTATCCTAAGAATAAGGTTTTAAATCTAAAAGTCCCTGCAAACCCCTTTTAAGGTATGTTCACACAGGAGTGAAATGCTGCAGAATTTCCACAGCAAATTCCGTAGCATTTCTGCATCCAAAACAGTCAAAATCTGGTGAGCACAGCCCTGCTGGTCCAGTGATGGCACTTCTACATCACTTGACAAGCGCCGCTCACTAGAGGCCGCCTAATACTGGGTGTAATGCTGTGGTGATAGCGTGAAGAACTGAGAGGTCAGGGGGGCGCTGTAGCTTCCAAAATCAGCTGTGGATACTCAGCTGTTTTTTTTAGTCAAAATCTGTATCGATTTTGCAGATTTTGACTTTCATTTGTGGAAATGCAGCAGATTTTACTGCGGAAATTCTGCAGCATTTCTGCGATGTGTGAACTTACCCTAAATCACATTAAATCTTCTTTCTTTGCAGTTACGTCTTAGGCCCCTCTCACACAAGCACTTTTTACCGCGATTAATGCAGCTTTTAAAAACGCAGCATTAATCGCGGTATAACGTGCCCATTGAAATTAATGGGGCCTCACAGACATGCGTTTGATCACGGCACTTTCCAGTGCCACAATTTTCAAGCGCTGCCTGCTCTATCTTTGGCCGTTTAGCGCACCTCATCACCAACCACAATGATGGGGTGCGCTGAAACACGCTGTCGGCTGCAGGGAGCTGCGGCCAAAAGTAAATTTGTGGCAAAGTCCCAAAGCGCTTTGCCGTGTTCATGTGCCATAGGACCCTTACTCATTTACCTTTTTGACTTTGTCTCATTCTGCAGGTGGGTAACGGTTTTCTTAAAAACACTACAGAGATATAAAACTCCACCAAATTCCAGCTATTCACAAGAGGAAGGTATTTATGTCCATATTAATTATAGAAGGCCTACAATGGAAGCTATTTTTGATCATTGCACTCTTCCACTACTAATTGTCAAACTTGCCTAGACGTTTTTTCCCCCCTCTTTGGTCACTACCCTACAATCCCTTTTGTTTCATGTCAGACACCATTGTGATTTTTAGTTTTTCATTCCGGTTTCTCCTTTTCTGTGCTATGTGGCCAGTTCCACACACAGGTTGAACTAGTACCCCATCTGCTGACTCTGCTCTTCTCACGTTATTCTACTGAATTAACAAACAGAGGTGTATAGAAAGGGTGGCTGCTCAGTGATATGCTTCTGTATAAGGCTGGCTGTCCACGGGCAGATAAATCGCATGCGGAGCTCGCATGACACGCTTTCCATAGGATAACTATGGAAAGTGCAGCCTACTGCACACGAGCGGAAAATGATAATGATTTTCCGCTCGCGTGATTAAAATCGCGGCATACCGCGATTCTCCGTGGTGAGCTTATCATTAATAAAGGCTCATCGCGAAGACCTTTTAATGGCCCCCCTCCTCCCGCACGGTGGAGTATCGCTTGCGACACTGTAGCAAAAAATATTTAAAGTTGAAAAATGTGTAAATTGAGGCAATAACTATGGAAAACTAGTAAATGGTCTCTGAACTCGCCAAAATAAGAAATCAAACAACAACAAAAAAGCAGATAACGAATGCAGATAAATAAAATGGAGCTGCCCTCGTCTGGTTCCGCAGGGGACATTTAGTGCTGTAATTTGCTATTAGACTGCTAATCACTACATACAGTACAGTAATACAAGTGTTTTACTAGTGAACTGCTCAAGCTTATTGGCTGGATTGCCCAGCCAGTCACACATCGCAGATCAAGACTGTCTAGCATTCTATGTTGAATGTGGTTTCATGTTATAATGGCGCAGGAAATACCATTGCATGTTGAAAATATTGTTTCTCGTCTGTATTATTGGGGGACACGGCAAGACCTTGCCACTAGGAGGCGACACTAAGCATAAAAGTGTTAACTCCCCCCCCACTAGCTATAGCCATCCTGCAGACCTAAGCTAGCTCAGTTTTTAGCTTAGTGTCTGTAGGAGGCAGACGTCTTCAATCAAGGTCCTTCGGGACTGCAAGAATGTGGGCACACGGCAGGCAGGACTCTCCCTGTTCTCCACGAGGAGGGTGGACTGCAAGTGTCTGACCTCCTCCTAGAAGAAAAGGAGGCACATCAACTCTGCTCGATCCTGACCCACCAGCCATAGGGTCCCCAACCCAGAGCACTCCCATCCTCTCTAAAGGACGGTGAGCATCTCCCAGCTTCAGGAATGGCAGAATAGGTAAGTTAATAAGTGAGTATTCTCCACTTGCTGCCCTGCCCCCGTAACAGGAGCCTGCTCCTTTGTCACTGGCTTGCCATTGTGTTTTTTTGCGCCATGCGGCGTGGGTATTTTGCCGCTATGCAGCCTGTATAAATTTTTTGTTTTGTTTTTACCTGCTCTGCTGCCATAGGTGGCTTCTTATTTGCTTTGTATTGCTGCCATTGCGGTGGTCGTTCGTATTTGCTGCCTTTGCGGCAGGCCGCTTGTATTGGCCGCTGCAGCAGCCGCCAGTTTGGGGAGGCCGCCATGGCATGGCCACTAGCTGACGTTTTTTCTTACCGCTGCGCGACTGCTGTTTAGCCATTACTGTGGGCGCCGGTTTTTCGAGCCTTCCAGTCCCTGTTCACGCTGCACTGCCTTGGCTTCTTAATGGGCCTCCCAATGGGGACCTCTGCGGGCCTACGTGGCTGTAAATCTAGGAGGGGGAGGGGGGGGGTGTTTTAAATAAAAACTCAACAAAATAAAAATATCTAGGCATCGGTTTTGGGCCTACTATAGGCTGAGCAGGTGTGGCTGGGCGGTAGCCGGTGCACGGGGGAGGAGGTGTCTTCGCAGCCATGTTGTTTCTGCCGCTGTGCGGCCTGGATTGCCGCATGGTGGCAGGTTTATTTTGCCCGTCGACTGCCATGCTTATATTACTGGCATGTTTCAATGACCGCGGGCCTACATGTTTCCTCCGCCACCCCACAGGGTTTTTTTGTATTGCCACGGTCTGGCGTGTTTTTTTTATGCTGCTGACACTGGGCAAGTTTAATTTGCCTTTACTGTGCGCCCTGTTTATTTAGCGACATGTATGTGTAGCCACCGCACGCTCCGGGATATCTGCCACTGCGCGCCAGATGCATTTTGCCACCCATGAATATGTTTGCCATGCGGCTTTGGCTGCGTGGTTTTTCTGTACAATGCCGCTGTGCGTTCTATGTTGGCGCCCTGCAGTTTGCCACCATGCAGCGTTTTTCGCTGTCAATGGCGGTGACTGGGAGGCAGTCTTTGTGTGATGATGCAGCCTGTGTGTTATGGGATGGGCACTGCTCTGGGGTAGGTAGTGCTGGTTAAGCCCCAGCTTTGGGTCTCAACTATGGCTGGCTGCACAGCTCGTTCACACCCCCCCACCCCAAACGCTGTGGCTAGGCACCATAGTCTCGTCTCCTCCTTGCCCAATCGACCTCAGCGGGATTCTGGGCTTGCTGAGACCTGTGGTACTTTCCATACTGGAAAAAGTATTCTCTCAGGAATTCTCTGGACTTATCACTCCTCATATATGCTCCACGCCGGGTAGAGCCTTGCCTAGCAGATAGCTCTGCTGTTGCCCCTCCTGCAGTTCCCTGCAGGCAGCCCAGCACAGTGTCCGAGTCAGAGGACATGGACAGAGGCCGACCAGAGCCACGTACTATGTGTGCTCTCACTACAGTATGAGATTTACATCCAGCCAGAGAATATCTCATCTTACGGACAATAGTGTTCGAACTAATTGTCAGCGTTACTGGGCTTGCTCAGACCTGTGGCACCTTCCATATTGAAAGAATACTTGCACAGGGATACTCTGTACTCATCACTCCTCATGTCTGCTCCGCACTGGGTTGAGCCTTGCCTAGTGGCTAGCTCCCCTGTTGTTGCCCCTCCTGCAGTCCCCTGAAACCAGCTTCAGCGCAGTGTCAGAGTCCAGGATGACACGCAGACAGGGGCCGGCCAGAGCTACATACTATGTGCACCTCTTGCTACAGTACAAGATTTACACCCAGACAGAGAATATCTCGTCACATGAAGAACATTGTACAGCCTGTTGGTCAGCAGTACTCCAGGCTTGCTGACGCCTGTGGCACCTTCCATACTGGGAAAGAGTACTCACACGGGTTCTCTGGACTCCTCACTCCTCATGTCTGCTCAAGACTGGATTGAGCTTTGCATTGTGGCTAGCTCCCCTGTTGCCCCTCCTGCATTTCCCTGCAAGCAGCCTTACTGCAGTGTCCAGGATGGCATGCGGACAACTGATGGCCAGAGGTTTTAAACTCTTAGCATTACTCTGGCGTTGCTGAGACCTGTGGTACCTTCCATTTGGACAGCGTACTATGCACAGGCATTCTCCGGAATCACCGCTCCCCATGTCCGCTCCGGACCGGATTGAGCCTTGCCTGGCGGTAGCTCCCCTGTTGCCCCTCCTGCAATTACCTGCAGGTAGCCTTCACGCAGTGTCCAAGTCCAGGATGACCCGCGCACAGGGGCGACCAGAGCCACATACTATGTGCGCTCTCGCTACTGTACGAGACTTGCATTCAGCTAGGGATTATCTTGCCTTATGGGCCAGTATTGTTCAAACTGATTGTCAGCATCACTCCATGCTTACTGAGGCCTGTGGTGCTTTCCATATGGAAAGAGTAGTGTACACAGGAATCTGTTAGACACCTCGCTCCTCATCTCACTCTGGAGCTGGTGAGCCTTACCTGACAACTTGCTCTCCTATGGTGGCCCACCTGCAGTTCCTTGCGTGATTTGCATCCGGCAGAGAATATCTCATCTTACGCACGGTCTGTTTCTGTTTACGTATAGGATGAGTCCGGGGTACCAACTCTGACAGGCAGTTTGGGGGCTGTGGATCTGTCTGCTGGTACCTCACCGGTCAGCTCTATGGCATGCCGAACCACTATGGGTCTGATCCCTCTCAAGGTGGCCTTGGTACCACAAGGTGTCTAGTGTTTCTAGAAGAATGGACTGCTAGTTAAGTCAGCCGTGCGGATGTGGGTAGATCCGATCGTCTGTGAGGGATGCATGATATCTGTTGAGACAGAATCCTCTGCTGACTCTAATTTGGCAGCGTATCGGAACACAAGTCCTCCACTATTGTGGATGGCCGGACGGTTGCTGTAAGGAGTACTCTGTAAGTCTCCAGCTATGCTTCTTGAGCATTCTCTACGAATCCTTCCTACGCGGGTGCACTACGTCTGGGTCAGACCCAACTTTGGAGCCTGTACAACATCTACTTCACTAATCCGAACAGTTGGGATGTCTTGCATTCTCTCGTATCTGTTAGCGACAGACAACTCGTTCTGTAGCTGACGCACCACCCTTCAGGATAATGAAGTTGCGGCAGCAGAGCATTTGCTGGGAGTCCTCAGCAACTACACCAAGACAAGTTCATTTCTTTTCCTTCGTAGGACAGATTGTATAGGGAAGTTCACAGCGCAACTTTTCTTTCAAAATGTGTTTATTGATTATTTTTTTTAGACAAAATATAAACCGTACAGATAGTCGAATAAACAATGGATGAAACTCGCCAATCGGAGTAGCAGACCAATGATCTGTCTCACTTCAAGTCTTATGGCATATCGCAATAGTGTACCAATCTGTGGAAAGGTTATGGTAGATATTAGGTATATAGTATTGGCACTTCTCATCCTAGGGTGAGAACCTTAAACATTAGACCTGCTACATTCTAGGGAACTAGATATAGTGGTATAGTTTCAAGTAGCGAGGTAAGCTATCTTAATCAATTGCGAGCGATGCGACCCGCGGGCCGACAGCACAACTTTTCATATAAGTCGGACTCTTCGCTTGGCCGGCTCAGACATACATGGACTCTGCCCCTAAGGTTATCCTCCCTGGATGCAAATGCCATTTTTCAAGACTCAGCAGAAGAAGCGTTTAAATGAGATGGATCCAGAAGCACGCTGCAATCATCCTGCGCTGTCACCTCCTGCATTATTGCTTGCAGGAGACTGTGAAGCAGTATATACTTATACTGTTTTCAATTCTTTAGCGCTCTTCCTTCTCGACTCCAGGAGCCAGCGAGAGTTCCGTACTGCTGTAGTCTTGCCGTAATGAAAAACTTTCTTGTGCCTCATGTGAATCAGGCGGTTGCAATGAGATCTTTGTATGGGGCTAACCCTAGTAGACTACTCAATGAGTCACCATTTTCAAGGCTGGACTTCTTAGGAAACCCATAGGCTTCAAGGTGGATGCTATGGGCATTGTCACCGGCTCACAGGGCTGACAGGGAATCAGCTGGATATGACTTCTTCAAGGCAGTCAAACTGGGGAACAGACGACCTCTCCACATAAGGTTCCTAGTAATGGTCAGCAGAGGGTTCCATCCGGACAAGGTTGTGGAACACAACGAGTCTTCTCTTCTTTGGCGTCTGCAATCGATTTGATTCCTTCTTCACGGCGGGACGGTAAAGGCGGTGTTTACAGGCTAGATTTCTGGGAAGCTGCCGTCCCACTTGGGCGACTGCTAGAAGGCCCCCAGCTCTGAAGTTTTTCAGCACTGATGATACCACACCTTTTTTTCAAGGTACTTTTTCATACTACAGTGTGTTACAGCCGAATTTTTTTCACGCCCAGCTTACATTGGCCACTGTCTGCCTTTTGGACAGAAGGCTCTATTGGGCGGGAGTTTTTCTTAGGTCGATAACGACTGACTGCTGATGACAAAATGACCAGTTGCATATTCCCTCGCTGCCGGTGGTATTGGAATTCACTTCTATGATGATTTCGGTTGGCAATTTTCTCGGTAGCAGCTCTTTCTGACTCCGCAAAATTACCTTTCTCAAGTGGCATTCTTCAGTCATGCTGGCTCTCTGCCAGTTCGCCTGACAACCCAAGTTATGTTCTAGGTGGGCTCCTTGCATTGCCTCCGCTCTGCGGCAATACAGGGTTACCGTACCAGGGACCTCATATCTTCAGGCTGTTACGGTACATATTACTCAGCCATTGATTACCTCGTCCGAGGCTCCTTGTCAGGGTCTCTCTCCCCCTGGAGTATTGCCCTAGAACATCCCAAGGTCTTGCTGTGGCCCCAATAATACAGACGAGAAAACAAGATTTTTGGTATAACTTACCGTAAAATCTTTCTCGTCCTTTTCATTGGGGGACACAGCACCCACTCAGCGTGTTATTAGGACTGTAACATATACTCCTCTTGTTTGGAATGTTTTCAGTGCAGTCGGACATCGTGGTAGAATGAGTTAGTTTCTTAAGTATTGTAATTTTATTAACTATTGTTGTCGTATCCTACCTACTTGGGTGCTCCTACTGCTTGCTTACAAACTGAGCTAGCTTATGCCTGCAGGACAGGTATAGCTAGTGGTTGGAGTTAACACTTTTTATGCTTAGTGTCGCCTCCTAGTGGCAGAAACTATACCCAAGGTCTTGCTGTGTCCCCCAATGAACAGGACGAAGTTATACCAAAAAGCTTGTTATTCTAAAGGAGGACTCTTAATTTACATCATACAGGAATTTCTAATACATTTATGAGTTAAAATGTTTTATCCTCACTAACCCAAGAACAAAGTGAGTTAAGGAAACCTAATTTAGATTGCTGCTATGCAATGGCCCCAGTGTGGTGAGATATCTAGGGATAAAAGCAGTAAGAGAACAGGTATGAGGATGTAGTCACAGGGTGCAGTGAAATTTTTCTCAACTCTCCCTCCATATCAGCACCACTGGAGGCTGACTTTACACCCTAGACAAAGAGGTGAAAGGGAACCTGTCACCAGCCATGAGCACCATAATCTAAGTTATAGTGCTCATAGCGCAGAAGCCCAGAGGTGTTTTTTGTTTTTTTATTTGCCAATCTCCTGGTGCCTGCGATGTCAGCCCGAAAGTCAGTTTGCGAATTGTGTCATCTGACTCAAAACTGCAGGCTGTGTGAACACTCCCATAGAGATCAATGGAAGCGATCACACAGCTAGCAGCATGGAGTCCAATGGCATAGTCTGCGGTTTGAATGTATGCTCTGTGCAACAATGTTCGGGACTGACACAGCGGGCATCGGAAGGAGGGTAAGCATAAAAAAATACCTCCCCGGGCACCTGGGAACCTGTGTTTTTGAGCACCATAACGCTTTATTTTTTTTAATTAACATAGCTATCTGAGGCTTTTTTGCGGAATAAGTTGTATTTTTTAATGGTACCGTATAATGTATTGAAAAACTTTAAAAAGTTTCTAAGTAGAGTGCAATTGAAGTGGACCTTTTGCATCTCAGGGCAATAAATGAAGCCCTTTCTACTTTTCACTAAAACACAAAGATCACTGAATTGGTTTGGATGCTTTGGCACAGCTGGAAATTTCATCTTGCGTATACTCTTCCTCCAATCTCTCCTCTACCAAGTATCCATCAGCATATTAGAATAGAAAAGATTAGTGATCTTAATTGCTTTTCGAGGGCTCGAGGGGATTGTTTTGTCTACTGAACATCCTGAATGGCAGACCCATACTATACTACCCCACTATATCATCTGGAATCTCAGCAGGGTTTCTGGGTAACCTATCCTACAGTCTAGAGGACTATCTGAAACAGTCATTGATGCTATACTGCACAGCAGGAAGAGCATAAGTGTGTAATACCATCTACAACAAAGTCTGAAGAATCTTCATGTCATGGTGTGCGGCTCCCCTCATCCTCTTAAACCTCTAATGATTTTAGATTTTTTTTTTAGAGGCAGGACTAGTAAGAGGGCTGAGACCTAACATATTAAGTCTAGATATTAGCATTAAGGTCCTACTTCAGTTGTGATCTAGCAGATCACCAGTGGGTGAAGAGATTCTCAAAGGCTGCAAATAGTCTCTCAAAAGATATCTAATACTGTACCTTTTTGGAATCTCAGTGCAGTCCTAAGGGGCATAAATAATGGCTCCCTCTGAACCCCATATGGAGTTGAATATAAAGACTGTCCTGGAAAAAAAGGTTCCTGGTCACCATCACAACAGACGAAAAGTAAGGAGCGATTCAAGTGCTCTCTATTAAAGAACTACACCTAACAGTTCTTGATGACAGACTTCTCCTTTCAGATCACAAGCTACAGTTCTCCTTCTACCAGAATCCAACAAATTCAAAGTAAAGCATTCCAAACATTGGATGTCCACAGAAGTGTTAAGATACCTGCAGACCTGCAGAATTTTTTTGGACCGTTTTCCATGGCATTGCCAACCATGCAACCTTCCATGGTGATGACTGTCTGCAGAGGACGTTATCACAGTCCTCGGTCTACCTGCACCTTACGCAAGCTATACACATTTTGTCATGTCAAACTTATTGTTCACACTCTGGAATGTTATCAGGGATAGTCCATCATTTTCATACTCTGGGGTTATACAATGTCTACTTTCCGCAAAGGAGGAGTGTTTTATCTCTGTGACTGCTCTCCCTCCAGTCCTTAGTACAGAGGGCAAGACAGTAGAGACAGTGACCTGGGACTAAGTAATGAAAATGGGGTGGATGCGGTGGAAGGGGTTAATATAGTTAGAACTGGCAGGGATCAAACACGCACTGTCATGCACATAATGGCCTCTGCCAGAAATTGTGTCTCTATGCTCACATAAAGAGTAAGCATAAAATTTGAATAGCTTATGTTGCATCTGAGATCCACAACATCCATACATATAATTTTGGGTTACCATGTATGTCAAGCATACATTAAAATCAAGGACAATCTTTGCCAGAGAAGCTAAAAATCTCTCAACCGGAGCCATATCTGTCACCTGGGCAGACAGAAGAAATGCTTCAATAGAACAGATCTGCAGAGCTGCCATGTGGTTGTCCAATGTAAATCTTGTGCCATGTATGCAGTCCTTTAAAAAGCTGTTCAAGGGTGGATACTGTTGTATGAAATGTGAGTGTGTTGCACTCTTTGAAGCCCAGATCCTGGATCTAAATGCACAACTTGCAACACAGATCCATTGGCAACATGGAAAGGAGTTTGCTGCTCACTGAGCAGGCACTTGCTGGGGTAGATGTGGGGATGGATGGTAGTATAGGAGTGCAGGATGATCAGGCAGCTAGCTGGGTGACAGAAGGGGTAGAGGAAGGCAATCCAAGAAGGCTAGTCCTGAACTGGCATACCCCAACAAGTTTGCAAAGTTGGCAGATGAAGGGAATACCATTACAGGATTGACACTGCAGCAGCACTGGCCTCTGACCACCAGAGGCATGTCTGCTCCAGTAAGAAAAGGCAATAGGAGCACAGAGCAGACTAGATGGTCCTGGTAGTGGGACAGACAAGGCAAGCCATCACAAGGACCGTGATTGTCAAACGCTGTTGTGTCTTCCTGGCGCTTAAGTTCGACACAATACCAAACGTAGCCGAGAGCCTGAAGGTTTCACAGAGGGGCGCAGTATGCAGTCCCTGGTCACGTGATCGCTGCAATCTAATGGATAACGGCGATCACGTAAAGGGGAAAAAAAAGGATCCGATTTATGAGGGAAGGTAAAATTACTTGCCTAAGGCCTCTGGTAATGTCCCCTGACGGGATTTTTATCCGCGGACCTTTCCCCAACTTCGGCAGACGCACCTGTCACCAAAATGCTGACGTAAGTGCAAAAGCTAGGGAGGAAAATTTAACGGCTCCTTGCTCCTGGCTACTAAAGGTAGCCAAGAGCCTGAAGCAGTGACCGAGGTGCCGTGGTGAGCGGTCCCTGGTCACGTGATTGCTGTTATCCAATGGATAATGGCGATCATGTAAAAGTTAAACTGTTGAAATTTAATGCTCCTTTCGGTTTGGACCGTGTTGTGCACACGAACATAAGATTAGGGCCACAATGGGTATGTTTCTGAACACGGGACAAACGGGCATCCATTTTGGAGTGAAATTCTTCATTCATATGTGTGCTGTACAAAAAAGTCTGTTTTTAAAATAACATAATTGCCAAAAAAATTTAAATCATAAATTTTTTTTTGTCCTTTTGCTTTGCTTAGTCATTCAAAAACTGTGGGGTAAAAATACGCAGGACACCACTAATTCATTAAGGGGCCTAGTTTTCAAAATGGCGTCATTTATGGGGGTTCTACATGTGTGCAATGGGACCTAAAACACCTTCAAGCAAAATATCTATTCTGAAAGCCACCGGCTGCTTCTTTCGGTTTGGGCCCCGTTGTGCATACAGACATATTAGGACCACAACGAGTGTTTCTGAACGCAGGATAAACAGGGGAATCGATTTTGGGGTGTAAATCTTTATTTTCATGTACACTGTAGAAAACAAAACTCTTTTTAAAATGAAATCTTTGCAAAAATTTGAAATTTCAATTTTTTTTTTCTCCTGTAAATTTGCATTGCATTAACTCCTGAAAAGAAATTTTGGGGTCAAAATATTCATGACACCCCTCAGTGAATATATTAGGGGTGTAGTTTTTAAAATGGGGTCATTTGTGGGGGTATCTATCATTCTGACACCTATGAGCCTTTGCAATCTTGGCTTGGCGTAGGAAAACAAAATGTTCCTCGAAATGTTAAATTTGTACGTCTCCTAAATGGTAAAAAAAAGCTAAAGTTTTTCAAATGTGCATCCAGAATAAAGTAAACAGATGACAATATATATCTTATCAAAAATTTGTACAGTATGTTTGCCCATATTGGCAATATTGCAATTAAAATGTGAAAAAAATGTCAATTTTTTTTCAAAATTTTCACAATTTTGGTGCTTTTAATAAGTATACAGAAATTCGATTGGTCTATTTTTACCACCAAAATGAAGTGCAATATGTGGCGAAAAAAACATTGCAAGAATTACGGGGATATGCAAAACCTTTACAGAGTTAGTCTATGTTAAAGTAACACATGGAGACAAATTTTGGAAATCTGACATCACTAAAGTGCAAACAGGCTTCATCACTAAGGGGTTAAGCTTCCATGAAATACACTGAGGGGTGAAGGAAGGGGCTATTTAACCTTTCTATTTCTTTGCAAACAACATAGACTTGAGCAGCCAGCAAATATGAATTTCATAAAGGTTTTAAAAATGAGAGCTCTTATGTTATTATAGATAAAGTAAAAGAGTGCCTTCATTTACATTCTATAGTGAACTAACTGCTATAATTTAATTAGACTGTTACAGTGAAACTGAAGCTGAAGATGATGATCAAGTCAAGTCACATGATATAGTAAGACTTCGTCCCCTTATTATTTTATGCCTTTTATGTTTTCATACTTTTTATAATTCCTTCTGTTGACAATGCATTATTAGTAAACTATCCTATTCCCAACCATGTTTAGGTAAAGAAGCCCTTGATGCAGTCTCCTTCTAGGAATGTGTCTGGCTTAAAGGCAGCAGCTGTTCCTCAGGAGGAAGCACAATGTGGACACTCCCTAAAGTCTAGTAACATCCTTCAGTTGAAACAGTCGCCTATTCGTAATACATCTGAAGCAATGCCAGCAGTTACTTGTGAAGAAGAGGCAGAAAGTGGACGTTTGCCAAAATCCAGTAAAGTCCCACTATTTTTATATTTTTTATATTGTGGTACATACATGTTGAAGCTTCTCATGTGCCAGTACTAAGGTTCAATTTTGCAGTAGTCATTGCATAGTGTCCATTTGATGGCTCTGATGTTTATTAAAAAAACGTGCATCATACATGGGTGAACATGCCTGCTTTTGCAGACAGCTGAGAACTACTAGAATAAAAGATAGTTAATGGAAATGTGACATCAGAGAATTACCTATTGTATAAATTACGTCTTCTGTTAGGCCTCATGCACATAGGCAAACACGGATTCCGCTGCTGAATCCTGCAGTGGAATCCATGCGTGCCCTCAGACATTGGCATTAAAAGACAGGTTCTTGCCTCTCCGGATCCAGCGCGGGTCTCCTCTGCCGCGGCCGGATCTCCCTTCTTCAGCACGGCGGATGCGCGGTTCCTTTTTTTAAAAAATCTCCTGCTTTCCCCCCGTATCCGCAGCACGTCTGAAGTGACAGCTGTGGGTGTGCTGCAGCAGGAACGGCTTCCATTGAATCTGTCCCTGCGGAATCTGCAGAAAAATAGAGAATGCTGCGATTTTATTTCTGCACGTAGCGGCCGCAAATAAAATCCGCTGGTCTACGTGGAGAGAGGAATCTCGACACACATTAATGGGCACATAGACATCCAAGGGCGATCTGCTGCTCAAAGGGCTTTTTTAAAAAAAAAATTATTTGTGGTCTACCATATAATGTAATCCTAAGTGGAGTAAAATGGGGGGGGGGGGGGTTTAAAATTTCCCCTACTTCTGCGATGCACAAACTGCAAAAAAAATTATAAGCTAGCTTTATTCCATCTGTCAGTACAATTACTTTGATACCAGACTTAGGCCCCCTGTCCACGGGCGTTGCGGTTTCCCGAGCCGCTGCCTGGGAGCAGGATCCGCCACCAAATCTCCGCCGGTCAGCCCTATCTTTTAAACACAAAGTTGTCTTGAAGAAGCACTCGCCTGAAAATACATTTTTCTGTCCCTGATCGTTGTGTTATGTGCTCCTAATCCCATAATACATCAGCACAGCATTATATGAGCTGCTACAGACTGTACGATCTTTGCTAGCTGGGAGTACAGTATAAATATCATTAACCTCTACATTCACCTAAATAAGCTAAACACCATAACTGTACAGTCAGAGGGAATGAACTATCTTTATCATAACTGTGTGACAAGAGCCTCTAGTCATCAGCAGTAAAGTGATTGGAGATATTGTCTTCCCTGAGAACAGCAGGTGTGGCACAGTCCATTTCAGCCTCCTGCACAGTGGTAAGAGCAATATCGGACCGTGATTCACAGCCCAATACCGCCCTCACAATCCTTCTAAAAACCCCTGATAGCGAGACTGGAAACAGCCTCACATCACCGTGGGGGTTCCCTTCATCCCTGCCGTGGATGCTGCAGCAAGGAATCGCAATGTTCTCCTACTGTTTTTAATGCCTCCGGCCCCATTGAAAATCTGTGGAAACCCCTGGATACAACAGCCACACATCCCTGCGGGACTGCAGGAATCCCCCACTGCAACTGTCACGGTCGTGGCAGGAGATAGTGATGTTTTCCCACTGGTTTCAATGGTGCTGGCCCCGTTGAAAGCAATGGATGATATAACAAAAAGAAAGGTTGCATTTTTTTTTCACGCAGCATCACAGGAGTGAAAACCTCAGAAATGAGAATCGCCCAATTTTCTCCCCAGTGTGAAGAAGCCCTTAATTTTATTACACAGGAAGTTCTAGTGATTGAGCTCTGGTGTCTCCGATCAGAGAACAGAAAGTTAAACAAGATAATTCTAGCTGACATATATACTGTGGGGCTAGTTGGATAATGAATTGAAGAAAAAAAATTAATGAGTGCCTTTAACCCCTTCTTGCTTCAGGACGTACATTTACATCCTGGAGCGTCAGGGTATGTATGAAGAGAGGTTGCCCCGTACGCCCCCATCCCCCCCCCCCCCCCCCCCAATGCCCTCGCGGTGAGATCGGGCGAGGCATATTAACATCTTCATCAGCACTTCAGCTCTATTCCAAGTAACCTGATTGGTTCTGATTCACAATTCCAGCAACCTGATTGGTTATTTGGGTTGTCTGTGCAGGTATCAAGGCAGCCGGGAGCCTTCTGAAAGGAGACTACCTATCAAGCCATCCCCGTGGGGTGGCTTGATAAGCTGCCTGTCAAATTGCAGTATGACGTCATGCTGTAGCATAACGTCATACTGCAGGAGCGATCAAAGCATCGCATATTGTAGTCCCCCAGAGGGACTTAAAAGTAAAGTAAAAAAAAATCAATGAATTTTTTTAAATTGTCTAAAAAAAAAAAAAGTAGTAAAAGTTTAAATCACCCCCCTTTTGTCATATCTATAATTAAAAAATCTAAATCATAAAATAAAAATACATATTTGGTATTGCTGCATCCGTAAAAGTCCAATCTATCAAAGTAGTGCATTATTTTCTCCGCATATTAAACGTCGTCTGAAAACAAAAATTTCTATATTTTTTCTATAGCTATATGACCTTGCAGATCTATATTATCTATGTAAGCCTTTTACGTAGTTTCTGACATATGTGACCGGACTTTACACTATTTCCTATAGTTGATGATGATCTTCACATCATGATGACTTGCCTAAAACAAGGAGGCGTTTCTCTTATTGGTAAGAAGACTGCCATGACACGGGATGAATATAGGAAATCCTTTATACGTCGCAACAAAAATCCCAACATAAACAGAAAAGCACATGCTTTACGTGTTCTCCAGAGCACACTGAAGGTGAGTGTGGAATGCACATAAACTATGAAAAGCTAGGGTAACACACTACAGAAGTTTCCTTCGTACCTTTTTCTTCTACTGGGATCCAACGTTAACTGAGACTGTAAAACATGCCAAAAGAACTGAAAAAAACTGCTGAGTAACAACATGATCAGAATATTTTATAGGGAGAAGTATTAGGCCTCATGTCCACTGGGTAAATGGAATTGCGGAATCCGCAGCGGATTTTGCCCATAGGGAATGATTGCCATCCGCGGGTCCATTAAATTGATTTTTGCACCCGTGGATGGCATTTTAAAAGAATTGCGTTTTTCATGCGCGGGAGAAAAAACGCGGCATGCTCCATTTGCCGCGGAATCTGCGCGGATCGGCAACATTGCTATCACTTTGATAGCAATGTGTGCGGATATCTGCATGCAAAAAAATGCCATTTAAAGCAAATTTGCGCGGATTGTATTTTTTGAGTGGACATGAGGCCTTAATTGAAAGTCACCGTGCAAAGTGAGAATATATGATTATTCACAGGTTATTGTAGCTGGCACAAGTATTCATACAGGTTTGTAATTGAAAGGAATATTGCAAGTTTCTTCAAGCAAAGAACAGGGCACCAGTTTTGTTTCACCACTATAGAAACAGATTTTTCATTTTTTTACATTTACGTTTTTGCATTGACATAGATGTATAAGGCAGATCTCACACTAATGGGTTTTAATCCAGCTCTATCCTTGGCGTCGTCCGCACGTACTTTTTTCAATTCCTGTATTGCGGATGGTCACAGCGAGCCACCGTCTGACATGCACAGTACAGAATAATCTTTCTTTTTCCCGCGTCGTCGCTAGGCAGTGATGTGGGTACTGACGACCTCTCCTCAATGTTAATTCCGGATGGACCGCAGGTCTGACTGCTTCCATTGACTTAAATGGATGCTGTCCATGCAGAATCCGCACAAGAATAGAACATGCTGCGATTTTATTTTCGCAAGCGGAAATCGCAATCGCAAATTTGAGTGGACATGCGAATGTTCTATTCTTGTAATGGATGCAGGATACTGTGGATTGTCCGCGCAGGTGACTATCACAGATTCTGTTTGGCCTAAGGGCTTGTTTTTTCTGTGATGAGTTGTATTTTTCTTTTATTGGTACTATTTAACATACCGTATAATGTATGGAAAAACCTTTTACAAATTTTTACATGGAAAGGAATGAAAACATTTAAAAAAGAGGGTGTGGGAAGGGGTCACACCTTCCTGCTGACTGTGTAGACGTGTGGTCAGCTTGACCTCGGCATCTATTAACAATTAAATGCCACGATCAGAGCTAACTCCGATTGCAGCAGTTACCAGCAGCAGTCCAAAGTCTGCTCTATAACCCGTTCATGATCACAAGACAGTGTTATGATGGTCCTGAAGTGATTAAAGGAGCACTATTCAGACAATGTCTGCTTGTTTAATAGCCTGTGTGTGCGCCTCTTCAATCTTATATACTATCTTATATACAATCGTAATATACTTTCATTTAAAAAATCTTTTCACCACAATCTTTTTGCTATTGATGACTGACAGGTCATCTGTAGATGATCATTGTGGACCTGCTGTGCAGATCCATGCCAAACAGCTGATTCCTAGTGTAGCTGTCGCTAAGCTCAGTGGAAGGCGCAGAAAATGCTGACTGTAGTGCAGCAGCCCAAGTTAATACTGAAGTGCAGTTCCCATTGAATTCCCCTGCTGATCATCTATTGATTACGTGTGAGTCCTCAATAGCAAAAGTTGAAAATGTTTGCACTAAAGTGTTCATCTGAGATCAAGAGTTGATCTAAGATCAAGTAGAAAAATGTTGCACCAACACGGTTTAGCCCGTGATCTTCGTTCAAATCTAGGTTCAATTTGGTCCCCCGATTTTGGCAGATAAAACTAGTTGAATTTAATTTAGAAGCTGAAATCTAAGCTGGTGGACTAAGCCTAATTAGGCTTTTCTTGGGTGCTGTGAAATTACACCCACGTTTGCTGCAGGTAGTGGCCATGTTTTTACTATCGTTATGTATGCTTGGAAGATCACCTGACTACATTCACCAGTTACCATGCACAATAAATATTTTCTATGTTCAGCTCTTGATTGCAGATCAAATGAACTTGGTTTTGCACATTTGAGATAAAAAAGAAATGGGTCAACCTTTTCGTTCCTTAAACCTTGTTCAACAGCTGATTGTAGTTTAACTAATTCACAAGCAACAGCATTGTTGGTGCAACCAGCCCTTAGTTGTGAGAAAAAAGAGCCTCTTTAGGGTACATGCACTTGGACGGTTTTTCTGTCCATTTCTCGGACTGAAATAATCAGTCTGAAATTCAGGCCGAAATAGCATCTATTCATTCAAATGTTCGAATGGGTTTATTCACATAGGGTTCTTTTTGTACCTGGATGAATAGTCAGAGTAAAAACAATTACCGCATATCCTATTGGGCATGTAACCATTTTTGTCTGAGGCTCACACATGTGCAGTACACCACACATTGGATAGCACACTGATAGGATGTCAGTGCGCTGTCCAATCATAGTTTAGAAAAATCGAGCACAACTTTTTCAGCACCTGTGTACATGTAATCTAAAGGTGGTAAAGTGTAAATGTTGGAGCAGGTCTTCAGTCTTGGTAAGAGACAACATGGTGGAAGGATCTGGATTCTATACCAGCCTGAGCAAAGAAAGGTAGCCTGAAGAATGCTGATATTCCAGGTGCTGACTTTGAAAATTGAGCAATAGAACAGTATAGTCTCCTAAGTCAGAGCTGGAAAAATAATTAAAATTCCGAAGCTCCCTAAACTACTGTCGTATACGAAGGATAGCAGTCACATGGCATGTACTGTAGACGACCCCATTCACTAAGTCATGCTATGAATTTTGAACTCTGTGACATGCACTACCTTCTGCTTTGTTTTTTTTCTCCCACTATTTGTTGTGGCAGTGTCGCAGATTTTCACCGTAAAATTCATACATTGCAGCTCAAATATAGGAAAATGAGAGCGCTTTGGTAAAAATGATTAATCCAGAGAAAACAGAATAACTTTCTATAGATACATAATCCATTGGCAGGTGGAGAGCCGCTAACCCCTAAATCAACCACCAGATACTCTAAAATGAGCAACCCAGGAAATGAGCTGACACAACCCCAGTGAGAAAAAAAAATGAGGAAAAAAGACAATAAAGGGGTCAGCGCTTCTTTAAAGATTCTAATCTGAATATAACTATATAGCTGTAGAAAGAAAGGCACTTAGAAAGGGGCCCCAGTATAAGAGACCCCTAAAACATGGCATGTTGATCAATGTAGGTGGTAACTAGAGATGAGCGAGCGTACTCGGAAAAGCACTACTCGCTCGAGTAATTTGCTTTATCCGAGTATCGCTGTGCTCGTCCCTGAAGATTCGGGTGCCGCTGCGGCTGACCGGTGAGTCGCAGGGGAGAGAGGGAGAGAAAGATCTTACCTCCGTTCCTCCCCGCTCTCCCCTGCAGCTCCCCGCTCCGTGCCGGCACCCGAATCTTCAGGGACGAGCACAGCGATACTCGGATAAAGCAAATTACTCGAGCGAGTAGTGCTTTTCCGAGTACGCTCGCTCATCTCTAGTGGTAACCCATAGTGAGCGTTTCCAGCAGGGTCCACACCAGGCAAAGATGAGGAGAATTCCTTTTCTTTATCAATCTGAGATGACACACAAACTCTTATTTACATGCATGTGGCTTAACTCTCCTCATGGCAGATGTACTCCCATGGCCAATGCTATACCAGCCACCAACTTTAATAGATTAGCATACAGATTTATTTGTACAGCTCTGTCCATCTCCTTAATGCTGGGTTTCTAACTTGGGGGAAATAGGAGTAGAAGCCAATTTTCCTTATTTTAGGGGGGGGGGGGGAATTTCCAACTGCAAATCAGAATAAGTCCCTGGATTATCAACCCTACTGAAGTAAGCGAGATACTATAATATGTAATGTTATTAAATTCAAGAAGATCAGCACATCACCCAGCAAGGATATTTTAAGAGGCATTGTCCTTGGTGTGAGCACCCCTTTTGAATCCTGAATTCCTAAATAAATTTGTAATATAATTAGTAATGTGTTTCCCATAGGCAAAGCTTTCAGAGTTGCAATCACTGAACCAGGTCCTGGAAAATTCAGACTTGAACTCTGCTGCATTTCAGAAATGGAAGTCTGAGCATGAACATCTTTATGGCAATCTTGAAAAGAGTCCTCCAGTACAAGAAGCAGTTGCTGGTAACCAATATCAAGAAATTAAAAGTAATCAAGACAGCAGAGAGAGTGACGAAAGTGACTAACTTATATATGACAGCGACTAAAACCAAATACTATTTGCCTGTATTACTTTTGTGATTTTAATTGTTATGGTACTTACAAGTTCATTGTTAGTGGCATCATTGTATAAATGTTCATCTCAGAGTGCCACAGATGCATACCAAATCCATTTTGTCTATTACAGCAATCCACCAGAGTCTTGCTTTGAAGATGCAATAAACCAGTCTGGTCATTTGTGCACAAGTCTCAATGAATCAATGTATCAGATCCTAATGTGATGGTCTCATCAGTCTGATCTTGTTATTGACTTTTATGAAAGAATAGTGCATGGGTATAGCTATAGTTTATAACGATAGTTGTTGATTAAAAAAACAAAACAAAAAAATAACAGGTTTTCTGCACATTTCCTGAGCTACAGTTAAGACTGTGAAAGGTTTTTAAAAAAATCTCTGAACATGTACTTTTGGATATTTGAAATATATTCATGTTTTATATGCATTTTGGGCTCCTTTAATCAATAATGCCTACAAAAACTTGTGCGATTGCCCAATAAATCTACAATGCATGTTTTTTAAACATTTATACCCTCCCGGTTTTTGTGACCCCCCCCCCCCCCCCCCCCCCTACCCAATTGACTTTAAAGAGAGAGACCGCATGATTTTAATTTAAAAAGAAAAAACAATACAGTGGATGACACAGAAATTGCATCACCACATATTTTGTTACTTTCATGCAGAAATTGAAAATCAACGAAGCCGAAGAGATATGAAAATAGCTATATGTAGGGATGGTATTAGTGTATCTTGACGCCACCGGAAGTGTGGATGGTGACAAGATACTAGGTGCTTGACGGGGACGGGGGGGTTAACTATCCCTGTTCGTGATAGGTTCTTATTTCTCTCACAGTAGGTCCTGAATCCACAGCGATCTGGTCAAGTAAGTATAGCGCGCTTCATCAGCGGCCTCCCGGCAGCAGCTTCGGTGGAAGTGTGGTCACAGCTTCAGGGTGCTGTGTGGTCTTCTCCGTGTCACTGTTCGCGGCAGCACTAGCATGACTGTGGCCAGCGCTGCATCGGCGACTCCTTCCCTCTAGCGTCGCTTTCTCCCTGTCACTGCTACAGCACTTATTACTGTCCCCGGAGACATCTGCGGCGCCCTCCCTGATAAAGCGCTGCACTTACTTTGCCCTTCTATTACCGGGGTCCCTGTGCCTGTCCCTGGCAGCTGCAGTGTAGAATTTTTTTCCTCCGCTCCCTTGTAGTCGAGGCCAAGGAGGAAGCGGAGAGCCGTTGCTGCAAATGTTTCACCGCTGAACAGCGCCGGTAAGGGCGAATGAAATGCGCTTGCGTCCTGCACAGTAAGTCCCCCAACAGCAATAAGCAGTGTGTTCTCCCTCATAGCAGTGCCGTGACTTTTGCCTTGGCTACAGCCTTAGGGATGTTTTGGGAAAAGGCTACACTAATTCCTAGCCATACAGCCATACAGCACAAAGCACTACACACTGTTCAGCTAGGACCTTTCTGAAGTCACCAATCAGAAGCTGGGGGTGTGACAGGGGCGTGCCTGAATCCAAGCCCTGTCAAACCCCTAGCTTCCTGGTGGCGTCAAGATACACTAATACCTGTAGGAATTATGCACACAAATCAATATTTTTTTAAATATATTCTACAATTCTATATTGAAATTGCACAACAGCCTCTGCATCCAGCTTCTATCTGCCTATGGCAAATTGTTTACAAAATTCCATCCTGCAATGATTTTTATATTAAAGCCATTTTGTAACAGGTTACATATTCTGTGAAGAATAGACAGTGATACAGTAGCTGGTTTTCAGTATTTTGTAGGCCCCCTATAGCCTTTATGATTGCTGACAATATTGCATTGACAGAATGTACTCTTTATTTAATTTGTGGTGCAGAAATGAAGACACTTCTTTAGAGTGAGGCTACCAACACATGGATGAGTGCATTATCAGTCTGAGGAAAATAAGCCCTGTCCTGAAAATAAGCCCTAGCTGCTGAAGAAAAAGCACAAAAAAAAACCCACATCACCTAAGAAGCGCTGTCAGTTCCGCCGTGTTTTCTCCCTGGTCCCTGGCAGTTGTCTTCAGGCATCTCTTCTGGTGAGGGATTGTAAAATCCACACCTCCAGTAAATGCTGCCTCAGATTGGCTGAGCAACACAGCACTCAGACAATCACAGCTATTCATTGAATGATTGTAATTGATTCATCAAGTGCTGCTTCTGATTGGCTGAGCCGTGACCCTGAGCCAATCAGAGGCAGTGCTTCCTGGAGGCGGGGATTTTCCAATCCCCAAAGGATTTTTCAAGTCCCAAAATCATGACGGCTGCCAAAAAAGAAGTACACATAAAGGTCAGCAACAAGGAAATCAAAGTGGTTAATACCTTCATATTCCTTGAGTCCCATTGATCACAGAGGCAGCTCCACAGGTGAATTTGGTTAAACACAATCAAGAAGGACACTGGAATGGACATCACGCAATTTAAAGCAGCCGTAGAGAATAGAGATGCTTGAATAAGACTGCCCAACAGAGTATCCAAGAGTCTGACACGACTGAAGAGATAGAAGTGGAATAAGATCTGTGATACCAGAGGCTTAACAAAAAAAATACACAATTTAGATGAAGTACTCTTCTGCCGTGCGAAGCAGTCACGTTCCCATTGGATCCATGCGATTTAACCCTTTCCACTTGAATGGCTGACCTGTTCTGACAGCATGAGCTTCCTCTATAGCGCCGATGTCGGAACAGTTCCGCAACTGCAGTGCAGGAGTGAATCTGCACCCGCTCGTCAGACACATCGGCTGCAGATGCACTCCTGCACTGGTCCTCCTCTGGGACCCCCGAGGAGAAGGCATGGTTTTTAACCCCTTCTACCTTCTCCTTTACACATTACATAGCGCTCAATTAGCGCTTTGTAATGCAGTGATAATGCGGAAGTAACACTGCCGCATTCCAGCTGGCGATCATATGACTGCCGGGAGCCTCCTGACCTCAGCTGGCACTCACAGCCTAGATCAGGAGGGTGAAGAGAGAATGTGGAAGTATTATTTCCACATTCCTCCGCCGATCATGTGACTGCCGACACCCTCCTGATCTCAGCTGTCAAAGATCAGGAGGGTGAAGGGAGAATGCTGAATGGACATTCCAATAAATTGGAGCTTGGGGGAAATAAATGGATTGGAAAGGGTTAAAAGTTGCTGGAAAAAATGTGGCATGGTCTTTTGGCTTATTTCGGGCAGGCCATTTTTATTTTCTGTGTTGCACTCTTTCTTGGATGACCTGTAACCACACCACTGAAATTTAGACCTCTATGAACAGTTTCCATACCCGCATTCTCTCCAGATGCCTGATCCCACAGGTTAAAGGTTGAATATCTGTTTTTGAGGCCATACATTCCCGATAGCGATCTTATGATGCCATGAATTTCTTGGGTTGTCAAATTCCTTCCTTCCAGCCAGTGCTTCTTGTTTATGCTATAACCGATAATTGATTGCAATTCATCTGGTTAATTATCTGACATGTTGATTACCCCTTATTACTCACAGCACCACTCTTCTTCCTTGGAGTTAATTACTTTGGCATGATCCAAACTAAAAGAAACTATATTTATTGCCCACTGCAACCAATCACAGTGCAGCTTTCATTTTACCCCATGCGTTTAAAAGAGAAGCTGTCTTTGTTGCCAATAGCAACCTATCAGAGCACAGCTTTCATCTCTTAGACAGTATTGATAAACGAGGTCCAATCTTTTTCAAGGTGATGTAGTTTTTTATGGTTCACTGTTGTACTACAATTGGATTTTCCAAAGATGTATTACTAGGAACATCCTATAACTGCTGCTATAAGTAGTGTAAAATGATTAATGATGATCATGATAAGACTGCAGTTTTTAACTGGGGTAGTGTGTGCAACAGAACCACCATGTCTGAGCTTATTCAAGAAGTCTAAACATAAAGTCCAGAATGAAAAATACATTTTCAAGGCTTTAGTCTTCTATTTTGGAAGTCAGTAAAGCAGCCTCTGTATTTTGGATGGGTAGCGTCCTTACTAAGGGGTTAAACAACAAATTTGTGAAGAACATAAAAACAGACCAATCATAATACAATAGAATCCTCTTCCTATCAATGCTTGAGTAAGGGCTTATTCAGACGACCGTATATCAGCCGCCCTCTCTGCAGGGGAAGGAGGCTGGAAGTGCCAGGAACAGTGCTCTGAGCTCCTGCCCCCTCTCCGCCCCCTCTGCACTATTTGCAATGAGGGGAGGTGGGATGGGGGCGGAGCTATTTCCCAGAACTTAGCCCCGCCCTGACCTACCTCCTCTCATTGCAAAAAGTGCAGAGGGGGCGGGAGCTCAGAGCACTGCAGAGAGAGGCGCCGTATATCGGCCGGCGTGAATACCCGGCCCATATACGGTCGTCTGAAGCCGCCCTAAGTTCAATATGATTGTAGCATGCATGGCGCTTGATGTCTGTGACCAAAGTGTACATCCATCCTATTGTAATGAGTATATAACATCTGTGTTCTTGAATAAATACATTGCAGTTTTAAACTGTTAATATACATGAATAAAAAATGTAAAACAGTTCATCTAAAGTGATTGTTTTTTTTATCTATCAGGATCCCAGAACCAGAAAATGTATCATTCTGGTAAGAATATAAAAAAATTTCAATCCCTGTTTCATGCTGATATGGAAGAAGGATTGAAATCCAATTGATTCACTCTGTAAAAAAAAAAAAAAAAATTCAAGCTCTTAACAGGACTTCTACATCTCAGGTAGATATGCAAATGATTAGACTTGTGGTGTGATTGGATGAACAGTCTTGGCAGCTGATTCCCCTAAAGTTCTACCCTTGGCCTATAAAAACACTCTCAGAGACTACTTGTGTGTAATATATCTCTTTTATACTTGCGTAGAGCTTGTTGACTACTAGACATTCCTATATAACGCAATCAAAGAGATTTCGCCCACTTAAAGAGTTTGAGAGGCGGCACTTTTGGAATGTGAGAAGCTGGATGGTCATATCAATAAATTGGCTGTTCCAACCAGACTGTTAGGAGGTGTTGGGACCAGGGGATTTGTGAGGACACACACATAAGGCAACTGGGCTCAGGCTGCCATCAACAGACCAACATTACAGGCCCCTGTATTTGTCAGAACCATTTCCAGGTGCTTGGATGGAGGGCATTTGGTCTTACGGAGCCCATTTCATGTGCCGCCTTTTGACAGCCACCTATCGTTGCTTGCAGTGGTGATATAAACAACAAAACTGGACTGCTACAGAGTGAAACTGGGTTGTTTTCTGCAACAAATACAGGTTTAGTTTGGGCACTGGCGACAGAGACTCTGGCTCTAGACCTAGAGGTGAGCGCCTCAATCCTGCCTTTGCTGTTGACCAGCACACTGTCCCCAATGCTGATGTGATGGTCTGGGGGTCCATCACATATGGCAATTATCCCTAGTAGTAGCACGAGGGACAGCTGGGTAATATCTTCAGGACATCCTGCAGCCACACGTGTTGCCTCCCATGGCAGGGCTTCCAAGAGGCATTTTCCAGCAGGATAATGCTCGGCTGCAAACCGGTCACAGGAATACCTCCACAGCATTGCCACATGGCTGTGCCCTGCACACTAGCCGCTAATTCTCTAACTTCCCAGTGTCATTCAAACTTGAAATTTGGCACAACCATTTTTAGGTTGTAAATGGGAAAAGTAAAGGGGTCATAACTTGATTATTCAATTCTAAGCGCAAAAGTAAGTGCCCCCCCATGTAATGTAACTAGCAACACACATCTGTACTGCACAAACTTAGTTTGGCAGACCATTCTTCAGATTGTAAATAGGATAAGTAAAGGGGTCGCAACTTGATTATTCAATTCTAAGTGCGAATAGTGACCCCCTATGTTATGTTGTTAGTCATTCACAACCCTAAAGGCGAGCTCTCTCCATGTTTTTTGGTTTTGCAATGCTTCTTTCAGTTGTGTGATATCCATGCCAGTATCCGCTTTGACAGTATCAAGCCATCGTGTTCTTTGGCAGCCAGGTCTTCTTTTTGCCACTGATCTTTCCAAGCATTATAGATTTTTCTAGCGACTTTGCTCGCATTACATGGCCAAAGTATGTGAACCTGAGCCCGGCCATCTTGTCCTCCGTGAGCTGGAGTCTGGTCATCTTGCCCTCCAGTGATATATCGGGTCTTATACGATTCAGGACTTTTCTGTTTGTTACACTTGCTATCCAGAGTATTCACAACAGCTTTTGCCAGCACCACAGCTCGCATGCATCAATCCATACATAGCTATGAGGAAAATGATGGTTTGCACTATCCTGCATTTAATCATTAGGTCGATATCCCTACTTTTCCAGATTTTGTCCATATTTAGCATTGCGCTTCGCCCCAATGCTATCCTATGTTTTATCTCTGGCATGGATTCTCCATCCTGATCAATTTTCAAACTGAGGAAGATGAAGTCTCACACGCATTCTACGGCCTCATTGACCTTTTTGATTTAAATTTAGCCAGTTTTTGCAGTTATGTTACGTAACTTACCTATTTCTCTTACCTTCACGGTGGTGTACAAACTTGAAATTTTGCACCACCATTCTTTAGGTCCCATATAGGAAAAGTAAAGGGGTCACAACTTAATAATTCAATTCTAAGAATGAAAGTAAGTGACACCCTCCCCCCCCCCCCCCCCCCCATGTATTGTAACTAGAGATAAGCGAGCATACTCGCTAAGGACAAATACTTGAGCGAGTATTGTTCTTTTCGAGTTCCTGCCTGGTCGTGAGAAAAGATTCAGTGCCAGTGGGGGGTAACGGGGGGGGGGGGAGGGGAGATCTCTCTCTCTTCACCCCCCCTCGGCAACACACGAGCTCGAGTATTTGTCCTTAGCGAGTATGCTCGCTCATTTCTAATTGTAACTATTAACACACATCTGTACCTCACTAACTTAACTATTCTTTCTGTCCTAAAAGGGAAAAGTAAAGGGGTCACAACATCAATATTTAATTCTGAGTGAAAAACTGCAATAATTCTTGATGCATGGGAGAGTTCTTTTCTCAGAAACCATAAAGCCTTATTTGTATACTGAGGAGAATCTATCTTACGTCTATGTCTATATACTAAGTAGACTGTAACGCTCCTCTATGTGTATATACTGAGCAGAATCTACCTCACATCTGTGTATATACTGAGGAGAATATAACTGACCTCTGTGTGTATATACTGAAAGGCTGTAAAGTACATAAGGTAGTGGCCATGGACTGCAGGGATGGAGCATGCCTTTGAGGCTAAGAAGAGGCTGCAACCTCCAGTCCGGAGGTAAATTTTAATTAAAAGGGGCATTAGATTTAAGGGTAAAAGTGAGGAGAGTAGATTGGGGGCACATTTTGCAGAGGGACTTCGGTACATGCAGTCTGAGGAGAATCTAATGATCCTCTGTGTGTATACATATTTTATTCCTCGGTTCCTCTGAAGTAGCCACGACTTCATAAAAGTTTCCAGGTAAACAACTGTACTACATTAACTCAGCCAAAGCCTGGTATATCAGCTAGCAGAAAATATGTGGGACCAGCCTCCAAGTTTGCATATTCTAAAGGCTCAGTTACAGCAAATGTTAACCAGTAAGCTGCAGGATACCACATGGAACCTGTATCACATCTTGCAGCCAAGCTAGAGCCAGCCTGAAAGGGTACTAGAGCCTCCTTTAACCCCTTGAGTGGCACGCCCGGAAATTTTCCGGGACGAGTTCCACTGCTCATAGTGACATAGCCCAGAAGATTTCCGGGCTATGTATCACTATGGGAGCTGCAGAGCACAATGCCACAAGCTGTGACAGTGTGCTCTGCCTGCACAGTCCCACAAAGAACAAAGCAAGGGCTTTGAAAAACCAGCAGAAGATATTGCCGGCATATCGGCAATCTCCTGCTTTGTTTACAGGTTGCCATAGAGACCATCGGCTTGTCAGAAGCAAGCCGATGGTCTCTGTGACAGGGAGAGCTTGGTGCTTGGCTGTCAGAGGACAGCTAGGTACCAGCTCTTAAAGCAGAGATCAGAGAAAATCTCCGATCTCTGCTGTGTTAACCCTTTACATGCTGCAGTCTATGTGACTGCAGCATGTAAAGGGCTGTCACTGCAGCATGTAAAGGGCTGTCACCATCGGACCCCCAAAATGTGATCAGGGGGTCCTGATGGGTCCCTGTGGAAGTCCCCTAAAGAGACTTAAAAAAAAAAAAAAGTTAAAAAATTATAAAAAAAAAATTGTAAAAACACTTGTCTCCCTTTACTTTGTAAAAAATCAAAACTACAATCACACATGTGGTATCCATGCATCGTAATGACCCAGAGAAGGAAGTTAATACATTATTTAACCCCTAAATGACATGGCCCCTTTTTTTCTTTTTTCCCCATTTCTTTTTTTCCTCCCTCCTGTTTAAAAAATCACAACTTGTCCCGCAAAAAACAAGCCCTTATATGGCCATGTCAATGGAAAAATGAAAACGTTATGGCTCTTGAGACGCAATTGCAAAATTAGTTGAAAATCAATGATTAGACCATTTTAAAAAACCTGCCCTGGTGGGCACGACAGGGTGGTAGGAAACCCGCTACTCAAGGGGTTAAAGTGTTTAGTTTTCCGCGATAAATTATCTTTTTTCTCTGATATTGTAATCACTATTACATTAACCGCTGTTTAGTTTCCTTTTTTTTTTTCATTTTTGCTAAAAAAAAAATTGTACAAAAATGGCAAGCAGTACAGTGTCAAGCAGACCTACAGACTGCTTTGTTCCAGCAGTTCTAGCAAAACTGAAACTGCATCGGAGGCGGAAATAAATTTGTGCAATGACGACTCTGCTTCTACCTCTAGCTCCATGGAGGTTGTAACAGCTGTAGAGTCATCAGGCCTGAGTACTGCAATGCCTCCTGCAATGTGGGGTTTCAGTGATTTATTTTCCTCTCAAACACCATAATTTGTAGCGACTCCGGCTGTAAATGTGGATGTTGCAAATTTTGCCCCCATTGATTTTTTTTAATTTGATCATCAATGGCCCTGTATTGGAATTAATTGTCCAGCAGACAAACATCTATGCTGGTCAGTTTATTGCAGATTATCCCACTTCTGTGTGTTCCAGACAATGGATGCCTACAATTGTCCCAGAAATGAAAAAATTTGGGGAATAATTTTATAAATGTGTTTAGTTAAAAAATCCTTCATCCACTTGTACTGTCAGAGGCACTGATTGTGCCAAGGGCGTGTAGCGGTGTTGGGCAGTCACCCGACGACTGTTCTCCCAGTTACGTCACTGCTGCAGGGATTGGCATCCTTGGCCCTGCATATTGGGCCTTGTAGTCTCAGGCAGACCTAATAAGATAACATCCTCCAGGCTTGTCCGGGCATCTATCAACTGCGGCCCAAGCTCCCTGAGCTCCCTTCACCATGGTGTATTATACCTATTCGCCTATACCTATACCTACTCGGGGCAGCTTGGGACAGGCTACAGAGAACTTGTTCACAAAGACATTCCACCAAAGGTAGAAGTCAGCAATAAAAACATAGCCCCTTGCTGCATCACACGTCACCGTTGTACCAAAGCTGCGCATTTGATGATGCTCCTCCCTGGTGTAGGCCTCCAATTTGTACTGCTACTCCTTGTCCACCTGAGACTGACTTGGAGCAGTGTCCCGCACTACTGCCTCCTCCTCCCACATGGGAAGCTCTCTGGGATTATTAGACAAACAAGTTCGTATAGGGCTCTGACAGAAATTCTGGCCTAACTGGGAATAACTGTCCCTGAACAGCTGTCACATTGGAAGCCTGATTCCCCTTGCTGACCCTGTTTGTGACACCAAACGTGGAACAGAGCTCTTACCCTCAGGATCAGGATCGGATGAGAAGTATAGTAATTCTTAGGGTTCAGGGGGCCTACCTGGGTCAAGTGATGCTGCATCCTCTTCGTGGTACCTGGCATTCACTTCATCTCCCCAGGTCGTCAATGTTTTTTCAGCAACCGTTTTGCCCTCCACTATGGCACTGTACACTCTCTATACTACATACAGATAGGAACCATACAGCATGTTAGCCATTTTATATGTCCACATAATAAGCCGGCTAGTTTATCTATAAACACATACTGTAGGCTGGTGGAGAAGGGCAAGGTCGGCCAGTATCCACAAGCTACCTTATTAAGGATGAGGTCACACAATGAGGTCAATTCATGCTACTATTCGGTTTTACCTCAAAGCAGCAAGGTTTTCAAATTAATTGTTAATGGTCATATGAATAATGGCAGTTTTTGGCCACGCTGTGATCATTGAGCTTTAGAAGATATTTGATAAATGCTACCTCTGGATTTTCAAATATCAGGTGAATGGGAGTCCAATAATTCCTACTTATCGCATTCTCCATGGATTTCAGTGGAGAAAGGGGTACATGTGAACACAGCCACCTTTCCATTGACCTATATGGAGCATACAATTGCTGAAAATTTGCAAACTGCAAAAACCACAATGTTTGTGCGTAGCTGTATAGTGGGCCCCCAGAATGAATTTCAGTGGTGGGCCCTGGGCACACCAGTCAAACAATGATCATGTTTTCATATATCAAATGCAAATCAACTCCAGACTCTTTATCTACTTAATGTGTCATGAATAATGGTGTAGTGGATCAGGAAACTGCTTATCAGTCAACTATTCAATTACTTTTGAGCCTATGAAAATGGAGAAACTATGTAAAAAATAACTTCTAAACAGTGAGGCCTCGTGTCCACGGGCAGGTCAATTGCGGACAGGCCGCAGATTAGATGGCTTCTATTGAATTCAATGGAAGCCGTCCGTGCAGGAACCGCACTTAAATGGAGCATGCTACAATTTGGGCCTTGATGCAATATTTTGTTGCTAAAACCACTGAATTCAAACTGAAAACTTGTACTTCAATCACATGTTGGTGGCTTTATTTCAAATCCAGTTTGGTGGTGTAGAGCTGCTAAATTATGGCAATTGTGTAATTGCCCTCATACTCCTGGACCTGACTGTATATGCCTGTGAAAAACAGATGTATACTATTATGCATCCATAACCTTCTATTGTGGAAAGGTCAAAACAAAAAGTGTGTCCTTTTGGGATATGTTGGCCTTTTTCTTAGGAGTGTAGTGTAGGCTGCTATACTTTCCATAAACCCTAGAAAAATGTCTACTTTATAATCCAAGCTATAGGCAGACAAATCCAAATATATGCATCCACAGTGGTCCCTCAGGTTATATTAACCACAGGTGCAATATTTTCGACTTATAATAGACTTTCTTTGGCCATCATAAATTACGGCATTGTACTTACAATGCCACAGGCAGGGCAAATTTTTATCTCCCCTGTATTGTAAGCGCTGCGGAATATGTTGGAGCTATATAAATAAAGATTATTATATTAATCTGCAGCGCATGTGATTAGCTGAAAAATCAATCCTTTGAGCATGGACATTTCACTGATCAAATGCCTTGAATTGGCCTCAATGAATAATCATCTATTTACATTTAGGGCAAGTAGTGACAGTGGGTGTTTTATTGCAGAAGTGCATACACTGGTGGACTGTCTAGCAGCACCTCTCAAGGGTGCAGTGCTGTGCAAAATGTACTGTACTACTAGCTACTTGTACTAGCACAAGGTCCTTCTCTTGGACTCCTGGTGATGGTAGCTCCATTTTATTGCTACTGCTCTTTCTGATTTTTTAATACAATAAAATGCCTCGTCATGCTTTATTTATATTTATTTTGTGCTTATTTTCTCCAGTCTTTGTTTTATGCTTGTTTGCCATCATTTTAGGGGCTTCAGAACCAATTATTGATTTTTCATAAGGTTATTGTCTGAAATTCCAATATTTTCAATGGTCGACATAGAACAAATGTATATTGCACTCATTTTTTTATAGTAATAAAGGGAAAACAAACTCTCCTGGATTGGTAAATTGAATATTCTATCCAGCTTTATAGTTTGACTGTTCGTTGCAATATGAATATGAGCCTAGCCTACTGTGAGGGTATATATATATTGCCATATGTGTTTTTTATGCTTTTATACCTATATGCAAGTTTTATTCAATTCCAAATGAGAAAAAAACTTAAATGTCACCTTACATCAGATATCCCAAGGCTGAGAGAGATGTTCTAAGAAATTAAGAGAAGATACCGAACCAGACGCAAGGACGCATGTACTTGGCTGTTTTCCCAGAAGCCCATATCAAGATGTTCAAATGTACATGACTGTTATATGATTTTCACTGTCTCAGTCCGCAAATCCGGACTGCCCATATATGGTTATGAGCCCATCACCCCCTAGTGGTGAGGGGGGCAGAATGTATAAGATCTCATGTAATCTGTAATAAAGTGCGCAGTTTTTTCTCCCGTGTGAGGAGCTAGACCAGACTCCTGTGTGTGGTGTCTCTTCTTACGGCCGGCAACGGGGCAAGTGGGGTGGGCCGGATTGGTGTTGCACTTAGAATTTTAACCCTCATAAATGGCGCAACCAACTGGGGCGGTAAAATCGGAGCTTACAGCGCAATTCACCCGGATCCACGCTACTGAGAAACTGTCCTGCTGCAAACCGAGCCTGATCAACTCACTTAGAACTCCAGGTAAGACAAACATATATTTATGTTGTGTTTTACGCTGAGAGTCTTGCAGCAGGACTGACTATCTGTGGTTTGTGACCGGACGGGTTGGGTTAAGAGTTCTACACGGTAACTCGTGTGTTCTCCGGGTTTGCCGTCATGGACCACTGACCGTGATATGCGCACCAATGGCTCACCCAGAAACTAGTCTGTAGTTTATTTGTACTTTGAAGTCCGTAGCGTTTTAGCGATAGTGGAGATTGTTTGTTGTATCTGCAGAATTTTTTTTCTCTTACTTTTCATTTGATCTCACAAGAGAAGGGACCCTCAGTTTAGTTTAGTTAGTTGTTAATGGTTTAGCAGAGAGGGATGCATTTTGTGAGATGTCTCATAGAAAGAAGGGACTCTCGGTCGGTTTGCCTTATATATGGGGCTAGCGATTTGATTTCAGAGAGATGCATTTTTATGCGGCTGGTTCCATAAGGAGAAGGGACCCTCGGTTGTCTGCCGGTATATAAGGGGCTGACAATTTGAAAATTAAGAGGGATGCATTCTATGGAGCGTGTTATTTTTTGTTGTTTTTGTTGTAATATGCGTAAGACCTTATTAAAGAAGATAGAGCCCCTCAAGGGCTGCCGCCGTGTGGATGAATCTGTAAAATGTAAGAAAACTCTAATGAAAATGTGTGACACCGACCCGCATGGCAAATTACAAAATGGTGTCTGGGAGGAGGTCTTTAGGACCGAGAGGTGCCTTGGAAGACCAAGGTTTGCTAGGAGCAGAGAGAGAGACAGTCAGAGAAAGTTACGTATGTACACATTATTTGTTTAAGAAAGTATCCGTAAGTGAAATGTTGAAAAGTACAGTAAGTGATCAAGAGGGCGTCAGGAGAGTGTCTATTGAAGGTTATATTGGCAGTTAGGTAGGGGAGAGAAGTACAATGCACGTGATTTGTTGGCAAAGAAAGGAAGAAAATGTGTATAATACAAGATAGATAATAGATAATATGTATAATCCATACTAGGTGGATATATGTGTGTATATATATATATACTGTATGTGCAAATAGTTAACAGCTTGCTTGTAGGGGAGAAGAGTTTTGTTGACAAGTAGCTGCAAAGTCTGTGTAGCCTTCCAAGGTCAGGAAGATAACAGCGAGAGAGAAAATGTAATAACCTTGGTTAATATCGTTGCTTGCTTGCAATGAATTGAAATGAATTTAATTAGTTATACTGTCTTAGTAGGCAGGGAAATATAGTAATTTCTAATGTATATTCTTACTTATACAGGGGTTGAAAATGAATGTTGCAAGGTCCCAGGATATGTGTTAATTATGATTTTAAAATGCAGGCAATAGTTTGAGCTCAAAATTATTTCAGTATGTGTTTCATAGTCGCGGAGAGATAAGAGGTTTGTTTTAAAAAAGGGTGGGGGCTTTCAGAATTCACTCCAAATTCAGGGTCACAGATTCTAAAACACTTCAGCGTTTAATACAGCATATAATAGCTTCAGTAGATAAGAAATATAGAATATTTCAGTCACTCAGCAAACTTTTTCACATAATTTGTCAAAGATAGCGCTCATTCACAATCTCATCTCAATAGAATTATGTACTTTATAAAATTAAAAGCACTCACCTCAATGTTTTTCAACTGATGTATGTATGTTTGCCAAACTTTTTTTGTCCGTGCATCTGTATGGACTGGTACACCTTTAAAGGGGGGTGACGGAGCAGACTTGAGAGAATGGATGGATGAGAGTTAGTGACCCGTGTTCAAGCTGTGGTGGAATGTGTGATGTGGAAATTGACTGGGGGTAAAAGTCCTACCCCATGCATGGGACTTTGCTTGGTTGAGATGTGGACGTGTGGACGGTTAAGCTGAAATTAAGTTGAGAAGACGGACGCAATGTGCCAATATCGAAGGGGTGGAGCTATATGATGTAATAGTACGTAATAATGTTTCATCCCTCCTCTTGCACGAGGGAGGGGGTGAGGATTTTGAGCAGCTAGTTTTTTTTTTCCTGTTTTGTTTTTTTTCTCCTGTCTGAAATTTTGATAAGACTGCAGGCAGGATCAGACTAATAATGAATTCACTTAAAGGGATATCACATTTCAAATATTAGTAGAGGTTTTGTAGATTATTCTTCCCCGGTGTAACTCATGTTTCTGTTATAGGTGCTAACATTTTACAGGCCTTATCTGCATCCATCAAATCTTTTTACAATGTTATAATAACTTAAACCCGGCTACTATTCTTCCAATTGCGTACCCTGGTTTAAAGGGGGGGAGGAGAAGGCATAGGTGATCTAGGTATTGCAAGTCAGCCATTTTAGGTATTGCAAATCAGCCATTTTTAAATTTTTTTGCAAGTCATTTTTAAATTTTTTAAATTTTTTTTGCAACAAGGTTCTAATCTTTTTGAAATAGAATACCAGCCTGATTGTCTAGCAGTGATGCAACAAGAAAATTTAAGTTTTAAAAAGTTACTGAAAGCCCTTGTTAATAATGCATATTTTGAGTTGTTTTTTATAGATGGTACCCAGGGTGATGGACGACTCCACACTGGATATACGGTGGTTACACAACAAGATGTCCTAAAAAGCAGAATGTCTCCGCATGTCGCAGTACAAGAAGCGGAATTAAAAGCACTCACGGAGGCGTGTGGAGTGGCCACAGGTAAGACGGCAAACATTTACACTGACTCCCGGTATGCATTTGGCATAGCTCATGATTACGGCCCAACATGGAAGGCCAGACAGTTTTTTACCTCAGCAGGACAGCCAATTAAGAATGTTGCAGCGGTGCAGTCTCATGGAGACCCTACTTCTACCTGACAAGGTGGAAAGCTCACACCAATTCCTACACCGGAGAAGCAAGAGGCAACGCCATCACAGACCACACAGCAAAAGCAACGGCCCTCAAGCCATGGAAGACAGAAGAAAAGAAGAATTTGACTAAACTTGGACTTTGATAAAAATCTTGGACTTTGATAAAAATCTTGGACTTTGATAAAAATCTTGGACTTTGATAAAAATCTTGGACTTTGATATGAACTTGGACTTTGATTATAGCTTTGAACTTTGACTAAAACTACAAATGGACTAAAAAGGGACGGCGTATGGTGAACAGTCAACAGCACTTGCCCACCATAGTCCCTGTGCCCCATGATGGCCCAGCTGACGCACGGAAAGACACACCTCTCGAAGCAGTAATGATGTCGACGCTTGAACAAGGACGGGTGGCTCCTTGGTTTTCTGTAGCTGCTGCATCATTTGTCCAATTTTGCATGATCTTTGCCGTAAGCAACAGGGCAGAAGTAAATTTGCCACATCACACTTGCCTAGACCACTCTACCCATTTCAGGGATTGCAAATTGGCTACACTCAGTTCCCACTTGTTGGGAAGCAGGAATACGTGCTTGTTGTTGATTTCTTTTCAGGTTGGAGACCTACCCTGTTACCAAAGTAAATAAGCAGGTAATCGCACAGAAGCTCATGAATGAGGTAATCCGCAGATATGGGGCACCGGAAGTGATTGAGTCAAACAAAGGTACACACTTCACAGGTGAAATAATGCAACACATCATGTCTGTTTTGGGTATATTCTAGGCTTTTCACACACCCTACCATCCGCGGAGTAGTGGGAAAGTAGATACAAAAGGCAATGAAGAAAATGGTAAAATTTTGAATTGAGTGTCTTTCATTAGTTTTTTTTTCCTTAGGAGGATACATGCCACAGTATCAGAGTTTGGGGAATGATTTTCTTGTTAATTTTGTCATAGGTCCCTCCAAGGAATTGTTAGTAATGCATTCTGTAGTCTCTGCTTTTCTCCCAGGTCCTACAGATGAGTGTCACAATCTGAAACCAGGTGACAGGGTCTATGTGAAAAAGTTTGAGCGAGAAACCCGGTTTGAATGTCCTTACCAGATGTTGTTCACCACCCCAACTGCGGTCAAGCTCGAAGGAAAGCCCACTGGGATCCACACTTCGCACTGAAAAAACTAATGATCCTGCATATCCTTTACATGCTATAATGTGGTACAATTCCTCTAACACACACCTTTGACTACTGTACACTAGCCCCCTGTTTCAGAACAAATTAATACAATCAAATGTGCAATATGAATCCTACACTGAGGGTGAGAATCCAACACCGCATCGTGCTAAGAGAGAAGTTGACGTTCAAGGTGGTAACTTTGACCCACATGTATACATAGATGCAATAGGAGTGCCAAGGGGGGTGCCAGATGAATTTAATTCTAGAGATCAGGTTAAAGCAGGTTTTGAGTCCTTATTTGCTATTGTCACTGTTAATAATAATGTAGATTAGATGAATTATATCTTTTACAATCAGCAGAGGTTTGTAAACTACACCAGAGATGCTTTACAAGGTTTAGCGGACCAGTTAGGGCCCACTGCATCCATGGCGTTCCAAAATAGAGTGGCCCTGGATATGATTTTAGCAGAAAGAGGTTGGGTATGTAATTTTCTGTATGTGTATTATCCCTTTGATCAAAGAGTATGAGTAAGGGACTGGATAATGTGACCAAAATTTCCCTTGTTTGAAAAAAATGAAGAGCCAGTTCCGATAATGCCAACCAGATACGTTACCAGAAGAATGGAGAGATGGACTAGTACTGGGCCTTGATGCAATATTTTGTTGCTAAAACCACTGAATTCAAACTGAAAACTTGTACTTCAATCACATGTTGGTGGCTTTATTTCAAATCCAGTTTGGTGGTGTAGAGATGCTAAATTATGGCAATTGTGTAATTGCCCTCATACTCCTGGACCTGACTGTATATGCCTGTGAAAAACAGATGTATACTATTATGCATCCATAACCTTCTATTGTGGAAAGGTCAAAACAAAAAGTGTGTCCTTTTGGGATATGTTGGCCTTTTTCTTAGGAGTGTAGTGTAGGCTGCTATACTTTCCATAAACCCTAGAAAAATGTCTACTTTATAATCCAAGCTATAGGCAGACAAATCCAAATATATGCATCCACAGTGGTCCCTCAGGTTATATTAACCACAGGTGCAATATTTTCGACTTATAATAGACTTTCTTTGGCCATCATAAATTACGGCATTGTACTTACAATGCCACAGGCAGGGCAAATTTTTATCTCCCCTGTATTGTAAGCGCTGCGGAATATGTTGGAGCTATATAAATAAAGATTATTATATTAATCTGCAGCGCATGTGATTAGCTGAAAAATCAATCCTTTGAGCATGGACATTTCACTGATCAAATGCCTTGAATTGGCCTCAATGAATAATCATCTATTTACATTTAGGGCAAGTAGTGACAGTGGGTGTTTTATTGCAGAAGTGCATACACTGGTGGACTGTCTAGCAGCACCTCTCAAGGGTGCAGTGCTGTGCAAAATGTACTGTACTACTAGCTACTTGTACTAGCACAAGGTCCTTCTCTTGGACTCCTGGTGATGGTAGCTCCATTTTATTGCTACTGCTCTTTCTGATTTTTTAATACAATAAAATGCCTCGTCATGCTTTAATTATTTTTATTTTGTGCTTATTTTCTCCAGTCTTTGTTTTATGCTTGTTTGCCATCATTTTAGGGGCTTCAGAACCAATTATTGATTTTTCATAAGGTTATTGTCTGAAATTCCAATATTTTCAATGGTCGACATAGAACAAATGTATATTGCACTCATTTTTTTATAGTAATAAAGGGAAAACAAACTCTCCTGGATTGGTAAATTGAATATTCTATCCAGCTTTATAGTTTGACTGTTCGTTGCAATATGAATATGAGCCTAGCCTACTGTGAGGGTATATATATATTGCCATATGTGTTTTTTATGCTTTTATACCTATATGCAAGTTTTATTCAATTCCAAATGAGAAAAAAACTTAAATGTCACCTTACATCAGATATCCCAAGGCTGAGAGAGATGTTCTAAGAAATTAAGAGAAGATACCGAACCAGACGCAAGGACGCATGTACTTGGCTGTTTTCCCAGAAGCCCATATCAAGATGTTCAAATGTACATGACTGTTATATGATTTTCACTGTCTCAGTCCGCAAATCCGGACTGCCCATATATGGTTATGAGCCCATCACCCCCTAGTGGTGAGGGGGGCAGAATGTATAAGATCTCATGTAATCTGTAATAAAGTGCGCAGTTTTTTCTCCCGTGTGAGGAGCTAGACCAGACTCCTGTGTGTGGTGTCTCTTCTTACGGCCGGCAACGGGGCAAGTGGGGTGGGCCGGATTGGTGTTGCACTTAGAATTTTAACCCTCATAAATGGCGCAACCAACTGGGGCGGTAAAATCGGAGCTTACAGCGCAATTCACCCGGATCCACGCTACTGAGAAACTGTCCTGCTGCAAACCGAGCCTGATCAACTCACTTAGAACTCCAGGTAAGACAAACATATATTTATGTTGTGTTTTACGCTGAGAGTCTTGCAGCAGGACTGACTATCTGTGGTTTGTGACCGGACGGGTTGGGTTAAGAGTTCTACACGGTAACTCGTGTGGGCTCCGGGTTTGCCGTCATGGACCACTGACCGTGATATGCGCACCAATGGCTCACCCAGAAACTAGTCTGTAGTTTATTTGTACTTTGAAGTCCGTAGCGTTTTAGCGATAGTGGAGATTGTTTGTTGTATCTGCAGAATTTTTTTTCTCTTACTTTTCATTTGATCTCACAAGAGAAGGGACCCTCAGTTTAGTTTAGTTAGTTGTTAATGGTTTAGCAGAGAGGGATGCATTTTGTGAGATGTCTCATAGAAAGAAGGGACTCTCGGTCGGTTTGCCTTATATATGGGGCTAGCGATTTGATTTCAGAGAGATGCATTTTTATGCGGCTGGTTCCATAAGGAGAAGGGACCCTCGGTTGTCTGCCGGTATATAAGGGGCTGACAATTTGAAAATTAAGAGGGATGCATTCTATGGAGCGTGTTATTTTTTGTTGTTTTTGTTGTAATATGCGTAAGACCTTATTAAAGAAGATAGAGCCCCTCAAGGGCTGCCGCCGTGTGGATGAATCTGTAAAATGTAAGAAAACTCTAATGAAAATGTGTGACACCGACCCGCATGGCAAATTACAAAATGGTGTCTGGGAGGAGGTCTTTAGGACCGAGAGGTGCCTTGGAAGACCAAGGTTTGCTAGGAGCAGAGAGAGAGACAGTCAGAGAAAGTTACGTATGTACACATTATTTGTTTAAGAAAGTATCCGTAAGTGAAATGTTGAAAAGTACAGTAAGTGATCAAGAGGGCGTCAGGAGAGTGTCTATTGAAGGTTATATTGGCAGTTAGGTAGGGGAGAGAAGTACAATGCACGTGATTTGTTGGCAAAGAAAGGAAGAAAATGTGTATAATACAAGATAGATAATAGATAATATGTATAATCCATACTAGGTGGATATATGTGTGTATATATATATACTGTATGTGCAAATAGTTAACAGCTTGCTTGTAGGGGAGAAGAGTTTTGTTGACAAGTAGCTGCAAAGTCTGTGTAGCCTTCCAAGGTCAGGAAGATAACAGCGAGAGAGAAAATGTAATAACCTTGGTTAATATCGTTGCTTGCTTGCAATGAATTGAAATGAATTTAATTAGTTATACTGTCTTAGTAGGCAGGGAAATATAGTAATTTCTAATGTATATTCTTACTTATACAGGGGTTGAAAATGAATGTTGCAAGGTCCCAGGATATGTGTTAATTATGATTTTAAAATGCAGGCAATAGTTTGAGCTCAAAATTATTTCAGTATGTGTTTCATAGTCGCGGAGAGATAAGAGGTTTGTTTTAAAAAAGGGTGGGGGCTTTCAGAATTCACTCCAAATTCAGGGTCACAGATTCTAAAACACTTCAGCGTTTAATACAGCATATAATAGCTTCAGTAGATAAGAAATATAGAATATTTCAGTCACTCAGCAAACTTTTTCACATAATTTGTCAAAGATAGCGCTCATTCACAATCTCATCTCAATAGAATCATGTACTTTATAACATTATAGCACTCACCTCAATGTTTTTCAACTGATGTATGTATGTTTGCCAAACTTTTTTTGTCCGTGCATCTGTATGGACTGGTACACCTTTAAAGGGGGGTGACGGAGCAGACTTGAGAGAATGGATGGATGAGAGTTAGTGACCCGTGTTCAAGCTGTGGTGGAATGTGTGATGTGGAAATTGACTGGGGGTAAAAGTCCTACCCCATGCATGGGACTTTGCTTGGTTGAGATGTGGACGTGTGGACGGTTAAGCTGAAATTAAGTTGAGAAGACGGACGCAATGTGCCAATATCGAAGGGGTGGAGCTATATGATGTAATAGTACGTAATAATGTTTCATCCCTCCTCTTGCACGAGGGAGGGGGTGAGGATTTTGAGCAGCTAGTTTTTTTTTTCCTGTTTTGTTTTTTTTCTCCTGTCTGAAATTTTGATAAGACTGCAGGCAGGATCAGACTAATAATGAATTCACTTAAAGGGATATCACATTTCAAATATTAGTAGAGGTTTTGTAGATTATTCTTCCCCGGTGTAACTCATGTTTCTGTTATAGGTGCTAACATTTTACAGGCCTTATCTGCATCCATCAAATCTTTTTACAATGTTATAATAACTTAAACCCGGCTACTATTCTTCCAATTGCGTACCCTGGTTTAAAGGGGGGGAGGAGAAGGCATAGGTGATCTAGGTATTGCAAGTCAGCCATTTTAGGTATTGCAAATCAGCCATTTTTAAATTTTTTTGCAAGTCATTTTTAAATTTTTTAAATTTTTTTTGCAACAAGGTTCTAATCTTTTTGAAATAGAATACCAGCCTGATTGTCTAGCAGTGATGCAACAAGAAAATTTAAGTTTTAAAAAGTTACTGAAAGCCCTTGTTAATAATGCATATTTTGAGTTGTTTTTTATAGATGGTACGCAGGGTGATGGACGACTCCACACTGGATATACGGTGGTTACACAACAAGATGTCCTAAAAAGCAGAATGTCTCCGCATGTCGCAGTACAAGAAGCGGAATTAAAAGCACTCACGGAGGCGTGTGGAGTGGCCACAGGTAAGACGGCAAACATTTACACTGACTCCCGGTATGCATTTGGCATAGCTCATGATTACGGCCCAACATGGAAGGCCAGACAGTTTTTTACCTCAGCAGGACAGCCAATTAAGAATGTTGCAGCGGTGCAGTCTCATGGAGACCCTACTTCTACCTGACAAGGTGGAAAGCTCACACCAATTCCTACACCGGAGAAGCAAGAGGCAACGCCATCACAGACCACACAGCAAAAGCAGCGGCCCTCAAGCCGTGGAAGACAGAAGAAAAGAAGAATTTGACTAAACTTGGACTTTGATAAAAATCTTGGACTTTGATAAAAATCTTGGACTTTGATAAAAATCTTGGACTTTGATATGAACTTGGACTTTGATTATAGCTTTGAACTTTGACTAAAACTACAAATGGACTAAAAAGGGACGGCGTATGGTGAACAGTCAACAGCACTTGCCCACCATAGTCCCTGTGCCCCATGATGGCCCAGCTGACGCACGGAAAGACACACCTCTCGAAGCAGTAATGATGTCGACGCTTGAACAAGGACGGGTGGCTCCTTGGTTTTCTGTAGCTGCTGCATCATTTGTCCAATTTTGCATGATCTTTGCCGTAAGCAACAGGGCAGAAGTAAATTTGCCACATCACACTTGCCTAGACCACTCTACCCATTTCAGGGATTGCAAATTGGCTACACTCAGTTCCCACTTGTTGGGAAGCAGGAATACGTGCTTGTTGTTGATTTCTTTTCAGGTTGGAGACCTACCCTGTTACCAAAGTAAATAAGCAGGTAATCGCACAGAAGCTCATGAATGAGGTAATCCGCAGATATGGGGCACCGGAAGTGATTGAGTCAAACAAAGGTACACACTTCACAGGTGAAATAATGCAACACATCATGTCTGTTTTGGGTATATTCTAGGCTTTTCACACACCCTACCATCCGCGGAGTAGTGGGAAAGTAGATACAAAAGGCAATGAAGAAAATGGTAAAATTTTGAATTGAGTGTCTTTCATTAGTTTTTTTTTCCTTAGGAGGATACATGCCACAGTATCAGAGTTTGGGGAATAATTTTCTTGTTAATTTTGTCATAGGTCCCTCCAAGGAATTGTTAGTAATGCATTCTGTAGTCTCTGCTTTTCTCCCAGGTCCTACAGATGAGTGTCACAATCTGAAACCAGGTGACAGGGTCTATGTGAAAAAGTTTGAGCGAGAAACCCGGTTTGAATGTCCTTACCAGATGTTGTTCACCACCCCAACTGCGGTCAAGCTCGAAGGAAAGCCCACTGGGATCCACACTTCGCACTGAAAAAACTAATGATCCTGCATATCCTTTATATGCTATAATGTGGTACAATTCCTCTAACACACACCTTTGACTACTGTACACTAGCCCCCTGTTTCAGAACAAATTAATACAATCAAATGTGCAATATGAATCCTACACTGAGGGTGAGAATCCAACACCGCATCGTGCTAAGAGAGAAGTTGACGTTCAAGGTGGTAACTTTGACCCACATGTATACATAGATGCAATAGGAGTGCCAAGGGGGGTGCCAGATGAATTTAATTCTAGAGATCAGGTTAAAGCAGGTTTTGAGTCCTTATTTGCTATTGTCACTGTTAATAATAATGTAGATTAGATGAATTATATCTTTTACAATCAGCAGAGGTTTGTAAACTACACCAGAGATGCTTTACAAGGTTTAGCGGACCAGTTAGGGCCCACTGCATCCATGGCGTTCCAAAATAGAGTGGCCCTGGATATGATTTTAGCAGAAAGAGGTTGGGTATGTAATTTTCTGTATGTGTATTATCCCTTTGATCAAAGAGTATGAGTAAGGGACTGGATAATGTGACCAAAATTTCCCTTGTTTGAAAAAAATGAAGAGCCAGTTCCGATAATGCCAACCAGATACGTTACCAGAAGAATGGAGAGATGGACTAGTACTGGGCCTTGATGCAATATTTTGTTGCTAAAACCACTGAATTCAAACTGAAAACTTGTACTTCAATCACATGTTGGTGGCTTTATTTCAAATCCAGTTTGGTGGTGTAGAGATGCTAAATTATGGCAATTGTGTAATTGCCCTCATACTCCTGGACCTGACTGTATATGCCTGTGAAAAACAGATGTATACTATTATGCATCCATAACCTTCTATTGTGGAAAGGTCAAAACAAAAAGTGTGTCCTTTTGGGATATGTTGGCCTTTTTCTTAGGAGTGTAGTGTAGGCTGCTATACTTTCCATAAACCCTAGAAAAATGTCTACTTTATAATCCAAGCTATAGGCAGACAAATCCAAATATATGCATCCACAGTGGTCCCTCAGGTTATATTAACCACAGGTGCAATATTTTCGACTTATAATAGACTTTCTTTGGCCATCATAAATTACGGCATTGTACTTACAATGCCACAGGCAGGGCAAATTTTTATCTCCCCTGTATTGTAAGCGCTGCGGAATATGTTGGAGCTATATAAATAAAGATTATTATATTAATCTGCAGCGCATGTGATTAGCTGAAAAATCAATCCTTTGAGCATGGACATTTCACTGATCAAATGCCTTGAATTGGCCTCAATGAATAATCATCTATTTACATTTAGGGCAAGTAGTGACAGTGGGTGTTTTATTGCAGAAGTGCATACACTGGTGGACTGTCTAGCAGCACCTCTCAAGGGTGCAGTGCTGTGCAAAATGTACTGTACTACTAGCTACTTGTACTAGCACAAGGTCCTTCTCTTGGACTCCTGGTGATGGTAGCTCCATTTTATTGCTAGTGCTCTTTCTGATTTTTTAATACAATAAAATGCCTCGTCATGCTTTATTTATATTTATTTTGTGCTTATTTTCTCCAGTCTTTGTTTTATGCTTGTTTGCCATCATTTTAGGGGCTTCAGAACCAATTATTGATTTTTCATAAGGTTATTGTCTGAAATTCCAATATTTTCAATGGTCGACATAGAACAAATGTATATTGCACTCATTTTTTTATAGTAATAAAGGGAAAACAAACTCTCCTGGATTGGTAAATTGAATATTCTATCCAGCTTTATAGTTTGACTGTTCGTTGCAATATGAATATGAGCCTAGCCTACTGTGAGGGTATATATATATTGCCATATGTGTTTTTTATGCTTTTATACCTATATGCAAGTTTTATTCAATTCCAAATGAGAAAAAAACTTAAATGTCACCTTACATCAGATATCCCAAGGCTGAGAGAGATGTTCTAAGAAATTAAGAGAAGATACCGAACCAGACGCAAGGACGCATGTACTTGGCTGTTTTCCCAGAAGCCCATATCAAGATGTTCAAATGTACATGACTGTTATATGATTTTCACTGTCTCAGTCCGCAAATCCGGACTGCCCATATATGGTTATGAGCCCATCACCCCCTAGTGGTGAGGGGGGCAGAATGTATAAGATCTCATGTAATCTGTAATAAAGTGCGCAGTTTTTTCTCCCGTGTGAGGAGCTAGACCAGACTCCTGTGTGTGGTGTCTCTTCTTACGGCCGGCAACGGGGCAAGTGGGGTGGGCCGGATTGGTGTTGCACTTAGAATTTTAACCCTCATACTACAACCAAGTAATTGGCATATATATACATGTACAGTCAAACCTCTAGTTTCGTTGGTAATCCATCTGAAAGCAATCAGCCAAACTTGAAACCAATTAAACTCAAGGCAATTATTTCCATAGGAATCAATGTAAATCCAATTAATTTCTTCAAGATATTAAGAAAGCACACCAAACCACATTTAATAGAAAATAAATATGGTTTTAATACCAAAAACAATAACAATAATAAATGAATATAAAAGACTACTGTAAAGAATAAATTAACATTTTACATGTTATTGAACATGTAACTGTGTTTTATCTGTGCTGTTACATAGGACTGCAGGTCACATCTACTACATCATCTGTCCTCAGCGTTATCACTGTGTTCTCTGTGCTGTTACATAGGAGTGCAGGTGGCATCTGCTGTACTACAGGACATCATCTGTCCTCAGCGTTATCACTGTGTTCTCTGTGCTGTTACATAGGACTGCAGGTGGCAACTGCTGTACTACAGGACATCAACTGTCCTCAGCGTTATCACTGTGTTCTCTGTGCTGTTACATAGGACTGCAGGTGACATCATTATCTGTCCTCAGCGTTATCACTGTGTGTTATCTGTGGTGTTACTTAAGGCTGGTTTACACGGGCAGATGTTCGCTCAAAGATCACTTAAATGACAGCTTGAGTGAAAGCTTTGCGCGATCAATTTGCATAAAAATTAATTGGTATTTAAGTAGCTACTCAGCTACTTAAATACCAATTAGGTATGCAAATGAAGCATTCGCTGAACTCAGCTAATAGCCCTGGACTGAATTTAACAAGCAGACGATGGGCGCACATTTACACGCACCAATTATCACTAAAACGATCACCGATTAGCTTAGATTTTTTTAGTGATAATCGGCTGGTGTAAATGGGCCTTTAGGACTGCAGGTGACATCACTACGTTATCTGTTCTAAGTTATCACTGTGTTATCTGGGTTAACATGGCCACTTACACTACAGTACTGTTTTACTAGCGCCCACAGGAGGGTAGCATTTCAGCATTAGGAGGAGGAGAGGCTAAGCAGGAGATCAAGTGGGCCACCTCAGCAGCGAGGCGACGTGGGCTGGCGGACACAAATGAAACAAGAGGTGAAATTCTGGCTTCAATAATCAGTGAAACTGGAAACCGGCTAAATTAGAAGACAATGAAACTAGAGGTTTGACTGTGTATATATATATATATATATATATATATATATATATATATATATATATATATATATAAAATCCATCAAATAATACAATGAGAGAAAGAATCAAAACACTGTTTAATTCAAATATACAAAAATGGACATAATCTGAGGTACATTATAAAAGAAATCCCATACACACATTAAATTAGACCAGGGTGCATTTTCTCTCATTCCTGGGAATCAAAGATAACATTGCTGTGATCTCTTTCAGATGATAAACTCTATGATCCTACAAACCAAGGTCTATGGTAGTATACCACACCATCAAACTCTACACTCATAATGTATATGGCGTGTGAAAATGTTTAGATTTCACATATACTAAAATGAACACAAACATCTCCTTCATACCTGTACACATAACATGCATACAGAAGCACTGTAATGACATTGGCACCATTTGATGGTCACATTGTGCTTATGTATGTATGTTACAGTGTTCCTACAATGGCACAACCACTCTGGCCATTACATACTATTGCAATCCTATTGCATTCACAGTGCAGGTGCAACACCAGTGCTAATATTCCCCATCAAAATGTTAAGGAAGCTCAACCATTGTGCTCTGCTATTCACCCATTGTAACATTATTTTACAGACAAGCATAATTGATTATTGTTGCCTTCTTGCCATCCCTCATTTCTCCATGCTTCACCAATAGTGCACACGCTAATAAATTATGTCATAATGGCTAAAGTGCGCACCATGCTAAATTTCTCTCCATAAAATGGTAGAAAATTAATGTCTAAGAAAATAACAATGCATGGGTAGAAATGAACACATGGAACTTGTAAACTGAATATGTGCTATTGCTCTCTTGAAGATATTTATACAAACTGTTCCTAGTTAACATTAAAATGTTTACTTTCCTGAAATGTTCCAACTGTGACGATGGAGTCACATACAGACCATTAAGGCTAAAAATGACATTTTTCTGATTCAAACTGTACAATAGTAGGTTTGCACATTATATATCAAACAAATAAAAAGATAGGAAGTACATAAAATAGTCCCACTAATTTCCTCCCGGTGCCAAACAAAGTGCCCTCCAAGAGTATTGCCAGGTTTAGTTTAGTTGTCTGTGTTTCCTTGCTATCACCTGAGTTTGCAAAATTTACCCATTTACACCTCCATGCAAAAAAAAGGGATCACTGGTTTTATTTCTTTGCCCCCTTTAGATCTCTTATTTCCTTATGAGAGTGACCTGTTAAAAATGCTTTTGACTTTGTCCTCGTCAAGTTAAGTGCATCTTCATTTCTTCTCTATTCAGGTGTATAACTCTTCATCAGAGCTGTCCAAGACATTTCCTTGTCAACGGTAATAATGTCTTAAAAGGCTACTATTTCTTTGACTAAGGATTATTTCTTCTTTTCAACTATATACATAAATGTATAGTAGAAAAATGAGTCAGCACCAGGGTCTTAGAGTTGTGTTCGACCTCTTTACATTCCTAATGCAAAAGATATTGCATTCCTAACAAACTGCCAATATTGCAAATATTCTGAATATCCCAGTGGATTTTATATGTCAGGCGCCTTGTGAATAGTCAAACTTCATGAAATATATACAATTTTCTTATCTGACTATTCTTCCAAGTATGTCTTAAACTTGTCACAGCTGTTTTCTGAAATCATAACATATATTACAATCAGAAATAGCCATTTGAAACCATGTCTTTTGTGATAACATGTACATTTTTGTGATACTTAAAAGGGGTTTTCCGGGCACAAAATGGATATTCTGAAAATGCTGAAATCTAGGAGGTACCCTTACGTACCAACAACCGGAACCTTTTATCTGTCACTTTGGACCTTTTTCATCCTGTGCTTCTGCCGATCTACCGCTGTGCTTACATGCATCACTTCTGCAGTAAACACAGCAGAAGATTGTTACCCCCAACTACCAGCATGCATGGATCTTGTTTACTGGCCAAAGCCACAACTCACAGGTCCTACAATTTACAGGCACCAACTTCCCTATCACTGAGAGTCCCAGAGAAACCTACTGAAGACAGGAGCTTCTGGCACTCTGAACTGCACATGAGCAATACAGCGCAATACTTCCTCTGCTGTCCTCCCATCATGCACTGCTCTCAGGATGTTGGAGACTATGGACAGGGGAGGAAGTAGGAAATGCAGACAAGATGTCTTAGGAAGTGGACATATTTTTCAGGCGGAGAGTCATGTGACATAGATAGAAAATTAAGAAGTAATTAAACCAGGTATAGTGAACCTATTACAGAATGAGTTAGTGTGATGATGTATATTAGATATTAAAACGTTAGTCTGTGCCTGGAATACCCCTTTAAGGCTAAGTGCACTATCCATTTTTATTGCCATTGCTTCTAGAAAAAAAAAAAAGCGAAGCAACTGTGTAAATAATCTGGATTAAAACACGATTTCTACCATTTTGTGTATATAGCCTCTATGCAGATCTATTTGTTTGCATAGCAGCGAACTACAAACTGATCCTGTTTGTAACTTGCTACTACAGCTGTATGTTACTCATGTACATATGCTCCCTTTTTTCTTACCAGCACAAAGTAGAAGAGTAGACACATAGGTCTGCACAGCAACTGAATACCCAAAATGGTAAGGTTTTTTTTTTTGTAGATCAAGACTATTTGCAAAGTTGCTTCACTTTTTTTTATTTTAGATGCAACTGAGTAATTTTAAAAATCGCTGTAAAAGTGCACATATGCTTTAAATAACTTCTGCAGTTCTACAACAGACCTTGGTGCATCAGATGTAATGCTACATATTGGACATACAGTACACAGTAAAGAATAATGGTTGCTACACCAGTTTTGTGAAGGAGTACAGCCAACTAGTCAGCAACTATTTTAATTAATTACTGGGACCTCTGCAACATTTCACAGTTGGGGCATCTCACTTAATGCTCAGATAAGTGCTGTGACGACATGTTCTCATCTTTAGTCCTTTTCTAGACAATACTACACATTTTCTGAAGTGTCACTTGGTATATTTAAATGATTCCAACATGCTGGCAGATGACAGCTTGATACTTAAAATATGACAATTTCTTTAATATTGTCTTGTGTGACAAGATCGATTGTTTCTCCTGAATGGAAAAAAATTCCCAAAACAAAAGCTTGAAATCCCCTTTTCATACTAAGCTAAGAGTGGTCTGTTTGACGTGGATTTTTACTAACAAATAATCTTATTATCTACCAAACCTTTGGGCAGTCATTACTACATCTTCTCTCTGATGATAAGTGTTTGTCATATAGCCAGTTAGGATGGCCAAGTCATATCTCTGAACTGGAAGCTGATGCCATCCATAATTGAAAACATAGTTGCAATGGTAAATGTGTGCAACCTGTCCAGATACAACTGAACATTACTACTGCTGTGTTATGGTGTTTTAAGGCATTTCGACCACTGATCAGGAAAATAAGTGAAGAACCAAAAAAAATGTGAAGAGATACAAGAAGGGCTTCGAGTGGATAAGATGTGTAGAAATGAATAGCCAAGGAGTAGGACTAGCCAGGCCTGCATGAGAAAATGTATGAAATATTATTAGTACAAATACAATATTTACCATATCTACAATACGTGCAAGAAGGACTTAGGGTATGTTAGACATACAAAACCCAATAGAGTCCCTACAGTACTGCACAGAGGTTGTGCGACTCTGTACTAAGGAGCCATATGGCCTCCATGCACTGCTGTACAGGCTCTGTGCCCACGTTCATGAATGCGTCTGACAAAATGTAGTATTATACAAAGGGCATCTGAGAAAACACAGTTGTTGAATTACTACAGGTTTTTTTTTTTAAAACAAAGAACACAGAGGGAAGCAGTCGCTCAATGAGAACATTGACTAAATTTAATTTAGAATTAAAGTGTTTTTATGGGACTTTACAAAAGATGGAGCCGGATGATGATAGCTCTGCCTGCATTGCAGTGGCCCAGGTTGGCAATTGCAGGCACAGCAATTCCATGGGAGCTACACTGGCAATTACCAACCTGGACCACTGCCATGTGGATAGAGCTGTCAGCTTTTGTTTCCATCCACACAGACAACAGGTGCCATAACAGTGGTTTGCCGGAGGTCCTTACTATGGACCTTGCCTATCAATTGTTGATAACTTATCCTGAGGAATGATCGTCAATAGTAAAGCCCTGAAAAAGTCCTTTAAGTTCTGCAGCATGATATATTAGATAAGAACCTAACATTATCAGGCCTATTTGTGAGAAAGCATCTTTCAAAAGGTTTATGCAAAGCATAAGAGATAGACATACTTATAGAGTGGCTGCAACTGGAGGTGTGATGTCTTCATGGGAGCCTGATATCCATAGGAATCATAGGAGCCGATGAAATCAACTGCATTTAATTAGAGAATATGTTTAGTTCAATAGCAGCATTTAGGAGAACACTTATTTTTAATATTTTCCCATTTATCTCTTTCACCAGCATATTAATTCAGTGCAGGTTACAAAGTGTCACAAGCAGTTTGAAGCTCTACTATTTTGCAATCATACTTCACGCATTCTTGTATTCATCTGGACAATGCTCCACATTGTAATTATCCTTCAGTTTTGTTTGCAGTCTTTCATCGTTTATGTGTGTCTTTTAAGCACAACAGATTGCATTTAATTTTTAGAGACAATGATCTTTGCAGTTTCTATGTTTTGTGGCAGTGTACAGTTATTATTGTACAGTATTGTAATCATGTAACCCGGGACACAACTATTTTCCTTTCAGGACAGAATTATGTATGCACTATATGGCAATATCATTTAAATGGTGTATAGTGGCATAATTTACACAATATGGCGGTATCATGTATACAATGTATTGTGCTATAATTTATGCATTGTATGGTGGTATTATTTATGCAAAATATGGTACGTAAGACATCGCTAGTGTTAGACAGTCGGGGTTAAGCCCTGAACCTTTCGGCCAGTGACCTGGATCTCCTCGCTACCACCACTTTCAACTGCATATGTGTCCTCAGGACACAGAAGCAATTGAATACTATGGTGGATCAGGGGGCTATTAACTTCCTGCTCCTCCACCCTACGTCATAGGCTGCAAGCTTGTTCGTGCCTGCAGCCTATGAGGCCCTGGGATGGGTCTTCGGCACAGGTTGGTTCAATGGCATCATTGCATCATGTAGGCTTGCGTGGAAATCCCGTTATCATGTGTCAGAGGCTGCAGGCATGAAGAGGCTGAGCTCCATTCATAGTAGGACTGGGGCTAGGTGAGTATTATTATTATTTTTTTTAATTGAGGCACTATTACCTAAGAAGGGGAAATACTACCTAACAAGGGGCACTGTTGCCTAATAAGGGTAATGTGGAGCACTATTGCTTATTAAGGGCACTCTTAGGTACTATTAGGTGGGGAGAGGGCGCTACTACTTAATATTGGGTGTTATTAATGAATAAGTGCACTAACTGGGGCACTATGGGGGCACCATAACCAACGAGCAGCATTAAGTATCATTATTGAGTAGGGACACTAAGTGGGCTTCGTTGCTAAGTGGGGCCACGCAGGGAACATTATTGCCTTCGAAGGAGTACACATGGCACTATTCATTTTTAACGGGGCACACATGGAATATTATCACTTTCAAGGAGCATTATCACTGTCTAGAGTGGAAAAGAGTGTACTATTACTTTATAGGATGCACACAGGGGTTATTGTTATGTTGTAGAGGGACACAGGGCATTATTACTTTTAGGCAACAAAATAGTGGGTAGTATTACTATGTGGAAGCACTATCTTAAGCACTATTATTATTTGGGGCACTGGGAAGATCAGTGGGCTACAAAAGATGGCCCTTTTACTGTGTGGTGCACTATTTCCCTCTGGGACACTATCTGTTTGGTGTAGTGGCCCAGAACAGTGGGGCCCCTCCATAACTGTATGCATGCATTTGTCTATGTAATGTCAGTGTGTTCTGTGTTGCATGAATGATGTGTATTACATAGCTGCAGCACTGTAAGGGTTAACTGGTAGGTGAGCTGACTGTCTGGAAAATGTATCTGTCCGTTTGTCATGTGACCTTGTGATATATATGTGTGCATGAGTGGGGTTCCGTTCTAGGCTTGCAAGAGAGAGGTGTTCTGTTCTAGAGAGTGCAAGAGGACCACACAGACAGGCACCTTCAGCCTGTGTGGCCCAGAATGGAAGAGGCTGAAAGGAATCTACAGCCGGCCCTGGGCTTGCTGTACCCAGGAGATGTGAAAGTACCCCTTTGATGCTAGGAGAGAGAGAATGAGGAATGGCCATGCAGTGTATCTTTTTCTCCCAAATGTGAGTGTTGACCAGTAGAGAGTTAGAGAGAAGAGAGTGTGTTCCCAGGACTAGGACCCACAGATAACAAGGACTGTGGTTTCTTGTGTTCATCCGTGAATCCTCCATGTGACACCCCTTTGAAGTTTGCACTGTGTTTTCCTGCTGGTGTGTATTTTCAGGTTGTTTCAAGTAAACAAGTCTCACGGACCGTTCCCAGTTTGGCTTAGAAAGTTAACGCAGAGGATGGAATGGTGGTGTGACATAAAAGACTAAAGTAATCCATCATTGGGTTTCCCTGTTTAATAACCTGCCCTTGGCCACTTGGACGTGTCACAGGTTACCCTCCAGGTGGGAGACAGTAGAGCCACCATGACAAAGCCCAAACTCTGTACCGCTGTCTCCGAGGCTGGGGCCCCCCCTGTCTCCGACACTGCATTTGGCACTATTAATTTTAGGAGTACTGTTTGAGTGGTGCTATTTTTTTGGGGTGGGGGTGTAGCTATAGTTATGTCAATTTTATATCTAAAGTACAGAATTTGCAGCACTGTGCCACCCAGCAAATACAGTAATGGGGGCAAATGGGAAAGCAACAGAATTGTCAGAATTCGGAGTAGCAGCAGAATGGAGAGTTTGTGTAAGAAAAGGTAGGGAGCGTGCTTGAAAAGTGAGAAGTTAGACATGTCTGTGTTACAAACTTTTTTGTCCTTCAAGAGACAAGTCGTGGCTGAAAGAAGTTGTCATGGTGGTCTGGGCCGCATAGACAAGATGTGAAAAGCAAACAACTGCAGTCATAGAGAACATCACCTGTGATCACTGAATGCAATGGTACTGTGATAATTTATATGGTCTGCAGAGTGCCTGTAAAGTCTTATCTACTACTATAGGGGTCACTGTATTCGGTAATATTGATCTTTTGCATAGTGTTCAATAACAACATGGTGGTATTATTCAGTCACTATGTGTTAGTAATATGTGATCCTAGTGTGGTGGTATCATATGGGCCTTGTATAATGGTATTATTGTCCTTTCTATAACATGTTTTGTTCAGTAACTAAGGGAGATGGAATAAATCCTCCACAGTGCCACCTATTGAAAGGCAGCATTCCTTCGAGTCAAAGTGGGACTTTTTATACAAGTCTTCTTACAATGACTGGGAATCAAAAGCAAAGCCAGACTCCATGTACATACAGCTGTTTCCGGGTTATTGCCCATCATCAGTGCACAGTAGGAGTCTGGCTTTTGCTAGTGAGAGGCCTGGGACAGGGGTCAGAAACGCTCTTTTCTCCTTAGGGAGAGCAACTATATACTATAAACTAAGTGAGGAGACTCAAATGGCCACGCACGCTCCTCTGGGTAATATGCAAATAAGGGAGATGGAATAAATCCTCCACAGTGCCACCTATTGAAAGGCAGCATTCCTTCGAGTCAAAGTGGGACTTTTTATACAAGTCTTCTTACAATGACTGGGAATCAAAAGCAAAGGAATGCTGCCTTTCAATAGGTGGCACTGTGGAGGATTTATTCCATCTCCCTTATTTGCATATTACCCAGAGGAGCGTGCGTGGCCATTTGAGTCTCCTCACTTAGTTTATAGTATATAGTTGCTCTCCCTAAGGAGAAAAGAGCGTTTCTGACCCCTGTCCCAGGCCTCTCACTAGCAAAAGCCAGACTCCTACTGTACACTGATGATGGGCAATAACCCGGAAACAGCTGTATGTACATGGAGTCTGGCTTTGCTTTTGATTCCCAGTCATTGTAAGAAGACTTGTATAAAAAGTCCCACTTTGACTCGAAGGAATGCTGCCTTTCAATAGGTGGCACTGTGGAGGATTTATTCCATCTCCCTTATTTGCATATTACCCAGAGGAGCGTGCGTGGCCATTTGAGTCTCCTCACTTAGTTTATAGTATATAGTTGCTCTCCCTAAGGAGAAAAGAGCGTTTCTGACCCTTGTTCAGTAACAACATGAAGGTGATATTCAATTACTCTATGAAAGTAATATGCGGTTTAGATATAATGACAACAATAGTATTTGATAAATATATATGTATATAGTTCAAATATTTTTTTGGGGGGTGGGGATGGGTGACATACCTTGGGGCTTGTGTCCCTGATCGTTTAAGACCCTTGCAATGCCCCTAATGCTCCTAGTCTGTGCCAACATTCCAGAGGAACCACCTCTCTCTACAGATACTGCTTAGCTTGACTGTGTATAAGATTGCACGTTACATAGACTTCTTTACATAGACTAAAACACATTATACTACCTTCCTTTTTTCTAGAAATCATACTCACAGCTATCTTCTTCATCCATGAAAACTTTGCTGACATAACAGGCATACACAAAGCCAAAGAGCTGTGAGTAGGCAGAAAAGGATAAGAAAAATAATGAGATATAAATGAAGAGCACACATATTTTGAAATGCAGAATTGTCTATTAAACATACTATTGGTAAAATTAATAGCTGTGTGTGTGAAGTTTGGGAACCCTATTAAGTGCTCAGGGTTCTGCTTAGAGGCTAAGTATCTGCTGTGTTAAACCAAATGTCATAGTGACCTAAAAGTACAATACATCCTAAGCAAAGGCATAGAGATCATGGGCCCCATAGCAGGAATCATAACACACCACCCATGTCCCCCCCCCCCCCCCCCCCCCACACACACACACTAGAATAATGCAAAGACAGAGATGAAAAAGAAAACAGAAAGAATGGGAAAGCAGAGGCATAAAGAGATCAGGAAAGAACAGAGGGGGAGGGAGAGCATAAAAAAGACAGGGAGAATGGGATAAAAGTTATGAATAGAGTAGGATAAAAAAGACGGACAGACAGAATGGTAAAGACAGAAACAGAGTGGAAAAAAGTAAAGACAATGGGAAAAAAAGAAACAGAGAGAGGGAAAAATTGCTGAAAAGAGAGCAGAAAGAGAGAAATGCATGAAAAAAAGGGAAAAAGATGGAGAAAGAATAGGATAAAAGAAATGGAAAAAGAGCGCAGGAAAAAAGAGTCGGAGAGAAAGGACGAGAAAAAAAGAGACAAAAAACAGAGAGAGAAGGTAAAAGAGATAGAGAAAGCAGGAAAAGATGGATACAGAATGGGAAAAAGTGATGGAGAGAGCTGAAAAAGCAGTGGAAAGACAGCGAAAGAAAAAACAGAGCAGGAAAAAGATGAGAGGTAAGAAAAACAGAGCTGAAAAAAAAGAGATATTCTTATCACTAAATTAGCGAATATATATGTATAAAGCTGGAACGCAAAAAATGTATCCTCCTAAATTTTTCCTTGCTTTTCTTTCTTTTCCTTCCTCTCTCCTTTTTTTTTTAGTTTCGTATTAGTGTAGTACTATCCCTATTTAGAATCTGTAATATGATTAGTTATAATTCTCGCTTGAGTATCATTTCTTCTATGTGGCCAACAAGTGTTGCTTTACATTATCTTTAATTTTAAACCGTAATCGTTAGTTTCCCCAAGCGATTTGCATCCAATTGGGTATAACACCCCGTTGTATGGCTAAATAGACGGATACATTCGGTAATCTCGTTTGGATCTAAAAAATTTTCCATGAAAACCTTTCATTTTAAAACAAATGTCGATGCTTGGGATTCCGCGCATTTTTCCATCTCCAGTCGCTCCATTTTTAGATTGTATTTTAGCTGTTGCAGTATTTCAGATAATCCCAGGGGTTTGGCTTGTAGCCATTTCGACAGCAGACATCTCTTGTTTATTATAAGAATAGTATGTATAATATTAGTGTTTATCGTTTGGCTAGGAATAGCATGAAATACATAGGTTTGTGGAGTTAAAGGTACAAGCGATTCTCCAATCACATGAATCAAGGACTGGACCTCTGCCCAGAATGATTTGATTTTGGGACAACGCCAAATGCCATGTAAGAAATCTGATTTTGAGAGAGCATCTAGGGCATGCCAGCAGTCTATCTGGATTACCAGGGTGTGGGGGAATATCAAAACCGTATATTGCCCCGTGTATAATTTTGAAATATGTTTCGCGCCATCTTTTATTGGTTATAGCCTTTCTTACAGAGGTCGAGCCCTCTATCAGTTTTTGGGGTATCTCTGGGTCGTGAAGTTCTCGTGCCCATTTTCTGAACAAGGAAGTATCATCCTGTAAGATCCATCCGTCTCTAAATAGATAATACAAATCAGATATAGAGAGCCTCTGCGTATGCACACCTATGAATAAGTCAATTGTTTTAAATATTGCCTCTTTAGAGACATCAACTAGTCTAGTGCTTAAAAAGCTCCGTATTTGTGTGTATGACAAAAATTGTGATGCAGGTAAGTTATATATCTCACGCATTTCCTCAAAAGTTCTATATCTGGGTTCCTCCTCATGAAGGAGATGTTGGACCTTCTCAATACCCTTTTTACGCCATAACTCAAACAATTTATTTTCTCGCCCCTCCTTAAACTCCGGATGCCCCCATAAATCCATATGTTTTGATACTTTTAATGGTAATCTGTAAGCTTTGCGGGTAATTTTCCAAGCTGCAATAGTATCCCTTGCCATAATGGAGTATTTAGCCCCTGATGGGAGGTTAGCGAATCCTGTGTGCAGGAGGGTGTTAAGATTCCAGGGGTAAAGCAAGCTCGATTCTAGGTCATAGTTTGAATAATGACTAGACTTCTGTAGCCAGTCCAATGAATCTCGCATAACACTAGCCACATTGTAAGAGCATACGTCTGGGAAATTTAGCCCACCCTTACTTTTTTGAAGTATAAGCCTTTTCGAAGCACTGCGTGGGCGTTTATTGAACCAAATAAAGGCGGTGAACGCGGTGTTCAGTTTTCCCAAGTCTTAACGCTTTAGCAGTAGTGGGATAGTTTGTGAGGAGTATAGGAGTTTTGGGAAGCTTATCATTGTGATGAAATGACATCCTCCAATAAGGGACAGTGGAAGATTATTCCATCTATGAAGTTCATTTATAATTTTATGTATTACTTGAGGATAATTCAGTTTATATAAACTCTCGGGGACCTTGCCTATATTTATTCCCAGGTATTTAATAGATCATTTTACTAAGGTGGCAGGGACTTGTTTATTGTGTATATTCTTTAAATGTCTATATCTAATGTAATATCTAACAATTCGCATTTTGGGGTATTCACTTTAAAGCCGGAGTGCTTTCCAAAAGACTCAAGGTGGGTGAAGACTTTCAGCAGATCCGTGTGCGGAAGTGCAAGTGCCAGAATTATATCATCTGTGAAGAGCATGGTCTTTACCGTCCCATGTGATGTCTTTAACCCGTTCCCGCTGCAGGGCGTAAGTTTACGTCCTGGCAGCCTGGTACTTCCCGCAACAGGGCGTAAACTTACGTCCTGGAGATAGCGCGGGATCACATATGATCCCGTGCTATCCCGCAGCGGGAGCCGGCTGTCAGTCACAGCCGGCGTCCCGCTGCAACAGCGGGGGGGCATCGGAGATCTAAGTAGATCGCGGCAGGGAAAGAGTTCACAGAGGGAGCGCGGCTCCCTCTGTGTCTCCGGCCGGAACTCGCGATGTCATCGCGAGAGCCCGGCCTGTCACCATGGCACACTGGCGTCCTGTATTGCCTATGCCTATAATCGCTGTACAAGCGATAAGGCATGGCAGAGCAGTAGCTCTGCCATGCCTTATACCAGCGACCATCAGGGCAGTGGTTAAAGTCCCTCAGAGGGACTCAAACAGTGTAAGAAAAACAAAGATTAAAAAAAGAATTTAAAAAAATGTAAAAAAAAGAGTAAAAAAAACATTTTTTAATGCTTTTTCTCAGATTAGTATAAAAAAAGGTAAAAAAAAAATAAAATCCCACATATTTGGTATTGTCGCGTCCGTAACGATGCGTACAATAAGTTGCACATGCTTTTGACTGTGCACGGAAAAAACGCTAAAAAAAACGCTAAAAAACTGAGGCAAAATGCTAATTTTTAGCATTTTGCCTCACTAAAAACGCAATAAAAGTGATCAAAAAAGCCATATATACCCCAAAATGGTACCAAAAAAACCTACAGCTCGTCTCACAAAAAATAAGCCCTCATAGAGTGCCGTACATCAAAAAATAAAAAAGTTACAGGACTTTAAATGCAGCAATTTAGAAAAAAAAAAGATTACCCAGAAAAAGGGTTTTTATTGCAGAAAAGTGGGAAAACCTAAAAAAAATGTAAGAATTTTGGTATCGTTGTAACTGTACCGGTCCGCAGAAAAAATGGAATGTCTCATTTATGCTGCATGAGTACCGCTGTAAAAAAAAAATTAAAAAATCTATGGCAGAATTGATGCGTTTTCTCTCCCTGCTACCATTAAAAAAAAAAAAAGTTTTACAATATAGTCTATGTACCCAAAAGTGGCACCGATAAAAACTACAGTTCGCCACGCAAAAAACAAGCCCTCATACAGCCGCGTCGACGGAAAAATAAAAAAGTTATGACTTTTGATAAACGGAGAAGAAAATCCGCCAAAAATTGTTGCGTCCTTAAGCCCAAAATAGGCCATGTCATGAAGGGGTTAAAAGAACAATTGAAAACATTCCACGGGAACGGCCAGAGGTAGAACATGCTGTGTTTTTTTTTCTCGCAGCGATGCTGTGAGGAAAAAAATCGCTGGTATGCAGAAATCCATTCAAAAGAATGGATTTCATATGTGCGCATTGCTTGCTTGAATAAGCCCTAGCAGGAAACAATAAGCAATTTATGACTTTATTAGATCTTCTAAATGGTGAATATTAAGATATGCAGGCACAGGTAATTTAATGAATATTAATAACCCTTCACAATCATATCTTCTGTGTGCTACCGCTCAGATTACATAGATTACATTAGATGCGATCACAATTAGAACTGAGGTAGAATTGAGTTTATTGCACCTAGATTTCCGTAGTGTGGCTCAGAACCTTGCTTGGTGTTTGCCTTTGATATATTGATCTCATAGACAGTCAGTTGTTCTCTTCTCTATAGATAGATATTTTATGTTTTTAATCAAATGGATTGAACTCTTTTTTTATTTTAAAGTCTTTGGTTAGATACATAATTATGACCCTCAGAGCCTTCAAAGTCTGATTTTTATACAATGGCAATAAGAAAGTTCACACTGACAGCGTTTGTCTTTGGCGCTGTTGCTCAAAAGGTGTATGGGAAATGAAAAATAGTGAGGCAGCAGTAACAATTTTCTCTCATTTACATCCTTCTTGGACACTGCAGAAACTACAGAAATATAATTATGGGGTTGGGAAATCAGCCATAATTATAGTCAAATTCATAATTAATATAGTCAGCCTTCAAAGCTCTCATGTATTCATTCATGCTCACCGCCAGAAAGATCTGTAGTGCACTGCTCAGCGCTTCAATGTACGGATAGTCAAGAAGACAGCCGGTCACTGTGACCATGTGATGATCAGCCAATGACAGAGGTGGTGTACGAACAGGTGTTACAAGGCAACCTGGTCCATTCTCCATCCACCATGACCGATGCAAGGACGTGTTAAAATTCATTATCAGGTCCCTGTGCTAGAAACATATGAATAGCAAGAATTACTCTAGAGTCACATAGTATTATAATTCTGAGCAACAGTTGCAAATTTAGAGCCACGGATGGAACCAGAGACCGTCCTGTGAGGTCATGATGAATTTTACCAAAGAAGACTTTTGAAAAAGTTCAAAAACTTTTTAATGATCTCAGAAGATGGGATCCGTTAGTATTAAACCTAATGACACCTAATATAACAATATTTTTATAGCAATGACAGAATTTAGTTTTGTGAAGATGGTAGACAGTATCTTACCTGTGATAAATGCCCCACTTCCAGGTAGAAACAGATTATAAAGGCATTCCATGCTACCCATAATGCCAGCCACACAGAATACTGGATAAAAATAGAATAGATAGAATATAAATGGAAAAGTTGTAATCAGAATCAGCTTAAAGCTGGCTAACAGTTAACATGTCCTCTATTATCATGCATCTTTAGCTTAGATAAGTGTGACACTGCTTGGACATTTTCTCCTGACATCAGACAAGCTAGTAGCCCCATTCATATTACAGTGTTGGCTGCTACCACCAATATTATTGAAATCATCAACAAATATTTCATGTCTATGGCCTGGATGAGAGTAAATAACACATGGGAATATTTTAATATCCTGAGTCATCCAAAATTGGGAACTTCGCTGGAGTGTATAAAGGCCCATTTACATGCAAAAATAATCGTTCAAAAGATAGGTTGAACAGACCACCTGCAGCTGCCAGAACAAGAGAACCACCTGCCACAGGCAGGTGTCTTTTGCTCTGCCAGCTGCAGTTCCTGTGGAAAATACTGCACCATGGACAGCAAACACTGCATGCGGTCTGTGTTATCTTCTCTCCAGCTGAACAATGGATTTTGTGTTCACCTAAAAATCATTGTTCAGCCGAAGAGTGAAAGATGGGAGAATTTACACACAACGATTATCGCTCAAACTATGGCTTTTGAGCAAATTTTGAGCAATAATCATTGCATGTAAATGGTCTTTAAGGCTAAATTCACACCTTGCATTCTGTTGCATATATTTTTTTTAAAATATTTTTTCAGTGTCCAGATGTTACATAAATGCTGTGACAGTGCAGTAGCAAGAGTGGCCTGTAGAGGGCCTCTGAGCACAGTTACTGTGTTTGATTTAGTTAACCTGCACCTGCAAGGGTGCGGCTACACAGTTTAAATTTCCCCTCCCTCACAAACTCAGGATCCTTGATGCTGTGGAGCTAAGGTCCATGGAGGCCTGTGGGGCCTGAGGTCTTTGTAGACCTGCTGCTGGTCTGTGAGGGACCTGGAAACACGGAGCGAATAGGGGGTAGTCGGCCCCTCGCTCATTGCCTGTCGGGGCCAAGTCACCTTCCTGGAAGATCCACTGGAAGAAGCGGTGTGCATTGCTGTGAGCACTGTGGTGGACAACAGTGTGCAGTTGCCTGTTGCATATGATATGCTGGACTGTTTTTAAACTGAATACCTATGCTGAAATAAACGCTTGAGGAACCCGCATTTGGACTTTACCCTGTTTCTGGACATCATTGTGGTGCTGCCACCCCATGGCAGGGGAAAATAAGCAGGAGATCTCGGGCAAGTAACCCCAACTTGCCACAATGCATATAAGTAAAAATCTCATTGGCAGTTTTAATTTTTATTTGAATCTGTGGAATGTCCTTTTCATCATGAATTTGCTCTGCTTCTCATCACGACTTCAGGTAGAAAACTCACTAAATTGCACATTTTGACACTGTTTTTACTCACAGTTGTGATGTGGATTATAACTGCACCACAAAATTTGAGTCACTTTTATATGTGCCAATGACTGTGAATGAAAGTTCATTAGAATGTTCATTCACCAGATCATTCAACCAAAGGATAGTGATCAGCCAGCAAACAAGCAAACACTTGTTTGTCAACCAATCAGATCTTTTGTGCAGTTGAAAGAAAATCATTGTTAATGTGGCCACTCAAGGTCTCTCTACAATTATTGTCATTTGCCATCCACATAGGGTTGCCATTTTTGTAACAAAAAAATATTGGTCATGTTAAAAACAAAAGAGGGTGTGCTTCCGGGCATGTCATCTGATTCTATATTAGCACATAGACCCCCTGTATTTTAAATACATATGTAACTTACATCTCAGCAGATAGACTGTGCAGTATCTGCTATATATACACTGCAGAGTTTTTACTGGTATAGACCTCCAAGAAATACAGTCCCACCCAGTCAATTCTGTTCAGTTCATCTGTGAAAAACTGCCTGTTTAGAAGCGGTTGGCTGGAAAAGAGCTCCACCTCCATTCATTCAGAGATTCTTGTTCCTGTTTAAAAGCACAAGAGTGATAAGCTTTGGGACATCTGTTGGGCGCTTAAGTGCTCAAGAGTAGTCCCATGTAAAAGTACCCTTAAGGCACCTTCACCTGCGCCTGTGCTTGTGGTCTATTGCGCCGCTCTACTCTGTCCTTCGAGCCACACAACGAAAATACCAGAACCACCAGACCTGGCACATAATGGGCTCTATCCATTTCCGGCATTCCAAATGGCATTTTCCTGGAAGAAATAGTGCTGCGCTATTTCGTCTTTGGTTTCATACAGGATGTGTGCCAGAGGCTCCAAATGGAACCTGTGATGCAGATGTGAACCCAGCCTTAGACTGCAGTGCCTATATAAAGTGATAAGTAGAAGCTGCAGAAGACAAATGTTGCATTTTTTTAAATTAAATCGTATTGCAAAAATGATTGTCCGTCCAAAGTACATTCATTTAAAGGGGTCCTATCACCACAATCTCACCCCCAAAACTAATATCACTGGCCAGGAATAGATGAAGCATCAATCACTTTTAATGTCCTCGCTCTTTGTAATAGGCCCATATTCCTGCACAATTAGGTTTCAAATTTATCCCAAACTGTATACAAATAAGCAGAGAAGAGTCATCTGGATGAGAAGAATAACTCTGCTTTGTGAGCTGCTGAATAAACCAGACCCCATTTCTTTTGATAGACAGGGTTTCCTGTGTAATGGGGAATGTGTCAAGCTGCCTATCAAGAGAAAGTGTCCCGTCACTGCCAGCATACCTTTACTGCAGTTGGCTCTATCCTGACTAGTTAGGATTAATTTCTCCTGTCCTGACTAGTTTAATATTACCTGCTGCTGTCAGCTGAGGTAGTGGTTGGTGATTGACAGCTCAGTCAGCTAACCAGTTGGTTCATTAATTATGTCAGCCTCTGTGCTGTCTGTGTTGATTAACAGCTCTAACAGCCAATCAGCTTCTGCTTGTTATATGTCGGTATCTCTGGTCTAGGAAGCACACTCAGTTTACTTGTCTGTTGTCTGGCTCCTGTCGTTGGGTTAGTTCCCTGTGTTCCTGTTTGTTTTGTATTTTGTGCATTTTTGTCTTTTATTTGTTATTAGTTACTTTGTTTGTCCCTGGTTTCTATACTTTAGTTCCCCTCTGACTCTGGATCTGGCTTTGCGCAAGTAGTGGGGTCGTCCCTTTCGGGATGGGTGCTCCGCTTCGAGGCGGGTTCTCTTGGAGAGGTTCAGAGTGCCCTGCTCTGACCAGCACCCCTTTGTTCGGTCTGCTCGTGCATCTAAGCCACCTTAGTAGCAAGCATACACGCCAGTCCTGACGCCCCTGGTACCATATCACCCATGGTTTTGTCAGCAATTCAGGACAAATGTGACAGAAATGCAGTGTGGTTAGCTCAGTAGCTCATGAAGTACTATGACTCTTTTCTGATCATTTGCATATGATATAGGATAAGTTTGAAACCTAATTATGCAGGTACATGGACACGTTAGGAAAAGACAGGGTATTTGAGGTGATTGAAGTTTCCAATGAAGTTAGCGTTGCGGATGAAATGGTAGTACTAGTGACATGTTCAATTTTTAAGTGAAAAAATGTCCTCCAAAGGTGCCAATAGCCTGTAGTGTTTAAGTCAGTTCTACACAGGTAATTCTGAAAAATCTTTAAACAATACAGACAACTATAGCTGGTTACTACAAAAAACATAAGCTGGGCCAAAAAACATAAGGCCTCCCTCACACAGGCATTTTTGTACAGCGTTTAGCACTAGGTTTTCAGCGCTGCGCTAAACGTTGTACAACACTCCCATTCATTTCAATGGGGCTACTCAAGGCTAAAAATGCAGCATCTTCAACGCTGCGCTTTGACAGCATTGCATGTTCTATAGTTGGACGTTTTCAGTCCTGCGCGCCCAGCGAAATGAATGGGCAGTGATTTCAACACTGCTGAAAACGCAGTAAAACTTGGTGCTGCGTTTTTGGCAGCGTTAACCGCACATCGATTTTTCGGGGGGAGTGCTTGCAATATAAGCCCTACCTCGAAAATCAGTCCTAGCTAAATTAGATAGAAAAAAAAAGCTATACTCACCTAGCAGCTGCTGTCCGGGTCCGGGCCGAAGGTCTCTGACGCTGCTCCGGGCTTCCCTTGCACTGACAGATCTATTGCTGTATGCGAGGTTTGAGAACCCCGCCTCCAGCAATAGATTGCTGTGATTGATTCTCGGCGCTGGCTCGATGCCCAATCACAGCCATTCATTGACTGTCTTAGCCAATCAGAGCCGGCAAGCTTACAGCAATAGATCCTCTGTCAGTGCAGGGGAAGCTCAGAGCAGCGCCAAAGATCAGTGGCGGGGACCCAGACGGCAGCTGCTAGGTGAGTATTGATTTTTTTTTTAGCTGTGCTGAAAACGCAGCCAAAACGCTGGCATAAAGAATGCCAGCGCTAATGAAACCGGGCTGAATCTGCAGTAAACGCAGTGTTGAAAAATGTTCACACAATTATTTTATGTACAGTTCTGCAACTTCTTGCTGAAATACCAATAAACAGATTTTTGCTATGTCTGAGTGCTATAATTCCCTTCTATAGGATGTTTAGAGCGACAGTATATGACCTAATGTCCACGACTGGATTTTAATTATAAAATCCGTGTGCGTGTCCCGTGCGAAGATACGCAACCCTAGCCACCCATAGGGATGCATTAGCATCCACAGTGCAATTTAAAGCATGCAGATGTGATTTTTTTTTTTCCCAGTGTGCGGATCGCACGCATGGAAAGAAATTGCAGCATGCTCCATTTTGTATGCAAATCCCACGTAAATTTGCACTGCGCATGCGTCTGGATGCATCCACCGTGCTGAAGAAAAAGGATCCGGACGGCACAGAGGAGCTGGAGAGGTAAGAAAATATTTTTTTCTCTCAATGTTTGCTGGCATGGCTGGATTCCGCTGCGCGATTCATCAGTGGAATCCATGCATGCAAGTGGACATTGGGCCTAAGGCCTCATGCCCACTGGTAAAATAAGATTCAAAATCCGCAGCGTTTTTCCCTCAGCGTGATCCGCGCCCCATAGGGATGCATTGGACACCCGCAGGTAGTTAAATACATGCGGATGTCATTTTCCCCTCAGGCGCGGATTGCGTCTGCGGGAAAACACCCGCGGCATGCTTCATTTTTAGTGCGGGTCTCCCACGGGGACGGCTCCCGCAGGCTTCTATTGAAGCCTATGGAAGCCACCCGGATTCGCGGAACACCCGTACCTGAATTTCTGCTCTCTGGCGCGATAGCGCAGGAGTTAGAAAAGAAAATGGAGTGCCCGGCATATGCGCGCAGCACGCCGCCGTCGTGCCGGACACATCCACCAGGCCGAAAAATGAAGATCCGGCCGCGACGGAGGGAAGATCCGCAGCGTCCGGATAGGTAAGTTTAATCTTTTTTTAGCCTCATGTCCGCGGGAAGGGAGGGACCCGCTGCGGGATTCTGCATGGAGAATCCGCGGCGGGCCTGATTTTCCCCGTGGACATGAGGCCTAAGTGTATGCTCACTTCCATCCAGGTGTGTTTTATCTACAGGATCCTCGACAATTCTGTTGGTTCTTTAGCTAAAATCTTCTCATAATAAAATATATTACTTACCAAAATCAAGTATCTAGACCTGTAATGTAAAGTGCCGAATATCCCCAGGATGACAGCCATAATGTGCAGGAAATTGGCTAATATTGGAGCCCACTGGTAGCCGAGGAAGTCAAATATTTGCCTCTGTAGAGCAGCTGCCTGTCAAAATTTAATACAAAAATGAGATAAATGGTCAGTCTGTCCAGTAGGTAGTAAAGTGGCCAAACATTATGATTGGATAGACTGAAGGGAGCAAAGTGACCTAATGATGATTCATAACTTAGCACCCCATTCAATATTTATGGGGCCTTTTCATTGGCTTTAAAAATAGTATTGAATGATGCACACTCTAAAGAGTGTATAGATTATGCTGCAAAGGTTAGGGGAACAAGAGGGTTAAAAGAATACTATCAATAATATTGAAGAAGCATAGGGTAATTAAAAAGCTTTTAACCTCAGAAGCTCAGAGTTTTAATTTGATTATTGAACAGAAAATAATAAAGCACCAGAATGCACTTACATATCATTTGCACACAGATATATATACATTTTAAAAGTATTAATACCCTAGGGGTAGATATACATGTGGTGAAAAAACCTGATACAAATCTGTCTGTGCAAAATGTTACATGTTATAGTCACTGATTACTTCAGAAGGGTTGGTGATCCAGGGATTATTTTGATTGACAGATTTGGAGTCAGACAGGAATATTTTCCCTAAAATAAGAACAATTGTCTTCTACCTCATTGGTTTTTTTTTGCCTTCCTCTGGATCAACATTGCAGGATAATAGGCTGAACTGGATGGATATATGTGGAGGTATTGTTTCATCTCCCTTATTTGCATATTACCCAGAGGAGCCGAAATGGCCTTTTAAGTCTCCTAACTCACCAAGGAGAAAAAATAGCGTTTCTGACTCTTTTCAGGCTAACATACTATCACTAATTTTACCACAAATACTTGGAGAATTTCACGATGAATTCTACCCATCCACTTCAAAAGGAGCAAAAATCTGTGAAATTCCACAGCAGCAAATTTAAAAACTGACGCTGCAGGTCACTTTTCATGGGGAAAATCTATGTGGCATGTGGAAGAGGTTTGTACAAAACTCATCCACAGGGCTAAGAGGTGGTCGTATCTACATTTCTCAATTCAAGTCTGTTTCAATCTGATGTAGGGACGCTTATTATCTAGGTAGCACAACCAGTACTGATATCATGGACTGTCCCCATCATAGGAAGTGGAGATCACGAAGGCAGGAATCCAAAGGACAGTCTGGAATTAGAGGCGAGCAGCAGCAAAAAAAAGATGCAGTCTGGCCATAGGGAAATGGACTATCTTCTCTATGGGAAGTAGATAGGCCAGGGAACTTGTGAAACTGCTACCTATTCTCTGTACAGGCAGCAGCTTCATTGGAATATTTTGGGTTTTTTCTTTCAATTGTTACTAACTCTTTGTGCACCCTCTAATCTCGTTGCCCCTCCGCTCACTGTAAATTGGAGACAAGTAGTGTTAGAGATTGAAAAGAGTGCAGATAAACAAAGTTACTGGACTGAAAAATAAAAGAAGTTAAGAATTGTACGAGAGAAATAAGTAGCAGAGAATTGTGAGAAAACCAGACAAGGTGTTGGCAGAGACAATTCCTGAATTTCAATTGGGAAGAATATATTTATATATTTATAAAAGTGAAATACAGATGGTACTCTGGGAATATCAAAAAATAAATACATTAATTAAAACAGAAGACTTCCCCAATAACAACACATTTGGCTCGGTAAGTGTGTAACAGTTATAACTTTTCTCACTGGTAATCTTGTTTGGACTTATGCCCTGTACCAAACCTCCAATGTTCACAGGCTTCTGTATCTAAGGCCTACTTCACACGGGAGACACAATATCACCATGAGAAAATGGCAGCAATATTGCGCGACTTTATAGCACCACCTGCAAGGATTTTCGGGGGGCAGAGGGGCTGAAATATAAACCCTACGACCGCCCTGGCTCAGCCAATCATTCCCGGCACATTCATCCATTCATTGAATGGCTGTGATTGGTTCAACGCGCACTGGCTTTGATTGGCTGAGCCACGGAGCTCGTCAACTAATCACAGCTAGCCCTTCCTGGAGGCAGGGATTTTGATCCTCCAATCCAGGAAGGGTCGGCAGAAGACTTCAAGCAAGTGCCGAAAAGCTTCAGGGGAGACCTGCTCCGGAGATGACAGTGCCTCTTAGGTGATGTATTATTTATTTATTTATTTTGCAGTTAGGGCTTGGTTTAGAGCTTTGACAGTAGGATTTCCTACTGTCAAAGTTGCATCGCACCGCACGAAAATCGCGTTTTTGTGTAGTGCAACAGAGAGGAAGGCTCCATAGGGAAACATGGGCTACAAAACATTGCAAGTCGTGGGCATATCGCAAGACCCACAGGGTTTTTGAGGCTTAACATACATGCGATTTGTTGCATTGAAAATCGCACGAAGGCGTTCCTCACGTAGATTATTGATTCAAGATTATCTCCAAAATTCGGGCATGCCTTTGCTCCCACAAGATATAATTCAAATTCAAATTAGAATCTCCCATTTTGCAAGAAGAACTCGCTGAGATACTAAAAGAGTCCCACACAAGAAAAGCACCAGGCCCAGATGGTCTTACCCTCTGTTACTATAAGACATTTGCCGAAACTCTTTCCCCTCACTTCCTTCGAGCCTTCAATTCTCTTACCTCGGGTACCATCCCACCAAGAGATACTTTGAAAGCATATATCACAGTAATTCCTAAAGAAGGTAAAGATCCCTCGCAATGCCAGAGCTACTGTCCCATCTCCCTCCTAAATGTAGACTTAAAACTTTTCTCGAAGATTCTCGCCAATCATTTATCACCCTATCTCAGTGATATAATTCACAGAGACCAAATGGGGTTCGTGCCACTGCGGGAGGCACGGGACAATACTGTCAGGGCTATTAACATCATCCATCAGGCCAAAATAGTTTCCATGCCCATATGCTTCCTCTCTACGGATACTGATAAGGCCTTCGACAGGATTTACTGGAATTTCTTGAGAGAAACACTCTGCCATTTAGGATTGGGGCATAACATGTTAAATGGGATCTTTAGTCTCTACTCCTCCCCTACTGCCTCGGTTAAAGCAAACGGCGTGTTCTCCTCCTCTTTTAAAATACCAAACGGCACGCGACAGGGTTACCCTCTTTCCCCTCTCCTTTTTATCCTGTGCCTAGAATCCCTCCTCGGCTACATTAGATCCAACGTCAGCATCGGCGGAGTCCAGATGGGGGGTGCTGTGCATAAGGTAGCCACATACGTGGATGACTTGCTGTTCTTTCTCTCTTCCCCGAGGGTCTCTCTTCCTGTTCTCCTGAACGAACTCCGTCTCTATGCAATGATCTTAAATTTCAAAATTAATTATTAAAAATTGGCGGCCCTCAATATTTCCCTCCCCCGCTCCCTGATGGATGAGATACAAGACTCCATCACTTTTAGGTGGGCCAGAGACAATATCAAATACCTTACAGCGGACACTACTAGCCTCTCTGCAGCCAATTTCCTAGGCCTTCTGAACAATATTAAAAGAGACCTAACCTCCTGGACGATGGGCTTTTTCTCTTGGTTTGGCAGGTGCTCAATATTTAAGATGAATATCTTGCCCAGAGTATTGTACACCCTCCAAGCTTTACCTATTGACATTCCAAGACTCTTTTTCCGACACCTGTCTTCCTTACTCTGGGCGGATAAACCAACTCGGAGAGTGCAGAGCCTCCTGTCGAGGCCCAAGGTGATGGGGGGCCTCGGCCTCCCGGACTTTGTGGCTTATAATCAGGCCTCCCAACTAATGAGAGTGGTTGACTGGCTTAGACATGCAGATAGTAAGCAATGGATCTCAATGGAACAGACATTTTTCTCAATACCATTGTCGGTCCTCCCTTGGATACAGGGATACATCCCATCAGAGATAAGGCTGCATCCCACAATAGGGCCCACACTTAGAGTAATCTCCCGAGTTTTTCACAAAACAGGGGTCTCACCTGGGCCCTCTCCCTTATTTCCCATTTTGGGTAACCTGGCCTTCCCTCTGAGTCTAGAGGGGGGTAGAGTTCAATATTGGTTCCGAAATGGTATGTCTAGAGCATTCCACTTTATCTCGGAAAGGCAATGGCTGACTGTAGATGAGCTGGCCAATGTCACAGACCTGGTACCACTGAACGTCTGGCAGATCCATCAAATTAGGCACTTCCTCCTTTCTCTACCCCCGGCGCAGGTATTCTTGCAAGCAAAGACCGACATTTGAGTAATTATGTAGTGGGACGGGCCCCTCTCACCATACCCTGTCAGGCATGTATAATATTCTAATGTTTGACATGGAGAACACTACACCATATTATGTCCTGGCCTGGGAGAAGGAGTTGGGGATATCGTTTACACCTGAACAGCTAACAACAATGTTCAAGTACACGCATAAGTCCTCCATCTCAAGTAAGCTTCAAGAAGAAGGATTCAAGGTCCTTTCTCAGTGGTACAGGGTGCCCTCCAGGTTACATAAAATGTATCCTGTGGTCTCTCCTCTTTGTTGGAGGTGCGGTGCAAGCCAGGGGACCCTACTGCACATTTTCTGGGATTGCCCAGTGTTGACAGGTTTCTGGTCGGAGGTGTGGTGTATTACCTCCAAATTCACGGATTTTACCTTGCCAACATCTCCCGCATTCTTCCTCCTGCATCTCAGTGAAATCCCAGAATATACTTACAGGCGCTCTGTGGTGAGACATCTGGTGAACGCAGCAAGGGCATGTATCCCCAAACTCTGGAAAGAAACACTACCGCCTTCCATTGTTTTGTGGTTCCATCTTATTCTCGAAATCAAGGAAATGGAGGACCTAACGGCGTCTCTCAAAGACACTCGGGAAAAGTTTACCAAAACGTGGCATCATTGGGTGGAGTTCCAAGGTTCAGATGAATATAAGAATCTCGCTGGATAGAGCGCTAAGTAGGTTTCCCAACCTTTGGTTACCGCTTAAATGATATGTAGGGACAGGCACCTGCACCTCACCCTTCCTTATATATTATTTTTTTTTTCTTTTCTTTCCCTCCTTTTCCTCATCCCCCTGGGGTCTTGTCTGTTTGGTTTCCCTGCCACCACTAACATTTCCTGCCCCGTTCTTTTCCCCCCGCAGCGTGGAACCCCTCTTTTCTTTTTTACGCTCAATGGATGGGGGTCAACCGCTGTTTTATATTTTGAAGGGAGCATTGGTTTTCAGCAAATTAGAATATTAGTTTATTGTTTATTTGTTTACTACCAAATAGAAATATTTTCCTCTTTTTAACAGAATATTATGCCATGATCTCTGTTTTATATTTTGTCGGACGTTCTGGTACATCAAGAATTAAAAAAAAAAGAAAATCGCACAATGGAGGCCTAATACTGATACAATATGCAGAGATATTATGTAACATAATATATTATATTTATTTATATAGAGCAATGATTTCTAACCAGGGCACAATGGCACCCTGGTGTGCTGTGAGAATCTGCGGGAAGCAGAGAGAGAACAGAAAAAGACAGTTTTTTTTTTTCTTTTATAGGGGTGCTGCAAGATAAAAACTTTTGGATGAGGTGTGCCGCGAGCTGAAAAAGGTTGGGAAACACTGACTTAGAGAAATGACTCTGCATGACATGCCTACATTATTGTGCAGTCAGAAAGAAGTAATTGAACCTCCTTTTTATAATCCTGCTTACCTATGGGCCTGGTGGACTATGGGCCCAAGGCATTGGGCTCCACATACATTTACTACATTTAGGCCTGTTTCACACGGGCTACAAAATCGCAAGACTTTGTAGCAATGCGAGATCGAGTTTGATAGTACATACGTAAGACCTGCATTGCTATTCTCTTATAATTTGGGAATGTTTAAATAGTTTCACTGGAGATGGTGGAGGCGTGGGGGACACCAGAACTCCTAGCAATAACCAATCGTGATGGCAGAAAAGGGGACAAACTCGGAATATTGGGAGGCGGGGACCTGGGGCCGAGTTGACCTCATCCCAAGGTTAGTAGTTTCCATACTTAGACACCCTGCAGACAACCACATATGGAGTATGTGGTCCATATCCCCGATTTACACTTCCAGCTGGGTTCCCTGCGGTGGCCTCCCACGCCTCCTGCTGGTTCTACAATTGTCAAATTATTCCACTTTTTTGGTTATATTCAACAAAGCAATGTTGTTTCTGTTTCTGAAAACTAATAAACATATTTTGAAAGCAATGCGAGATCGCTACAAAATGCATGTAAGTGAAGCCCATGGTTTCCAATGGGTTCTTTCAGGCTACAAAACATTGCTCATGTGAAAGAACCCTTTGGAAACCATGGGCTTCACATACATGTGATTTGTAGTGATGTAGCGATAAGACATTAAAGGGGTTGTCTCATGAAATCAAGTGGGGTTATATACTTCTGTATGGCCATATTAATGCACTTTGTAATGTACATCGTGCATTAATTATGAGCCATACAGAAGTTATTCACTTACCTGCTCCGTTGCTAGCGTCCCCGTCGCCATGGATCCGTCTAAATTCGCTGTCTTCTGGCGATTTTAGACGCGCTTGCGCTGTGCGGTCTTCTCCGTGGTGAATGGGGCCGCTCGTGCCGGAGATCTGGTCCTCGTAGCTCCGCCCCGTCACGTGTGCCGATTCCAGCCAATCAGGAGGCTGGAATCGGCAATGGACCGCACAGAGCCCATGGCCATCTTGGTAAGGTAAGTAAGAAGTCGCCGCAGAGCGGGGATTCGGGTAAGTACTAAACGTTTTTTTTTTTTTAACCCATCCCTTGTGTTTGTCTCGCGCCGACCGGGGGGCCTATTGAAAAAAAACAAAACCCGTTTCGGCGTGAGACAACCCCTTTAAGGAGCATTGCATTTTCTACATGCTTACCCATGCATAACAGACATTATTTTGTCAAAGTTATTTTGTCAGTGGACTTATGTTTACTTGAGTTGTCTCTTTTTCAACTATGTGGAATTTGAAATTTTGCACAGTTCCTGCATTGTATTTGGAAATTTCTATGCATAATTAACTTGTGACAGGATGACAGGAGTTGTGGATGGGAGGTATATTTCTCACAGACTCCTGTCATTCTGTGAAACAGCAGAGAGCAGTCAATTATGAATATAATGTTACATGAAAAGATATAAATAAAAAGTACATAGTAGAAGGTGGTGCTTTAAAAACAGTGATGGAAATAAAAGTATTTGAACTCTATAGGCATGATTAGCCACTATGGAATGAAGGTTCTGAGGTAAAGAACATATATATATATATATACGTGTGTGTGTGTGTGTGTGTGTGTGTGTGTGTGTGTGTAAGCCCTCACTCACTGACTGACTAACTTGCCACTAATTCTCTAACTTCCTGGAGTCGTAGAAACATGAAATTTGGCAGGAGCACTCTTGAAGTCCTAAATAGGAAAAGTAAAGGGGTCCCAACTTGATTATTCACTGTTAAGTGCAGAAGTATTAGCACCCCTGTGTAATGTAACTTCCCGGTGTCGGATAAGCATGAAATTTGGCACAAGCATTCTTTAGGCCCTAAATACGAAAAGTAAAGGGGTTCCAACTCGATTATTTAATGCTAATTACAAAAGTAAGTGCACCCCTATGTAATATAACTTCCCAGTGCCGTACCAGCGTGAAACTTGGCACGAGCATTCTTTAGCTCCTAAGTAGGAAAAGTAAAGAGGTCACTACTTGATTATTCAATGCTAATTGAGAAAGTAAAGGCCCTTTTAGACGCAACGAGAATCGCTCAAAAGTGGCTCAAAGCCGTCTTTCGAGCAATTTTCGTTCTGTCTAAATGCAGGGACATTGTGCAGTTTTCGTGCACGAGTCACTGATCACTGAATTCTAGCTTGCTAGAATTCAGCGATCAGCTGTTATCAGTGGAACAGCCTGTTATCAGCATGCTGCACTGTTAACATTCTCTGTGCCTGTGTCCTGCTGTGAATTCACAGCGGAGCACGGGCTGTAAGCACAGAGAACACTACAGCTTTTTGCATATTCAAAGCAGCTGTTGTGTTCTATTAGCGGCCGCAGCTGTGTCCTGCTCCGCTTGCATATTTGAAAGTAGCTAATTAGCTACTATAAAGTATGCAAAGTTTATGGTTCAAAATTGTCACTCAAACTATCTTTTGGGGTGCTTTTAAGCGATTATCTATCAGTGTAAATGGGGCTTAAATGCACTAGTTGTTAGCGCTCATGCTAACTGTTTACATAGGCAGATCACCACTGACTATCGCTGACTACTCATTCAGCACTTTACATTCTATGTTTGCAAGCAGTGAGAAATCAGCGAACCTGCAATGAATTTTTTTATGGTGGTTAAAAGTAAATAAATAGTAAACAATGATTTGCATTTAGACATAATTATTAGCAGCAATTTTCGTTGATTTGATTGAATTTTGCGCGATAATCGGCCCATGTAAATGGCCCTTAACAAAGAGCTGCTAGCACCTCCCATCACAGCAGAGGACAAGTAGCAGTTAGAATGCTGATATCACTGAGTGAAAACTTCCACACTGGTGTAGCAGGAAAACATCGCAGATGTGAAAGCACCCTGAAATGACTGATTTAGGCCCCCTGCACACGGGCGGAAATTCTGCTGCGGGATTTCCCGCAGAATTTCCGCCTGTGAAAGCTGCCATAGGATTGAATTAAAAAACGCAATCCTAGGCAGACGGCCGCGCTTTGTCCGCGTCCGCTTTGTCACACGCGGAAAACAAATTGCGGCATGTTCTATTTCTGTGCGGGTCTCGCAAAGGCCCGCACAGAAATGTCACTCCTGGGCCGCTGGCTCCGCTCTGCGCCGGCACATCAGAGAGCTGGAGCCGTGGGAGAAGGTGAAACCCGCACAGATCCCTACAGGGGTGTGGGTCGGGTCCCGACCCGGCCGTTTGCAGGTGGCCTTAAAATAAGATCAAGAAGAATACAATCTTTGTATATCTTCTGTGCAAAAAAGACTGTTTGTAAATAGTGCAATACATTCACTCTGTAATGAAATCCCCCTAGGTAGACCTTTCTGTAAATTAATATGTGGCGCTTTAGCAGAATATATACCCATGTGTTAACTGCCAGCTGCTCCTCCATGCAGGAACTGGGAATTCCCTACCAAGCCTAAGCTTTCTGATGAGGACCTCATTACACATGTGGCTCCATATTACATGAAGATAAATGTTTGTATAGTAATAATGGGTAATTATAAAGGGATCTACACATAAACTTCACAAACATGGGGAAGCAGATTTAACATAGTTTGAACATTACTGTTTATTTCTTGGGTCACAAAAGGAACTTAAGAGAGTGCAAAGTTTAAATGTCGGGACAAACTGTGGATGTCATTATTACATAGCATGAGAATTCGCAAAATAACTCAATTATAATACATATTTTGCATTAAAGTATGTCAGTTAAAATTCTAGAAATAAATGTATACAGATATATGGTACTTAAAGTGAATAATCACTTTGCACATACACTCCTATCCGTGGGCATCATATTATAGAGCAGGAGGAGCTGAGCAGATTGATATATAGTTTTATGGGGAAAAAAGTCAGTATAAGGGCCCCTTTTCCAATGGTGAGGCGTTTTTTGTGAGATGCGAGAGTGAGTGAAAACACATGCATATGAAACCAATGAAGTTCAATTGTTTCATTCTCACTTGCAATGTTTTCACTCCATACTGCATGACAAAAAAATGCAGCATGCCCATTCTTTTTGCGATATCACCCATTGTACTCAATGGGGCCAGCAGCAGCAGCGCCAGCCCCATTGAAAGCAATTGCAGAAGATCGCTATCCCCTGCTGCAGCTGTCACAGCTGAAGCAGGGGATTCCTTGGATGTGAAACCCCTGGATGCTGTCACAGTGTTCAGTGATGCCGCCCATTGAAAGTAATAAGATAAGGGGAACCCCTGCAGGGATGTGAGGCTGTTTTCACATGAAAACGCCACGCTAGTGTGCAGGAGGCCTAGCTTGTATTTTTTTTCATTTAAATCTCTGCTCAATCTCAGGTTAGGAGTCCAGTAGGTGGGCTTATTTAGTGATGACAGCCTTTCCAGTTTTTATAAGCATACAGAGAGCTGTCAATCAGTGATAGGACTGCCCCAATGACTTTAAAACTTAAAATAGGCAGGGATATAAATGAATAAAATATAAATCATATTGAATTTTTCCAAAAAACTGAGTCTGCTCAGCTCTTGCGGCTCTATAACATGATGCCTGCAAATCAGACACTAATTTCTTCATGACAGGCAGCCATTAAATAATTTGTAATCCTTAACTAGTTCAAGCTTTGTTTTCTCTGTGTTCTACTTCTGCCAGGGGATAGCTATAGGGGATGCAGAAGTAGCAGTCGGCCTGGTGCCTGAAGGAGTCTGAAGGCCTCTATGTCACATGAGAAGATACCAGTTCTAACAAGGTCCTCCTCTGGCTTCTACTGTCCGCAGTTTGAATTACAATATACATAGGTTTCTTCCTTCTCCCCAGATGACTTGTAAGCTTACAGACGGTCACAGACTTTATTAGGTATCATTATTATTGCTGCATTACTGGTCAAGTCCTTTGTTCTAGACTCTGCCTCAGATGAAATTAAGGCCATAAATATAATAAGGTCCAGTAGATACACTTCCAGTGCAGTAACCACAAAGGTTAAAACCACAGTGTTAGAAGCCAGCAAATAGTGATTGCTTTAGCTGACTGTTTAGAAAAGAGACATAAACCTTGTGATTACTTGTTCATTGCACACCGAAGTATTACTGGGTTGGGGGTATATTTTTATATTTTTTTATGATGAAGGCCAAATGTCATCTCCTTCGTTCACCTCTAAAGAGAGCCTGATGCTGACCATACTCGTGAGATTGCTCCTGACCCATCCATAAACAGGCACATTTAAACTGCATGAGTGTACCTTTATTTCATTAGGGAGAGATGAATAACCACTGTCAGAAAACTTTATTATCTCACAGAAGAATAAAGCATTGCGCATGCTAAAATTCAGCATGCTCAATCCATCTTTCCCCCAATAGCAAATGCCAAGGGTCTGCCTCCATACACATTAACTTGTCAGACAATTCCACTGAAATCAGCGGCTTCTGTGCTGTCATTTACCTAATGTGTATGGCCAGCTATACATAGGTTAAGTTGCTGCCAACTTGATTGTTTCAATATGTGTCACTAAAGGGATGCTGTTAGTTATAGGAACACACTTTGCAAGAGATCTACAAATGTCATCACTGATCCTGCAGAAAAGCAGTCTCATTTATGTGCATTGCTTCATGTGTATTTGTCCTATTAAATGAACAAATGTTACATTCATAGGATTTCATAAGTAATGAAGCAAAAAATATTTTGAAAATCTGAAATCTGTCACAAGAGATATAATGCAGATAGTTGTAATTGTTAATGATTGTCAGGAATCTATCTGCCAAATGAAAGCAGACTGGAAATTTTGCTTGGAAAATAAGAGACATCATTCCTGTACTAAATATACCAGCAGGCCCAGTTGTTTAAAGAGGATCTATCCTGTCATGTTTGCTTTAGTAAATACTTGCATTTCCCATTAAATAACAATTCAGGAACATCTTTTCTTGGAAGGTCCTCTGTTTATTCCTCTGGAAATATATGAATAAATTACCAGCCAGGCATCACTGTACCATTGATACTAACAGCACTGAGCGGACAGTGTCACACTGTGTAGGCACAAGCCCCTGACAAGGAAGAATTATATTTAATCTTGTTTCAAAGGGTCATCATGACAGATGTGTAAGAAAGGGGTTGTCCAGCCTCATGAGATGTTTTATTAAAAGCTTACAGTGTTATATTGTGTTGACATGTCATCACTGGAGCCTGGCGAACTACTGGGGGCTCAGGAGAAGCAGGGGATTGCTAATGTGAGTATAAGGCTGGCTTCACATAGGTGTATTTGCGTGTAATGGCGCACAATAAGCAGTAAATAGAACTCATTGACTTTCAATGCGTTTGTTCCCTTTCCTGTATTTTGGCACGCGCATTTTGGCAGTGCAAAAAAAGAACATGCTCTATCTGTCTGCGTATTTGCGTGTCAAAGGTCTTCAAAGAAGTCAATGGGGGGGGGGGGGGTGAGCCAATGCGAGCGCAGTACACAAGGAGATGCATAAAAAACTGCATAACTGCGCAGGAAAAAAAATTCATTAGACAGAATAGCCATTTCAATCCATGTGTATTTGTGTCCTGCACGCAAAACAACATGCCTTGCGGGGGCAGAAGAAGTACCGCTAAATACGTCAACACAGCAATAAAAAAGCCCTGTTCATCACACAAAAGGTGGACTTTACTGATGTGAAGGCGACCTTACTCTATTTGTTATTTTATAGCATTGTCAGCTTTTGACTGTGTAACCACTTTAAGGGCTCCTGCACACGGGCGGATCTGACTTGCGGATTCTTGGACTTGCAGCTGCCCCCAGATTCTGCAGTAAATACTTCCCATAGCCTCCTATGGAGAACCGCTGCTTCTTGCACATAAGCGGAAATCAACTGTGATTTCCGCTCGCGACAGAAAAAATGCAGCATGCTCCATTTCTGTGCAGTTTTCCACCTGGACGGCTTCCATTGAAGTCAACGGAAGCCCTCCATCCCGCGGCCCTTTTGCAATCATCATCGTAGAAAGGCCGCGGGATCTGCGTCATTGCCTATCGATGGTGCAGCATGATCTGTACTGTGCAAGCGCGACAGCACGACGGGAGGCGCTACCGCAGTATAAATATGGAAGCATCTGGACAGGTAAGCGGGGTGACCGGTTGGGCACAGGGTCCGACTCTCTCTTGTGCAGGAGGCCGAAAGTGAAAACATATCAGTGAAGACCATTTTACAGTTCGTAAACATACATGATAAACACTAAATTGACATTTGTGTTACACTTTTTAAAGTTATTGTGCACTAATTTTGATTGACATTCTGTACTGTATTTTGTGCACATTGAGGGCTTCGACAGACAAGCATGTGTGCAAATATGTTCGCCACAACGCAGCGTATTTGCGCATGAACAAGCTTTGAGTTTCACACGCGCAAAAAAGGGGGCAAGCTCGGTCCTCTGTTGAAGCCCATAATGATGCATTAAGAATACTGCTAAATCAATCCGCACGGTACTGATAGACAAGCCCTGAAGGTGTCCATGCATATTAGAGTAAAGGCTCCTTCACACTGGAGAGAGCGATATCGGGCAGTGTATCCGTTTGCCACCATGTGAAAGCCCCATGGATGTGAGGCGTTTTCATGTGAAAACAGCCTTGCATCGCTATGGAGATGAAGGGAATCCCTCTCCGCGACTGTCTCAGCAGAGGATCACAGAGTTCTCCCATTGAAAACAATGGGCGATCTCATAGAAACATAGGACATGTTACAAACTGTTTCTGGCATCGCATCGCGGTGTCATGTGGGAAAACATTGCAAATGTGAATGAACCCGTACAAAAGAATGGGGTTTATATTTGTGTGGGATTTATGCATCTCACAACACACAAATCTTATGCGATTTTTCACGCCAGTGTGCAGGTGACCTTAAGTTGATGAAAATGGACATTTTCAGACAAAATGTTCCATCGTCGGTCTAAAAATAACGATAAATGATCATTTTAGCCAACTGATGACAGACCATCATCTAGAAAGAAGCCTGCCATGTCTAAAACGTTTATTTGACTGTTGGTCAAAAACACTTCCGTTCTTACAAACGATATTTCATTTGCTAAAGATCCCAGAAAGATCCTTTTTTTTTTTTTTGAAAGGACGGTCCCAGAAAGTTTGTTCGTTCATTGCATGTGTTAGGCTGTGCTGCTGGGATCTGTAGTACTACATCAAAATCATAGTATGGTATTTGTATAGCGCCAACTTATTCCGTAGCGCTTTCAGGTAATTATTATTTATTACCCCCCACCAAGCTGGGTTCTCATTTTACTGACCTCGGAAGGATGGAAGGCTGAGTCAACCTTGAGCCGGCTACCTGATACATGCGGGGATCGAACTTGCAACCTTCAGGTCATAGGCGAGAGCTTACACTCTGCACCACACAATGGTTTTCAGTGGCATAGCCCCACAGGTGTGGAGTGGTCTGGGCTCACTGAGTGTGGCATGCTCCAGCCAGCCAATCCCCTGGGTCTGTTGCTCATATATACCAGCTCCTCTGCTAGAGGCTGCTGGTCTTCCCCTTGTTCAGTGTGAACAGTGTTATGTTCCTGCATGTCTGTGCAGCTTTCAGTATCTTCAGTGTGAACAGTGTCATGTTCCTGCGTGTCTGTGCATATGGCCAGACATAAGTAGGGAGCGGGCATGTTCAGTGTGTTTTGATGTGATCAGTGTCATGTTCCTGTGTTTCAGTGCAGGTTTCGTTATGTGTAGTGTGAACTGTATCTTGCTGTAGATCCTTTATCATCTAGGATCAGGCAAGTCCCTAGGTTCCAGGGTGGGGTTGTCAGTGTCGGAACGATCGCCATACATGCAGGCAGGTTTTCCTGGGGTTAGTTGCTTCGTTAGAGTAGGGACCGGTGAGACAACGAGTACCCTTGAAGTAGGCTTGTGGGCTTAAGTATCTTGGCCAAAATATGAACTAATACCTCATACATTCTATACTTATTCCATCTGGCTATGAGTATGGTATGCAGGTGAGTGTTTTGAGCACTTGTTAGTCGTTGGTTTATGTCTGTCCACGAGTATGATCCTATTTGCCTTGGCAGAAGCTGCCTGACACTGCTTGCTTCAGTTAAGCTTACAGTTAAAGGGGTTGTCTCGCGAAAGCAAGTGGGGTTATACACTTCTGTATGGCCATATTAATGCACTTTGTAATATACATCGTGCATTAAATATGAGCCATACAGAAGCTATTCACTTACCTGCTCCGTTGCTAGCGTCCCCGTCGCCATGGATCCGTCTAATTCTGATGTCTTCTTGCTTTTTTAGACGCGCTTGCGCTGTGTGGTCTTCTGCCTGGTGAATGGGGTCGCTCGTGCCGGAGAGCTGGTCACCTCGTCGTCATCGTAGCTCCGCCCCGTCACGTGTGCCGATTCCAGCCAATCAGGAGGCTGGAATCGGCAATGGAACGCACAGAGCCCATGGTGCACCATGGGAGAAGACCCGCGGTGCACCATGGGAGAAAACCGCAGTGCATCCCTGGGAAAGGACCGGCGGCCATCTTTGGGAGAAGATTTTTTAAAGTCCTTATTTCATCGGATCGGTGAGTAGCAAGCGGTTTAAAAACCGCTTTAATTTGCTATTTTATGCCAGGGGGGTGACAGGGGGAATGGGGTAAGGTAAAATTTTGAGGTTTGCCGCGAGACAACCCCTTTAACTGAAATTCCCAAGTCCTTTTCTAAGTCAGTGTTTCCCAGTAGCTTCCCATATAGTGTGTAATGGTGACAGGTGCATAACCTTACATTTATCAGTGCTACACATTTGCAGTGTAATACGCAATGAAATTGCACTCGTCTAAGCCTTCCCTTAGTCTCTTTGTCTGGACTCTTGCTGCTTGTATCTGCTTTTTACATAATTTAGTTTTTTCCTTATGTTTTTAGTGCTTCTTTGCTGCCTTTTAGGCTGGGTTCACACAGGGCGTATTTGTTGCGGTTTTGCCACGTTTTTTCCGTTGCGGTTTTGCCACAGAAGAACTGCTTCTGCGGCAAAACCATTTCAAAGGTTAATTTTGGCTTGCGGATTTTCGTGCGGAAAAATCCGCAACCGTTTTTTTCCTCAGCACTTTTTTGCATTTTGCAGCGGATTTAGCTGCATCCATAGAGGTCTATGGACAAAAAAGCGCTGCGGAAAAGACAGAAGAATGGACATGCTGCTTCTTTTAATACCGCGCCGCAGTTGCATTTCCGCACTGCGGCTGTGTGGAAAAAATCTGTCGTGTGAGAACAGCTTTTTTCCAAAACTCATTTGTGCTGCATTGCACTGCAAACACAGCGGTTTTGCCGCAGTGCGGATATGCAATGGCAATCTGTGGCAAAACCACAGCAAATCTGCCCTGTGTGAACCCAGGCGTAGTAGCTTAAACACTTTCTTTTTGCTGTTTTTGTCCTCTTTACATCTTTATTGAGTCCTATTGTTTTTTTCCTTTTAATCTTGTAAGTTATGAACTGCTCACAGTAAGTTTTTAACACTGATAAATGTAAGGTTATGCACATATTAGATGTACTATTATTTCTGAGGACATTATCCTAGTCCATAAAGTTAAGGACATCTCTGAGCTTGTCAAACTTTGCCTTTCTTAGGTTTAGTAATTTTCATAGCTCCCATATAAAACTCACTCTTGAAAGACAAGTTCAAATTTATTATATTTTGGTCACCATTTCCCAGGTGCTCCACGACATCCAATCCTGTTAGGTCTGTTGTTTTATTTTAAGACAAAAATGATCACCCATCTAGTTGGGCCCTGAACAAATTGGGTAAGGTAATTATCTTTAGTTATGTGACAGGAACCTGTTACCTTTATGAGATCCACAGGTTTTGGCTTCACGGTTTATATCCAGATAATTAAAGTCTCCTATAATAATTATCTCATTGTGATTTGCTGCTTCATCTATTCGCTTCAGCAATAGGTTTTCAGTGAATTCAGTTATATTTGATGGCCTATATTATTGTTTTTCCCATAGAGACTCCACATGTTTATCTCCCTCCAATATATCTTCCCTTAATGTGGACTTTAAACAGGATTTCAAATTTTAAAGACAAACCCCTACCCCTTTCAATTTTTTCTATCCCTTCTAAACAGACTGTAACTCTGAAAGTTCACTGCACAGTCACAGCTTCCCTCCAACCAGGTTTCAGTTATTCCCACTATGTTGTAGTTTTCCTCAGACATTATTACTTCCAGGTCGTCAACTTTATTGATCAGACTTCTAGCATTAGTCACCATACAGTTTAGAATGTTATGATTATGTATTATTTAAAGTGCATCCCTGTTAACTGTTCTGCCAATTAACTGTACTAACCTCTGCCATCACTCCATCCCCATTTACATTACTTAGTCCCAGATCACTGTCTATACTGTCTTCCCTTCTCTCTCTCTCTGGTTTCCCTAGTTTAAACACTCCTCCAACCTTCTAGCCATCCCCACACACACAGCTGAACCCTCTACATTGAGATGCAGCCAATCTCTACAGTAGAACTCTAGACAACCACATAGTCGACTCAGTTCTTCAAACCCCTCCTTCGTACACCAATTCTGGAGCCACTTGTTTACTTCCCTTATCTCCCACTGCCTTTCTGGTGTGGCATGTGGTACAGGTAGTATTTCAGAAAATACTACTTTATAGGTCCTTGCTCTAAGTTTACATCCTAGTTCCCTGAAATCGTTTTTAAGGACCTTCCACCTCCCTTTAAATTTGTCATTGGTGCCAATGTGTACCATGACTGCTGGATCTTCACCAGCCCCTCACAGTAATCTGTCAACTCGATCAGCGATGTGTCAAACTTGAGCGCCAGGAAAATAACACACTGTTCAATGATCCCGGGCTTTGCGGCAGATTGCCCTGTCTGTCCTCCTAATAATTGTTTCTCACTCTACCAGTACCTGTCTAGCCTGCCCTGCACTCCTATTCTCCTTCTTACTGGTGCAGACATCCCACTGGCATCCCCTTATCTGCCAACTTTGCAAACTTGTTGAGTAGTGTCAGTTCAGGAGTAGCCTTCTTGGATCTCTTCCCTCTAGCTCTCATTCTAACTGTTACCCAGCTAGCTGCCCGCTCATCAACCATAGATATACAGGATTTAAAAAAAGAGGTTAGGACTAGAGATGAGCGAACGTACTCGGTAAGGCCGATTTCACAATCGAGCACCGCGATTTTCGAGTACTTCACTACTCGGGTGAAAAGATCGGGGGTCGCCGGAGGGCGGGGCGTGGCGTGGTGGAGCGGGGGTAGCAGCGCGGAACGGGGGAGCTCTCTCCCTCTCCCCCCCACTGCCCTCTGCAACCCCCCGCTCACTCACGGCGCCCCCCGAATCTTTTCACCCGAGTAGTGAAGTACTCGAAAATCGCGGTGCTCGATTGCGAAATCGGCCTTACCGAGTACGTTCGCTCATCTCTAGTTAGGACGCTTTCACACGGAACGATTATTGTTAAAGATTGTTGGATTGTGAAGACTTGCACAATAATCGTTCAGTGTAAACATGTCCAAGGATTGAACCACAAACAAATTTTTTATTCATTTTATGCAGGCATAAAAATGATCATTCGCTTGTTTACAGTTTGTTGCTTGCAAACAGCGATCTATTACTCCTTCATATTTGCTGGTATAGATTAGTTTATGGTATTGTGGGGACATGATAGGTTCCCTTTAAAAAGAACAGTATGCTTTAAAAAATGGATGCCAGTGAATGACAACTGTACAATTTTTTGGGATGGATCTGTAAAAAAGTAAACCTACAGTTGCATTCCGTCTGGCAAATCTATTTCACTTTTTTGAGGTTCAGTCAGACGGGCGCTTTTTGCTGTGCATGTTTTTTGCGTTTGCGATCCGCATCTATTAGAACCAATGCTTTTCAAAGGCAGAGGTCACATGTCCGATTTTTACCTGCGCACAAAAATTTGCACCAGTAAAAATAGGACAATGGATTTTAAGACACAAGTAACTGCAGCATTCAGGATTTTTTAAGTGTGCAACCGCTGGATGCTGTCACATCCAGGGGTTTCACCTTGTGGTCAATGCGGCCGGCGATCCTCTGCCACAGCTGTGACAGCTGTGGCCGAGGATTTCACAGGGAGTCCCCGCATCATTCAACACTGTGACAACAGAGATGAAGAAATCCTCTGCCCCAGCTGTCACAGCTGTGGCAGAGGACCCACCAATATCCTGGCGCTACAGCCGGCTTCATTGAAAGCAATGAGATGCTGGCAGCCCCTGCAGTGATTTTCGGGGAAGGGCTTTAAATATAATCTCTTCCCTGAAAATCATCCCTAGAATGTGTAGAAAATAAAAAAATATATATACTCAGCTCTCCGCAGCTGCCGGGGCTCAGGCGCATCCAGCCGCGTTTTCTCCCTGAACTGCTCTGAAACTCTTTCAGCAGGCGGGGATTTAAAATCCCTGCTTGCTGAAAGGGCTGTATCTGATTGGCTGAGCGCTCAGCCATTCACAAAATCCATTTTTTAATTGCCTTGTACTCGGTGGGAAGTGGAGGGAACTGTAAGACAATTCGTTTGGTGGTGCCTCTTCAAAGAATGTGGCTCAGTAGTTAGCCTTGTTGCCTTTGAACCAAGGGGGTCATTGGTTCAAATCTCACCAAGGGCAACATCAGCTTTTGAGGAAATCAGTACAGCCATCACCCTTGGTCAGACTTAGGAACCTACAACTCCAGCACTGTAAGGCAGCAGTACTAACAACTGAGCCATCACACCTTGTAATGGTAGGATTCAAGATTCACGACTGACTATGAAAAAGATCTGCATGGAGGTTGTATGTCCTTATTGCATTCAGTCTTCTCAAGCATGGTAGTTGAGACATTAGCACTGCTGCTTTAGGGCTCATGTCCACGGTCGGGTTTGAATTCCGGAATCCGTGTGGATGAACCGGAGTTCAAGCCTCTCATAGACAATCATTGGCGCCTGCAGCTGAATTAAGGAATGAGGGTTTGTTTTCCGGACCTTCCGGTCTGGAAAACAAATCGCAGCATGCTTCGTTTTGCCGCGAATCCTGCAGGGATGGCTTCCATTGAAATCAATGGAAGCAGTCCGATCTGTGGCACACTCGGAACTGTCACTCCGGGTGTGCTGCAGGTCCAATGGGAAGGCAGGGGATTAAAAAAAAAAAATCCCCACTGCACATGTGCGGGGAGCGTGACGGTCGGTGGGCCCACCCACATGCCAGCGCGCCCGCTGACATGCACTGAGGAGACAACGGATGACTCGCACGCATCTGGACTGGACGTAATGTCGTCATGCTGCGGGCAGGGTGAAATCCCATGGCACGTCTCCTGCCCACGGAACCCACCCTGCCCATGGACATGAGGCCTTACAGTGCTGGAATTGTAGGTTCAGATCTGTGAGTGTGAATGCACCCTTATTTCTTATAGTTAAAAGAACTGAAACAAAATGGAACTGAAGCAAAAAAAGTATTCAGGGTTTTTTTTAAACCGAAAGGCCGAATGAAGGCAAAACGCTAATGTGAAAGGAGCCTTAGTAAGACGGGCTCAGTCAGACGGGCGTTTTTTCACGCGATTTGCGCATGCGTCCGGCGATTTTATAAAACCATTGCTTTGCAATGGTATCGGACACATGAGCGCTTTTTATGCACTCGTCCGATAAATTATAGAACAGAAATCGCAGATCGCACCTATCTGCGATCTGCGATTCCTGTTCTCTTCTCTATATGCGCTCAATGGGGCCGGCGGCAGCAGCGCTGACCCCATTGAGAACATATAGTAGACGAATCATTCTCCTCTGCCACAGCTGTAACAGCTGTGGCAGAGAAGAATGATGTTTTCCCATTGAATTCAATGGAGCCGGCAATACAGCCGGCTCCATTGAAAGCAATGGGCTGCCGGCAATCACACGATGAATTTTCAGGAAGGGCTTAAAAATATAAGCCCTTCCCGGAAATTCATCCAGAAATGTGTAAAAACAAAAAAAATATATATACTCACCTTGTCCGTGCAGCTGGAGTTCAGCTGTGGCCGGCCGGCAGTTCTCCTGAACTGCTCTGAGTAGTATTCAGCAGCCGGGGATTTAAAATCCCCGCCTGCTGAATGAGCTGCCTCTGATTGGTCACAGCCTCACCAATCAGAGGCAGCTCTCACTTACACATTCATGAATTCATGAATGAGTGAGTGAGTGCTGCCTCTGATTGGCTCAGCGCAGGGACCAATCAGAGGCAGCTCATTCAGCAGGCGGGGATTTTAAATCCACGGCTGCTGAATACTACTCAGAGCAGTTCAGGAGAACTGCCGGCCGGCCACGCTGAGCTCCGTCTGCCGGGACCAGGTGAGTGTATATATATATATATATATATTTTTGTTTTTACACATTTCTGGATGAATTTCCGGGAAGGGCTTATATTTTTAAGCCCTTCCCGAAAATTCATCGTGAGATCGCCCGCAGCCAATTGCTTTCAATGGAGCCGGCTGTATTGCCGGCTCCATTGAATTCAATGCGCTGGACAGCTCCGGCCCGTTTCTATTGAAACGCGGCTAGGAGCAGTTTTTTGGGCCATTTTTCGGCCCCGGTCACGCGATTTGCGGATGCGCATCCGTCATGCGATCCGCTAATCGTGGGAAAAAATGCCCGTGTGACTAAGGCCTTACCATGTACACAATACCCATGAATACTATGCAGTGTATCTCTAGACAGCTTTTTTTTCATTCCACAAATATATTTCCAACTATATGGAAACGTGGTGTGAATTGAGCCTAGGATATACTACTACTTTATGATAAATGTCACTCTATATAACCCTGTATCCAAACTTTGCATATTGCAATATGCATATTAAATGGTTGGTATCTTGACAACATACCTACCTATATAGCCTCTATATTCCTGCACCACTACACCTTCCCCTCCTAGGGACTATATGATGCATACTTTTTAGTATGATTATTTTTTAAAAGAATGGCTTAGATCACGTGTCAAACACAAGGCCCGTGGGCTGAATCCGGCCTGCTGCCTCGTGTTATGTGGCCCGCAGCAATTACCAGCTGGTAATCACGCCGGCAGCGCTGATCCCGGCACACACTGACGTCAGTGTGCAGCCAGGATCCTCCTCCCCTGAGTCCCCTGCTCTTCAGTTCCGCAGGAGAGGACTCGGGGAGGAAGCGTTACGGGCACACACACTGATGTCAGTGTGCATCTGGGAGTCAGCGCGAGAAGAGGAGGAGCGGCGCTGACAGCAGGGAGGAGGTAAGTATATCGGTTGGGGGAGGGGGGGCTTATTATTGTTACTGAAAGGGCTTATTACTGGGGGGGTCATTACTGAGGGGGGCCTTATTGTTACTGAGGGGGCTTATTTCTGGGAGGGGCTCATTACTGAGGGGGGGCTTATTATTGTTACTGGGGGGGCTTATTATTGTTACTGAGGGGGTTTATTACGGGGGGGTCATTACTGGGGGGGCTTCTCATTGTTACTGAGGGGGGCTTCTTATTGCTGAGGGGGGGCTTATTACTATTACTGAGGGGAGCTTATTATTACTGAGGGGGGACTTATTACTGGAGGGGGGCTTATTATTACTGAGGGGGGGTTAACGTTGCTATGGAGGTATTACTACTGAGGGGGTTAATATTACTAATTGGGCCACTGTGGGGGTCATTATTTTTACTGCGGCCACTATCAGGGTCACTATTAGGGCTCATTCACATGGGTGTAATTGTATTTCGGTCGCGCAAATACGCTGCGTATTTGCGCTATCGAAAATCGCTTAGGCCTGTATATTTGCATTTGCAAAAATGAACGCATGTGGGCCCATTGAAATGGTGCGCAAATATGCAGTGAATACATAGGTTTCTTGCGCATTCACCACGTATTTGCGCGGCCCATGCACACGGGCGGAAATTCCGTTGTGGGATTTCCCGCAGAATTTCTGCCTGTGGAAGCTGCCATAGGATTGCGTTAGAAAACCGAATCCTATGCAGACGGCCGCGATTTGTCCACACGAAATCTCGCGTAGAAAATAAATAGCGGCATGCTATATTTCTGTGCAGGGCTCGCAGAGCCCCGCTCAGAAATGTCACTCCCCAGCCGCTGGCTCCATTCTGCGCATCGCCGGCTGCCCGGCAGATCACAGAGCTGGAGCCGCGGGAGCAGGTAAGTACTGTGTTGGTTCCTGCAGGGGCAACGGTCGGGTCCCGCTGCGAGAATTCTCACAGCGGGATACGACCCGGCGGTCTGCAGGCAGCCTTACAATCGTCCCTTTTAAGGTCACCATAAGCCTGATGCGGCCCTCGGTGAAAATGAGTTTGACACCCCTGGCTTAGATAGTTGGAAAACTTCAAAATATTCTAAAACCAGCCCTAAAGCTGTCACCAGTGGAAAGAGCTAGTTACATACTAGGCCAAAACTAATGTTGAGTTCACATTATGATTTTGGATTAATACCACTAATAGGCATGTCATTAATTTTGGTGGGTCCTAACATTTTCAGGAAGGCTTCAATGTGTAAGTAGGTGCCGCTGTCACCACTGTTGGCCAGCACAAGTGTTCCTCCCTTTTTAAAGAGAGCCTCACATACTGTACATTCAGCTCTGCAGGCATCAAGCTGTAGAGTAAGAAGAGCTGCGCAGATTGATTTACAATTTTGTTGTTAAAGATTCAGTATAATTTAAATTCCTGTTCTTTCTATTGGTCCTATCAGTGATTGACAGCCATCTATGTATATATACTGATACAAAGAAAACTGTCAATCACTGATAGGACCGCCTACTAGACTCCTAAGGATAGACAGAGCAAGGATGGAATGAAGAAATTACAAGTTTTACTGAACCCTTTCCCTCAAAACTATATAATAATCTGCTCATCTCCTTCTGCTCTACTGTATAGCATGCGGTCTGCAGATCAGACCTCATGTTCAATGTGACAGGTTCACTTTCAGTGGCATTAGAGGTGTTTGTGTCGCTCGCTCTAGTTTCCTTAGAAAATATGATGCACTTACCTCATAAAGAAGCTCTTTTCTGAATAAAATCCAATGTCTCAGTACTGTAAGGCAACTATTATAACCCAAGCTACAAATAGTTGCAGTTTTTAAATGTTTTGAGCGATATACCACTAAGGCCTTGAAGCTACCACAACTTCTACCACATGTCTCTGTACTGCCTAGAAGACATCATCTAACACTGAGAAAAATTATTCAACACATATTACATGTACCAATAAGGCTGAATCAACTTGGAGAAACAAACATGTTGTCCCACACGTGGTGATATCTTCAAACTACTGATGTGGTTGTCTAGTTCTGGCCCTCAAATTTCACTGAAACCCAACAAATATGGTAGAGAAGAAGATGCCTGGTTGATAAAAAGCCATTTTTGCTAGAATCAAACAGAAAACACATTGGCTAAAGCTACTGACCACCACTATCGCCTTATTTGAGGAGGGTTTTATCTTACCAGATGGAGAAATTTTTGTAAAATTGTTCACATCTGAATAAAATATCCATTTGTAAATGACTGACCCAGATAATTGTCTGACCAAGATGTCCATCTACCTGAGACAGTGGTGTAGCTAAAGGTGTGCTGGAGGGGCATGTGCCCTGAGTGCCAGGAGGGGCACCAACAAGTCAACAGCGAACATAGTGAAGGAAAGCTTAGCTACCACTCTGACCATGAGGCAATGTCTTAATTTGTAAATCTAAATACCAGTAACTAGAATATGGTAGGTTGCCTAACATGGATAATGAAGCACTTAACTCTGTGCATCCCATTTTAACTAAAATCTAGAACCAAATTATCTGCCCTTATTTGTCAATTCACAAAACAGGAAATCTCTCACGATTCATATTTATAACCTGCAGATATATCCTTATACATTATCTGTAATGGTTCCATTAATACTCTCTGCATTAAAAATCATAGAAAAGTGTACACAGGCAAATTAGGAGATACAGTAAGAACAGTGCACATTCAGAGGGGGGCGGGGTGGGGGATGAGGGTTCTACTTCATGACAAATGTCACTGCATAAAACTCAGTCTGAATAAATATCCAAAGTTAACATATTGGGGCAGGAGTGTTAGATGGCGTCAGTCAGGAGTCACTATTGTGTTATATGTAGAAATATTGTATATGATGTATGCAGGCTAAATTCTTTTTATTGGTTAAACATATGAATTTCAGTGTGTGAAACAACTGGATTGAGTGCCGGAGCTTTGCAGTAGGAAAACTGATATATTTTCAGCACACATGTAAATGCTGCACGGTCTGAAGACAGATGTATTTTCGTATTTACAGATGCTTCGTGTTACACGTGCCAATGGAATTCATGGGCATTGAAAATGTAAGTATTTTTTGAATGTATCTAAAATTATCTTAATATCAATATGTGCCTAGGTGTCCATAATGCAAATGTGATGATTTACAGAAAGTCGAAGACTGTACAGGATTAACTAGAAGTGCTTGCAATCTTACATGGGAATATGGATATAATGGGATGATGTGAAGTCATTTGGATAGCATAATTAGTGTAAATTCAGGAATGATGTCTTAAGCTTGTTAAAATTTCCCAGAATCCCATCAAACCGGGTATTGTTTTAACTCACCAGCTGCAGGCAGCAGATCCCAACCAAGGTACATCTCCCAGTGCATTTGCCCATAGTGGACAGCTTGTAATCCTACAAACAGCAGGCTTTGGTGTAGACAATCCCGATCTGATAAGGTAATCCTACAAATGTCAGCTCCTCAGCCTAGGATATTCTGCATTTTCCCTGTAAAGAAAAGGCCTGATGGCTTACAGGACCATGTTTAGCAATGCCACCCTACAAATCTACATGCTATATAGGAGAGGAGGAGCAATCAACCTTATGTCCTCTTTGTGTTGGTCTATTGTGTGTTTTGTGTATAAGAGGGGGGAGGATAGGAGTGGCAGGCAGAGAGGACAAGCCACACACCCACCCACCCTATAAGGATTCACCCTCCCCTCCTCTTGGATAGTAGGGAGCATGCTATTCACTCCTTCCTGGCCAGTCCTTGGGTGTGGAGAGAGGAGGAGGAGGTAAACGACAGCCAGAGAGGGGGGCGCAGACCAGAAAACACCATTTGCCACCCCCCTTTTTAATACCCACCAGAGAACGAGTGCCAGCTGCAAAAGCTCTTTTGTTACATTGCAGAAGAAAAGCAGATCCGTTCAGTGCATTGAGTGCAGCATTATTTGGCACATGAGTATTGGTTCTTCACCTCTCCCAAATTCACATCAGCATCACATCTGATAATCTGACCTCCGAGCATATGATGTATTCACGGCTTTGTTCTGTACCATACAAGTGGCTCAGTAACCCCTGGCCTTTTTTCACTAGGCTTTTCTGTCATTTGCTCAGTTTAGTTTATCATTCTCTCTTCCTTTTATCAGAAAGAATGGGCAGTTATTTTCAGACGATGAACTGAGACTTTTTACTCTTCCCCCCTTCACCTTTTACCAGTTCTATGGTGGATATAAAAAGTCTGCACCCCCCTGTTAAAATGCCAGGTCTCTGTCACATTAAAAATTCCAACAAAGATGAATCATTTCAGATTTATTTCCACCTTCAATGTGACCCGTTATCTGTACAATTCCCTTGAAAAACAAGCTGAAATCTTTTAGATGGGTGTCACACGGGTGTATTTGCACAGCATTTTGCATACACAGTGAATAGAACCCATTAAGCTCAATGGGTTCGTTTAAATGAACGTATTTTGCACATGTGAAAAAAATATGCAGCATGCTCTATTTTCCTGCAAAGGGATAGAGCACATAGAAGAAATTTCACTAATTGCCCATTTCAATGAATGGGAGTATGGTTGAATGTTTTTTGCGTGCACAAGCAGTACACTAAAACACGGAAGTGCTTGCACAAATACACAACACTTATTGTGTGAATATGCAGCCCAAATGTGTGCATAAATGTGCTTACACCCGTGTGACACCGGGCTTAGGCCGGGCTCAGATGAGCAGTTCAGATTCCGCTTGGGGGGGCCCACAGCAGGTTTCGTACCTCCATTAACTGTACTGCGGATGATCACAGAGGCTCGCAGGAGGTCATGCACATTACAGGGGTTTTTTTCTGTTGATTTGTATGTCCCGCACTGTCCCTCAGCAATGACATGGGTACCCACAGCCCATACGCATTAATAATTGTGTATGGGCATAAGGTGCACACCTCCATTGAAATCAATGGAGGCTGTCCGCACAAATTCCGCTGTTATGAAATTTCTTTCGCTTACGGAATAAGCTAAAAAGCTGAAGGTGAAGAGGAATTTCACTTTACAACACAACAATGACCCACAGCATACCTCCAAATCAAAGAAAGAATGGCTTCATCAGAAGAAGATCAATGGTTTGGAATAGCCCAGCCAGAGCTCAGATCTGAATCCCATTGAAAATCTGTAGGTTGACCTGAAGAGGGCGCTACACACAAGATGCCCTCGTAATGTGACAGATTTGGAGCACTTTTGCAAGGTAGAGTGGGCAAAGATTGCCAAGTCAAAATGCGCTATGCAGATAGGAATCAACCCTAAAAGATTGAATGCTGGTATAAAGTCAAAGGGCACATCAATAGAGTATTAGTTTTAGGGTGTGGTTGCATAAATATGCACACTGTGTTTATTTATGCCACCACATTATTTTAGTTTTCTCTTTTTCCAGCCTAAAAGATTTGAGTTTGCTTTTTAATACAATTGTACAGATGGGTGGACGGTGGAAATAAATCTGAGATGATTCATCTTTGTTGGATTCTTAACATGGCAAAAATATGGCAACAGGGGTGTGTAGACTTTTTATATCCACTGTGTGTCTGCTCTTGGCCACAGCTGTTGTGTTCAGGGGTAGATGTCCCCTATTTTTATGTGCCTCACTGGACTTTTTCCAAACATGTAATATTAGATATATGGGACCAGATTGAACACATAACACTGATTTTTAATTATTGCAGCATTTAACAGTATTACAAATAGAATGAATACCTGAAACTAGATGCGTCCTATACCTGCTATCAGACTTTGTACAGGCTCACCCGAGCATAATTTAATAGCGTACTACGCACGCAATGTACACGCACATAATACGCGGTGAATGAAATCAAAGAACGTACATTGATTTTCATTGATCTATTCACACTTGCTTATATTCACTGCTTATAATAAGGGCTTATTTAGATGACTGTATATCGGCTGGGTTTTCACGCTGAGCCGATATACGGTGTCCTTGTCTGCAGGGGGAGGAGGATGGAAGAGCCAGGAGCAGGAACTGAGCTCCCGCCCCTCGCCACTATTTGCAATGGGAGGGGTGGGACGGGGGCGGAGCTAGTTGATTTCTGCTCGTGTGCAGGAAAAATCATTTTTCAATAGCATTTTATGGGCGGTATTTGCAGAATCTGGAAGCAGACACCTGCTCCGGATTCCGCAATGCAAATCCGGCCGTGTGCAGCTGGCCTAAGGGCTCAGTCAGACGGGCGTTTTTTGCGTTAGCGATCCGTATCTATTAGAACCAATGCTTTTCAATGGCAGTGGTCACATGTATGATTTTTACCTGCGCACAAAAATTTGCACCGGTAAAAATAGGACAACGGATTTTAGAACACAAGTAACTGCAGCATTCTGGATTTTCTGGATGTGCAACCCCTGGATGCGGTCACATCCAGGGGTTTCACATTGTGGTCAACGGCCCCATTGACAACATACAGAAAAAATAAAACATATATATACTCACCTCTCCGCAGCTGCCGGGGCTCAGGAGCGTCCAGCCGCATCTTCTCCCTGAACTGCTCTGAATCTCTTTCAGCAGGCGGGGATTTAAGATCTGAGCGCTCAGCCAATCACAAGCAGCCCTCAGCTATTCAATGATCACAGCGCTCAGCCAATCGCAGGCAGCACTGGGCCATTAATTGAATTCAATGAATGGCCGAGTGCTGTCTGTTATTGGCTGAATGCTCAGCCAATCAGATACAGATCTTTCAGCAGGTGGGAATTTTAAATCCCCACCTGCTATAAAAGATTCAGAGCAGTTCAGGAAGAAGACGCTACTGTGCAGGACTGTTTTGTCACCAGAGCCCAAGAAGTTTTGCGTGAACTCTACATAAACATTTTTATGTATTATCAAAGAGGTAAGTAATTTCTATGTCTATTATAAGTATTATGTACACAATCTGTGTAAGGTGTATTATGTAATTTACAGGAAGCCTAAATGTTGATGATGACCTGCCAAATGGTCTAAATTGGCTTCTGCCTCATTGGGGGGTTGCCTTCCTTTGGATCAACAAGGGGGGTGGAAACAGGTAGAACTACATGGATAGATCTCCTTTCGGCCTAACATACTATGTTAAAAAGGTCTCGCATTGACTTGCAGGAATGCTGCCTTCCAATAGGCGGCACTGTAGATGTATCTTCCCATTCACAGACCAACAAAGTCCACTATCTAGTTCTAGCTACTTAAATCTGGTAAGGTTTCAAAAAATCTCAGAATTGTAGGAAAGATAACTTATGCAGGAGAAAGCAGGCTAACCCTTCTGAGGAGAGAAGACAGAATCAACCTGTTTCGTGCATCTACATTGTAAAAAAAATCTTAGAATCAAGTGAAAATTTATAGGTGTATGAGATTGATAAAAGTAAGTGATTATACTATCAGAACAAAAGGATAATTTATTGAGGAAAACTGAACACTTGAAGGGAAACTTTAGTACTCTGAGCCTCTTGGAAGCCCTGCACATGTGGCTGCAGGATGTCCTGAACATATCGCTGAGCTGTCATTGTCCCTCGTGTCACTAGTAGGGGTGAACGACTGTCATATGTGATGGTCCCCAGACCATCACACCAGTAGTGGGGGGCAGGATTAGGGCGCTCACTCTCAGGTCTAAAGACATGAACACGGCCCTTGTTAATGGCAAAACTAAACCAGGACTTGCTGCTGAAGACAACCTGTTTCCACTCCGAAGCAGACCAGTTTTTTTCGTTCACAACATCACTGTAAACGGAGGTGAAGGTGGGTGGGTATGAAGGGCAGTATATGTAATGGGCACCGTGAGACCAAATGTCCTTCAGCCAACCTGCAAATGGTCCTGACAGAAACAGGGGCCTGTAACGATGGTGCCACCTGTCTCTGGATGGCGGACAATGTATTAGTTGGAGCTGCTTGTGCTTGTTGGACGATCAGACAATCCTCTATACCAATGGTTCCCAAACTTTTTCAGTAATAGCATCCCCCACAGTGGCCCAAGTAGTAATAGTGACCCCCATAGTGGCCTCAGTAGTAATAGCGACCCCCACAGTGACCTCAGTAGTAATAGTGACCCTCCACAGTAGCCTCAGTAGTAATAGCATCCCCCATAGTTGCCCCAGTAGTAATAGTGACCCCCCACAGTGGCCCTAGTAGTAATAGTGACCCCCAGAGTGGCCTCAGTAGTAATGGTGACCCCAATAGTAGCTCCAGTAGTAATAAGGATCCCTATTGCGGCCCCAGTAGTAATAGTGTCCCCCACAGTGGCCTCAGTAGTAATAGTGACCCCTACAGTGGTCTCAGTAGTAATGGTGACCCCAATAGTAGCTCCAGTAGTAATAAGGATCCCTATTGCGGCCCCAGTAGTAATAGTGTCCCCCACAGTGGCCTCAGTAGTAATAGTGACCCCCACAGTGGTCTCAGTAGTAAAAGTGACCCCCACAGTGGCCTCAATAGTAATAGCATCCCCCACAGTGGCCCTAGTAGTAATAGTAACCCCAACAATGGCCTCAGTAGTAATAGTGACCCCAACAGTGGCCCCAGTAGTAATAGTGACCCCCCATAGTGGCCTCAGTAGTAATAGTGTTCCCCACAGTGGCCTCAGTAGTAATATAACCCCACATAAGCCCCAGTTTGGGAACCGCTGCTCCATACAGGTCAATGGTATTCTGAGCCCAGTCCCCTTGTGTGCATGCCCTCACACATCCACTGGTCCTAACACCTCCTAACAGTCTGGTTAGAACGACCCAGGTGGGGAGAAATTCATCAATATCATCAATCTTCTCGCATTCCAATAATGTGCCTCCTCTCAAACTCTGTTAACTGGGCAAAATCTCTTCATTTGCATCGTAGAGGTATGTCTAGTGGCCAACACACTCTATACAGGTAGAAGAAAGAGGTTCACTATACACAAGTAGCCTCTGAAAGCCTTCTTATGGGCCAAGGGTGGAACCACTTTTAGGGCCTCAGGTGGCAAGACTGTTCATTTAATTACACCACAACTCTAATGATTTGTGTCAGAACACAAACCCGGGACCTCTTGTGCTCCAGTCAGTAGCTCTCTCCACGATTTTAATAGTTAATTGCTGAAACCCAGCTTTGTTCTCTGTTTCCTTGCTCTCCCTGTTCTGGCTCCACCCTGCTACTAATTAGGACTTCCTATAAAAGCCTGAAGGTGCCTCAGATCCAGTGCATGATTATTGTGATCCACCACCTTGATCAAACTCCTCTCCTCCTGCTCATCTGCAATTGTACCGATACCTACTGCTGCAGGACCTCTCCATTTGACTATGTTCCCATCTCATCCCATTGTATGGCATCCCGAGACTTCCCAATAACGACTCCCTTGACTATCTTGACTACTCTCCAGTGACCAGCATGGCTACTACACCTGCAGCTCCAATCAGCATTGGTAGGACTTAACAATTTGCATCTAACTGCATGCCGAGTTTTGTATTCCCCTTCTAGTGAGTATGTATAAAAGAGTTCAGTTGATAGGACATTATAACAACATACAAGTTCATAAGTAACACTATTAGGACCACATGCAATGGCCTGACTGACAGCCCATGCATGATATCTCCCTTCCTTAGTCACTAGAATGATGTTTTTATATGTGGTCTGCCCTAGCAAATCTATTTTTGGGCAACATTGGGGTAGAATATCAACAATATTTTAAATACAACATATACTGTATCTAATACTGAATACAGTATTAAGCTACATTCACATGACAGTATTCTGGTCAGTATTTTGTGTAACCCTGTTTGGGGGAGGGCATACATAGTGATCCTTACCAACAGGCCCTGGCGCTAACCCGTATGGCGAATGGAGACCTGTCCCCTTCACTAATTAGAAGAATGGGTGTAATAATGAGTTTTCTCTAGTCAGTGCCTCCACTCAGGATTGAGCCTTAGACTAACAAGAGTCTCTTCCTAAGAATTACCTAGGCATTTATATAAACAGGCATATATTTGTGAATCCAACTTATTCAATATAAATGACTGTACAGAGATAACAGTAAAGAATATCATACTTTATAAAACAGCAGTTAAAGATACAATTGATGCATGCGTATGTTACAATGGATGATATATATCACGTAATATGTAGTTCCAAATAGTCCTGATTAAATGTTGACTATATACCCGGGTATATGCATATACAGGTGTGCATGGAGTCCAATGCACGATACCTCAGACGTCAGAAGGATGAAGAGTTACGAGGCAGGGACCCATGTAGCAGATGCAGGATTCCACAGCAGGATGAACCGCACTCCAATGCCGATCAGGAGATAGAAGAGGGTGGGAAAGACTAGGAACTTCTGTATCCGATGATCGCCACACAGGAAGCTGGATGATGAAGACAATGCTAACTACGCTATACTATTCCCTCTTCTCTATCTATTCTAACAGTGTGAACGGACCTCAACTCTCCTTATGGGCCAGCGGTCACCTAACCTGACACTGTTTCTAAACTGAACACCAGTCCCTGTCTATAATTCTATCTAGTATAATGATCACACTGAGGCTAGTACATATCCATATATGAGCAACCAGAGCTGCTTAGTAATTAGTAATCACCAAACAACAATGCATAAGGCCGCCTGCAGACGAGCGGAAATCCCGCCGCGGGATTTCCGCCGCTGAAAGTCTGCATAGGAGTGCATTACAATACGCACTCCTATGCAGACGGCCGCGGTTTGGCCGCGCGAAATCTCGCGCGGCAAACAAACCGCGGCATGTTCTAATTTTCTGCGGGGCACGCACTCACCTGGCCGCCGGCTCCGGTCTGCGCATGCGCCGGCTGCGCGGCAGCCGGCACATCAAAGAGCCGGGGCCGCCAGGCGCGGGTGAGTACGCGCTCGTCCCTGCAGGCTCTGGGGTCGGATCGCGCGGCGAGATTTCTCGCTGCCGGATCCGACCCGCTCGTCTGCAGGCGGCCTAGAGCCTAGAGGAATCAAGCAGTAACAGTGATGAGCAGAATTGATATCACCAGCTCGGCACAGGAAACTGAAAGTACTTAAACAGTACAGTAGCTGTTTATTCACTATAGATTAAATTCAGTTCAACTATATAGCTAGTGTGCTGATAGCTGTTACCTACTTGATCCCAGCTAAGGTGAAGCAGCTGTCTGGTATGTTGAGGGAATATCTGACTAGCTGCCCGCAGCAGCTCCCCTCTAGATTCCCATGTGCTGTGGAACTCAATGTCTCAACAACACCTCTCCCCCTCCCACCTTTCCTCATCACTCTTCAGGGATTCAGGACAGAACCAACTTATCCATGAGTGAATCCACTACACATACTTTCAAACCAATATAACAGTGATTTCCTACATTTGCATCAGTGCTTGGAAGCCAAAACCAAAAGTGGAAGCTACTAGAGAAACTATAATGGAAAGATTTACACTTCTCCTATTTACTGGACCCAATCCTGGTTTTGGCTTACAAATAATGACCAAAATACTGTCTTGTCAAAACAGCCTAAGGCCTGTGTCACACAAACATATTTGCGCATGCAATAAGCAGTGATTTCAACCCATTCAATGGGCTTGTTCACATGTGTGTATTTTGCGCGTGAATTTAGTTCGAGCACCAGAATATGCAGCATGCTCTATTTTCATGCTCATTTTTTCCAAGACCAAGAGACTCTCTGGCTCTCTTGGAAAACACTGTTGCTGTTGGCACTAGTATTTCCTGGACAGGTAGTTGAGTACATCTCCACGGCAGTATATTATCTTCGGCATGCTCTCACCTAAAAGGCTATTAGTAGCAGATAACGGATTCATTCTATTGCCCGGAATTACACAGGAACCTTCCTCTGTTAATGGCGGCCTGGTTCCTGTGTGGTTAGTAATTGTAGAACGCACAGTGTCTGAAAAGCCAGCTGTGAACATTTATCAGTTCTTTGAATCACAAACACCATCTGATTTATTTAGCAAAAATTTGTCTGAAAACATGATTTCTGTGATTATTTCACCCACAAAGCTTAGCAAGGTTTAAGTCCATATGTTAGTTATTTTTAAGCAGCTGTCTCCACCAGCATATGTCCAAGATTTCTTATAAGCTGTAACTACTCTCATAAAAATCCCTACTGCAACTTTACAGTGTCCAATAATATTTTATGTGCCAAGTACTGTATAAGAAACAGGAGCAAAGCGCATCATAAGACAGCATTTAGCAATACTTAAGGAGCAACAGCTGTACCCTGAGGAGAATAAGCTCACAATATACACAACAGATCATAGTTTATATAGCAAAAATGGGTCTGCCAACCCAAGACCACTGCCAGGTAAGGGAAATGTCAGCATCGTCAAGATTAATGGATACAATTTGGAGCAACCCTTGTGGATGAATACAGGACTGGAGTAAAGAAGTCAAGGGAAAGTTTTTCTTTAAATCTAGCACATATAACATACTAGCTGATATACCCGGCTTCGCCCGAGTTAATTTGGTATTGGTGTTTATCTGGTGTTCACACGGAAAATCTTATGAAGTCGTGGTTACTTTAGAGATACCGATGAAAAAAATATGTTCACCATTTTGCATTGTTCTTTGCGTTACCCAGGAAACACCACGTGGAGGTAACCATGCAACGTTTCCTTTATATGAAATGACATCAGGAAGTGAGAGAATTAGATTATGTACATAAAATTTGCGCTTAGAATTGAATAATCGAGTTGGGACTTATTAGTTTTTTCTATTTATGACATAATCAAGGCTCGTGCCAAATTTCATGTTTCTATGACATCGGGAAGTGAGAGAATTAGATTACGTACGTAAAATTTGGACGCTAATTCTTTTGCGCTTAGAATTGAAAAATCGAGTTGGGACCCATTAGATTTTCCTAGTTATGACATAATCAATGCTCGTCCAAAATTTCAAGTTTCTATGACATCGGGTAGTGAGAGAATTAGATTACGTACATAAAATTTGGATGTTAATTCTTTTGTGCTTAGAATTGAATAATCGAGTTGGGACCCATTAAATTTTCCTATTTATGACATAATCAATGCTCGTGCCAAATTTCAAGTTTCTATGACATCGGGAAGTGATAGAATTAGATTCTGTACGTAAAATTTGGACGCTAATTCTTTTGCGCTTAGAATTGAATAATTGAGTTGGGACCCATTAGCTTTTCCTATTTATGACATAATCAATGCTCGTGCCAAATTTCTATGACATCGGGAAGTGAGAGAATTAGATTACGTACGTAAAATTTGGACGCTAATTCTTTTGCGCTTAGAATTGAATAATCGAGTTGGGACCCATTAACTTTTCCTAGTTATGACATAATCAATGCTCGTGCCAAATTTCAAGTTTCTATGACATCGGGTAGTTGGAGAATTAGTGGCGAGTGAGTGAGTGAGTGAGTCAGTGAGGCCTTTCGTCTTTATATATGTATATACTAGCTTACCCGTCGCACGTTGCTGCGAAGACAGACAGACAGACATACATTCATTCGTTTTTATATATCTAGATAACAACCAATCACAGCGCAGCTTTCATGTTACCTCAGTGGTATAATATATAACAACCAATCACAGCGCAGCTTTCATGTTACCTTAGCAGTATAAAATATAACAACCAATCACAGCGCAGCTTTCATGTTACCGGAGCAGTAAGAGAAATAACAACCAATCACAGCGCAACTTTTATTCTGCCTCAGCAATATAAAAAATAGCAACCAATCACAGCGCAGCTTTCATGTTACCTCTGCGGTATTATATATAGCAACCAATCACAGCGCAGCTTTCATGTTACCTTAGTGGTATAATATATAACAACTAATCGCAGCACAGCTTTCATGCAACCTCAGTAGTATAAGAAGTAGCCACCAATCACAGCACAGCTTTCATGTTACCTCAGCAGTATAAGAAATAGCAACCAATCACAGCACAGCTTTCCTTTTACCTCAGCATTCTCAATATCCAGCAATTGTCTTGCGAAACGTTCGGCGGATGCATCATTTTGTAGTTGAACACTCATCCTGTTGCTCGTAATGCCTTTTGCTTTCGTGCTTGAGATGGAAATCGAACGATCTTTGTCTGGGGGGCATAACTGTCGACGACGCTCGCACGCGCGCCACCTATCGTAGGATAGTTGTACTATGCCTATAATCTTCCCAGGAGTGTACTCAACAACTTCCCAAAGTCTCATGGCAATTGGATGAATGGTGTAGTAATGCATAAAGGACAGACAGACAGACATACATTCATTTATATATATCAGGAAGTGAGAGAATTAGATTCCGTACGTAAAATTTGGACGCTAATTGTTTTGCGCTTAGAATTGAATAATCGACTTGGGACCCATTAGCTTTTCCTATTTATGACATATTCAATGCCCGTGCCAAATTTCAAGTTTCTATGTGAGAAAATTACATTCCGTACGTAAAATTTGGACGCTAATTCTTTTGCGCATAGAATTGAATAATGGAGTTGGGACCTATTAGCATTTCCTATTTATGACATATTGAATGCCCGTGCAAATTTCAAGTTTGTATGTGAGAAAATTACATTCCGTACGTAAAATTTGGACGCTAATTCTTTGGCGCATAGAATTGAATAATCGAGTTGGGACCCATTAGCGTTTCCTATTTATGACATATTCAATGCCCGTGCCAAATTTCAAGTTTCTATGTGAGAAAATTACATTCCGTACGTAAAATTTGGACGCTAATTCTTTTGCGCATAGAATTGAATAATGGAGTTGGGACCTATTAGCATTTCCTATTTATGACATATTGAATGCCCGTGCAAATTTCAAGTTTGTATGTGAGAAAATTACATTCCGTACGTAAAATTTGGACGCTAATTCTTTGGCGCATAGAATTGAATAATCGAGTTGGGACCCATTAGCTTTTCCTATTTATGACATAATCAATGGTCGTGCCAAATTTCAAGTTTCTATGACATTGGGAAGCGAGAAAATTAGATTCCTTACGTAAAATTTGGACGCTAATTCTTTGGCGCTTAGAATTGAATAATCGAGTTGGGACCCATTACCTTTTCCTATTTATGACAATCAATGGTCGTGCCAAATTTCAAGTTTCTATGACATTGGGAAGCGAGAAAATTAGATTCCTTACGTAAAATTTGGACGCTAATTCTTTGGCGCTTAGAATTGAATAATCGAGTTGGGACCCATTACCTTTTCCTATTTTTGACATAATCAATGCTCGTGCCACATTTTATGTTTCTACAACATCGGGAAGTAAGAGAATTAGTGGCAATGATGGAAATCGAACGATCTACGTGGGGGGTCGTAACTGTCGACGACGCTCGCACGCGCGCCATTTATCGTAGCATAAATGTACTATGCCTATAATCTTCCCAGGAGTGTACTCAACAACTTGCCAAAGTTTCATGGCGATCGGATGAATGGTGTAGTAGCGCATAAAGGACAGACAGACAGACAGACACGCAGACATACATTCAATTTTATATATATAGATATATATAGATTTTACGCTTGTAAATGCCCCTTCTTAAGATACTGGGGTAGGCAAGATTTATAAATTAGAAATCGGTCACATTGCAAGTTATAAAAGTTGGAAAAAGAGGAAAGGGATATTAGGGAAAACAGTCCAAGCAGCATCTCATAAGTGCAATGTAATAAAATCCATAGTACATTACCAATAAATGTATAAAAATAAAAGTTTGCATGCATAATAATACCCACACATATATACTGTGATAAAATAAAGGCGTGCTCAGGTATATTTCCCCCAGGTTTCTGCTGTATGCAGAGCAATAGGAAGACTAATGATTACTCAGCAATAGGAAGAGTGGATGATTAATCAGGTAAGCCAGTAGGTGGGTACTTAAAGGGGTTGTCCCGCGCCGAAACGGGTTTTTTTTTTTTTCAACCCCCCCCCCCCCCGTTCGGCGCGAGACAACCCCGATGCAGGGACGTACAGAAAGCTTACCGGAGCGCTTACCTTAATCCCCGCGCTCCGGTGACTTCTATACTTACCTGTGAAGATGGCCGCCGGAATCCTCTTCCTCCGTGGACCGCAGCTCTTCTGTGCGGTCCATTGCCGATTCCAGCCTCCTGATTGGCTGGAATCGGCACGTGACGGGGCGGAGCTACACGGAGCCGGCATCCTGCACGAAAGGCTCCATAGAAGAAAGCAGAAGACCCGGACTGCGCAAGCGCGGCTAATTTGGCCATCGGAGGGCGAAAATTAGTCGGCACCATGGAGACGAGGACGCTAGCAACGGAGCAGGTAAGTAAAAAACTTTTTATAACTTCTGTATGGCTCATAATTAATGCACAATGTACATTACAAAGTGCATTAATATGGCCATACAGAAGTGTATAGACCCACTTGCTGCCGCGGGACAACCCCTTTAAGGAGCAGCCAGACAGACCAGTAGCTGCTCAAACTGCGGACACAGGCTCTTTCAGGCGACAAATTTACACGATTTTATCACGTTGCTACAATGCTACAAATCGCATGTATGTGAAGCCCATGCTTTCCTAAGGGTAAATTCAGCCAGCACTTGCAGGAGGCAGGGATTTTTCAAACCCCGTCCGGAAGAGACCAGTGCCGGGGACAAGGAAAAAGCTGCAGCGGAGCCCCGGACAGCGCTTCTAGGTGATGTATACTCCGTTTTTTTCTGCTGTTAGGGCTTATTTTTTGGCATAGGGCTCATATTTCAAGCCCCCCCCCTCTGAAAATCCTCGCATATGGTGCTACAAAGTCGTGTGACTTTGTAGGGTCACATGCGACTTTGTAGCGCTACAAAATCACGGTATTGCCATGAGAAGACGCAGTGATATTGCATAGACCAGCGATGCGATATCACTGCAATTTTCTCGTGGCAATGCCATGTCGCCCGTGTGAACGAGGCCTTAAATCAACATTAATCACATTGCAATTAAATACTTGCATTACATCTTGACTGAAAATGACAAAATACGTTTTTTTAACGTTTTTAGGGATTAGGGAACAGGGTTGGGGAAGAGGATAAGGGAGGAAGGGAGGTGGGGAAAGGAAAGGGGGGAGGGGGGTTCACTTCAATCCAAAGACATCTTGCAACTGATTAAAATTGGTACCATTTGTAGATTGTATAAAATTTTTAAGATAATGTACATTTGAAACAAGTTTTCTGACTGAACCAGGAGAATATAGGCAAATCATATGTTTGCAAGAGTGCTGTAATTTTTCTTTAGGAGTGGAGCAAAGTTCTTGTCATGTAGGCACTCAAGATTTTTTGTGATTCAAATCCCTAAATATTCAATGTGGGTTTCAGCCCATTCACGAGTGCTGATTTACGCTGAGTAGCTGAGTAGGCGCGTCAAAAAATTGCATCTAAAAGAACCCATGGTTTCTTTCAGATGAGCAATTTTTTTTTGCCGCGCCAACAAAATCGCGTGTCAAAGGATAGCACAATAGGTGCGGTTTTTTTGATGCCGAGAGTTCTCGCCATGGGAATTCCAATGCACAATTATTTCTTAGAATCTGGTCGACACACCAGCTTTAGGGCTCAGTTCACGGTTTCCGTCTGGTCCATTTTTGGTGGCGAAAAACTGTAAAAAAATTGTTTCATCTGTTTCTTCTTCAATAGGTCTTCAAAAAAAAAAACTAAAGCAAACTGAAAGGCTTCCATTCTGTTAGGTTTCAGTTTTTGTGGATGGGAAAATAGCACAGTCTCCAGCGTATTGAAATCATTGGGGGAAAAAAGGCAACACTTTTTCCTGTTTTATTTCAGTTTCTGTCTCCCTAAAATGGAAACCCTGAATTGAACCCTAATGCAGTTGTGAAAACAGCCTATTTTTAGTACTCACTCAACACAATCTGTCATCCGGGTAACATTTGTATATGCAAATTTCACTCAGGGGGCAGATGTGATGAAGGCAAAGTGGCCAACATGGCAGCAGCTAAGACAATCTATGTTCACAGAAGAAACTCAACACAATGAGGGCTCAGTCAGACGGGCGTTTTTTCACGCGATTTGTGCATGCGCATGCGTCTGGCGAAGCAGCGCCGACCCCATTGAGAACATATAGTAGACAAATCATTCTCCTCTGCCACAGCTATAACAGCTGTGGCAGAGAAGAATGATGTTTGCCCATTGAATTCAATGGAGCCGGCAATACAGGCGGCTCCATTGAAAGCAATGGGCTGCCGGCGATCGCACGATGAATTTTCGGGAAGGGCTTAAAAATATAAGCCCTTGGCGGAAATTCATCCAGAAATGTGTAAAAACAAAAAAAAAATATATGCTCACCTGGTCCCGGCAGACGGAGTTCAGCCGCGGCTGGCGGCAGTTCTCCTGAACTGCTCTAGGTACTATTCAGCAGCCGGGGATTTAAAATCCCCGCCTGCTGAATGAGCTGCCTCTGATTGGTCACAGCCTCACCAATCAGAGGCAGCTCTCACTCACACCCATTCATGAATTCATGAATGGGTGAGTGAGTGAGTGCTGCCTGTGATTGGTCCCTGCGCTGAGCCAATCAGAGGCAGCACTCAGTCCCCAATTAATGAATTCATGAATGGGTGTGAGTGAGAGCTGCCTCTGATTGGTGAGGCTGTGACCAATCAGAGGCAGCTCATTCAGTAGGCGGGGATTTCAAATCCCCGGCTGCTGAATACTACTCAGAGCAGTTCAGGAGAACTGCCGGCCGGCCGCGCTGAACTCCGTCTGGCGGGACCAGGTGAGTATATATATATTTTTTGTTTTTACACATTTCTGGCTGAATTTCCAGCAAGAGCTTATATTTTTAAGCCCTTCCCGAAAATTCATTGCGAGATCGCCCGCAGCCCATTGCTTTCAATGGAGCCGGCTGTATTGCCGGCTCCATTGAATTCAATGTGCTGGACAGCTCCGGTCTGTTTCTAATGAAACGCGGCTAGGAGCAGATTTTTCGGGTGATTTTTCGGCCCCGGTCACGCGATTTGCGGATGCGCATCCGTCATGCGATCCGCAAATCACGGCAAAAACCGCCCGTGTGACTAAGGCCTGAATGTACATTGCTATTAAAAAAATGTTTACATCCTGTGGCATGAAAGGGAACCTGTCATGACCTTTGAACAACTGGTACTTCCTTACAATATGTGCTAGCTGTATCCTGGTTTGGACGCATCAGTTGTGTAAATGGAGGTGGAGGTTGTGGCTTCAGATTTAGAGGGACAGTCATTGTGGGTGGGAAGCCATACCCACTCATTTGGTCCATAGTGTAGACAGGTTGGCATGAAGGCTGCTTCCGAATTGCAAAGTAAAGTCTTCATCAAGTTGGCCAAGTAGTCCTTGAGTATTTAAGTCTGTCAAAAGCCTCTTATAATGTATCCTCTGATGCTTAGTTATGCATTAGTTTAATCAAATTGGACAGAGCATTGCTTTCAAACTCATCCACTTGGTTTTCCAGAAGTTGTTTAGCTATTTCTAATAGCTCATTTCGTCTCTTTTCAGCTTCCCTAGCTCTTTTGCAGGGTCAGGTGGTGTGTTGAGATGGCCTTAAGGGATTGGCGTGCTAGTCTGTTCTTGGGTGGTCTGTTCGCAGGTGTTGATGTCTTCTCTATCAATCATTGTGCTCTGTAGAAAATATTAAAAATATATTAGTTTGGCACATAAATCACTTATGGAAATGATATGTCATGTACTTAAGCTGTCTAAGGGTGGCTGACTTGCTTGTGCTATGTCTTTACAGCTGGGCTCCAGAGCAACATTTTCAGCAGTCTTCAGCACACACAGTGACGAATGTGATATCTCCTCATCCTTTGTGAAAGCCAGCAGGTCTTTGTACCACCAGTCTTGGTGTGAAAATGTCATCCACACCAGCTCCAGATCTGCTGCTTTCCACCTTGTTCAGTTCTTTCTATAGACAGTCCGCATGTTCTAAATTTTTGCCTTCCCAAATTTATATATTCATCTTCTATTCAGGGAAATATTTCTGCATAACTTCAATTAACTTTGTATATGTTTTTGCTTCTTCAACCGGTTACTGTACTCTGGGATGGCCCTCTTCACAAAAAATGCTCCACTCATGTTCAGACAGAACACATCAGTGCTGGCTGTGTGTCCCCAGCTTTAATTCTGAGGAAGGGGCGCAACAGCCCCAAAACACATTTATTATATGCTGGATTTATTAATAAAAACAGAGGAGTTGAACTTAACATCACATCTTGTGCCTCTTTAAGGAAGAAAAATAAGGGATTGCACCTACAACCATTTTTTTTCATTCACCTTCCATAAACAAGGGAAAGAACAGTACACTTCAATGAAATCCTTGATGAACTTTCACACTCAATGAAACACTGGTGTAGTATCACAGATAAATGAGAAATCAGTATTAAATCCTACATTCTAACCCAAAGCACACTTATTAGTGTTTGTTCACATCAGCTTCGGAGGTTTGGTTTGGTTCCTTCCCTTTCTTTACAGTTAAACTGGGAGTACCAAGGACTATAATTACCGAATGGAGTGCTTTACTTTGTGATCAACAGAAATGTCAAAGTACCATTCGAAGTAACGAGCAAACGTGTTTCACAGATGGCAGTGCTACGTGGTTCCCCATTCACTAGTATGAAGACGTCTTGCCAGTGGCTCATGGCTCTGCATTCGCCATTACGGTGGCCTGTATAAAGTCACGTGTCATTAGCGCTTGCGACATTTTCGCTCGCAACTTCAAAGGATACTTTGGCATGTATATTTACCCTACTGAGGAGGTAATAGTACTGGAGGCTATATGAAGCCACGTGCCACTAGTGCTTGCAAGACATTTTTGCTCACAACTTTGAAGAATACTTAGCTTTTTTAACAGTTAATTAAACTGGGAGTACCAAGGGCTATAATGACCAAATGAAGTGCTTTCCTTTGCAGCCAACAGACATAATAATAATAATCTTTATTTGTATAGCGCCAACATATTCCGCAGCGCTTACATAGACAGGGGGAATACAGAAAGACAAAAATTACAGAACCACGGTTACATAGTAATCAGTTGATGAAAACAATAGGGGTGAGGGTCCTACTCCACAGAGCTTATATACTACAAGTAATGGGGTGATACAGAAGGTAAAGGGCTGGAGATGTGCACGGTATGGCGAGGTGGAGAGTGAGGGATGCTATACACATAGACAATGGTCAGACATTTGACCGTGTTACGGCAGAAACGGTATGACTGCAGGAGCGGTTTATTATGGCTAGCAGGGATAGCAGTCAATAGGTCAGGGAGCATGTTATCAGGCGGCGTACAAAGGAGTTTGTTTAGGGTATGCGGTATGCCTCCCTGAAGAGGTGCGTTTTTAGAGCACGCCTGAAGTTCTGTGAGTCCTGGATTGCCCGGGTAGCCTTTAGTAATGCATTCCAGAGGACTGGTGCTGCTCTGGAGAAGTCTTGGAGGCGGGAATGAGAAGTTCGAATTAGAGGGGTGCGCAGTCTAGTTTCATTAGCAGAGTGGAGATCCCGGGCTGGGTGATGGATTGAGATGAGGGAGACAATATAGCGGGGTGCTGCGCTGTGAAGGGCTTTGTGGATGAAGGTAGTGTGCTTAAATTGAATTCTGTATTTAACGGGCAGCCAGTGCAGTGACCAGCACAGGGCAGAGGCGTCCGAGTAGCGGCTGGATAGGAAGATGAGCCTGGCTGCCAGATTCAGGATGGATTGGAGGGGGTAGAGTCTGGAGCACGGGAGGCCAATCAGCAACAAGCTGCAATAATCAAGCAGTGAGTGGATGAGGGCAGTTTTTAGCGTGTCTACAGTGAGAAAAGAGCGGATTCTTGCAATGTTCTTGAGGTGCAGCTGACATGTTCGGGCGAGAGATTGGATGTAGGGGGTAAATGATAGATCAGAGTCGAATATGACCCGAAGGCAGCGGGCATGCTGTCTGGGAGTTATGGTGGCACCACACACTGAGATGGAGATGTCAGGATGAGGTCGGTTAGTGAAGGGTGGAAATACCAATAAGTCAGTTATAGAGAGGTTTAGTTTTAGGTAGAGAGAGGACATAGTGTTAGAGACAGCGGACAGACAGTCGGTGATGTTTGGAGGAAAGGTGCAGAGATGTCACGGGAAGAGGTGTATAACTGGGTGTCGTCAGCATATAGCCATTGGTATTGGAGGCCAAATCTCCTGATGGTTTGTCCCACAAGGGCTGTGTAGATAGAGAAAAGGAGGGGGCCAAGGACCGAGCCCTGGGTGACCCCAATAGCAAGGGGAAGAGGAGGAGAGGTAGAGCCAGCAAAGGAGTCGCTGAAAGAGCGGTCAGATAGGTAGGAGGAGAACCAGGAGAGAGCGGTGTCCTTTAGGCCGATGGAGCGAAGCATACTGAGAAGGAGTTTGTGGTCAACAGTGTCAAATGCTGCGGAGAGGTCGAGGATGTGTAGGGAGTAATCGCCCCGCGATTTGGCTGTCAGTAGGTCATTGGATACCCTTGTAAGGGCAGTTTCTGTTGAGTGTTGGGGTTGGAAGCTAGACTGTAGGGGGTTGAGAAGAGAGTTCTCTGATAGATAGCTTACAAGGCGGGAGTAAACTAGGCATTCTAGTAGTTTGGAAATTAAGGGGACATTAGAGATGGGTCGGTAGTTGGCAGCATCAGACACGTCAAGAGTCGGCTTCTTTAGCAGTGGGGATATGATGACGTGTTTGAAAGAAGAGGGAAAGATGCCAGAGGTCAGAGAGAGGTTGAATATAGTGGTGAGATGGGAGATGACCACTGGGAGAGGGATCGGAGGAGGTGTGAGGGGAGAGGGTCGCTAGCGCATGTGGTGGGGCGAGCAGAGAAGAGCAATTTGGAGACTTCTTCCTCTGTCATTGGTCTGAGTACAGGCAGTGAGCAGGAGCTAGATGCAGTGCTGACAAGACTAGGGTAAGGGCTAGTCTGGGGTTGGGAAGTTATTGCCTGACGAATGTCATCAATTTTCTTTTTGAAGTAAGCACCCAACTCTACAGCACTGAGATCCGTCACAGGGGGCTGTGGTTTAGGGCTGAGAACGGAGTGAAAAGTATCAAAGAGTCATTTAGGGTTGTGTGATAGTGAGGGGTCGAGAGAGGTGAAGTAGGCTTGTTTGGCGTGGTGGAGGGCGAGGTTGTAGGTTCTGAGCATGAATTTGAAGTGGACAAAGTCTGCAGACATTTGCGACTTCCTCCACAGCCATTCAGCACTTCTAGAGCACCGCCGGATGAAGCGCGTTTGAGGCGTGAGCCAGGGTTGCCGCAGTCTGCATTGGATGGCTTGGGTCATGGAGGGTGCTGCTTCATCCAGGGCATGTTTGAGAGCGGTGTTGTAGTGAGCGGCAGCCAGGTTGGGGCAGGAGAGGAAAGAGATAGGGGACAGAGAGTACTGTAGGGATTAAGCAAAGTCCTGGGTGTGAATGGCCTTAAGATTCCTGTAGGTGCGGTAAGTAGGTGGGTCTGGGGAGATGTTAGGGAGCATAACAGAGAAAGAGAGGAGGTTATGATCTGAGAGCGGGAGAGGGGAGTTAGTGAAGTTGGAAGGAGAGCAGAGAGGGAGGAAGACCAGATCAAGAGTGTTTCTATCCCTGTGAGTGGGAGAGGCTGTGAGTTGTGAGAGACCAAGGGAGGAGGTTAGCAAAAGAAGCTGAGAGGCAGATGAGGAATTGGGATCATTAGTGAGGATGTTAAAATCACCTAAGATGAGGTTAGGAAGTGGGGGAGCCAGGCAGCAAAGTGGTCCAAAAACAGGCGAGGAGCACCTGGGGGGTGGTAGATAACTGCTACTCACATGGACAGTGGGCGGAAAAGCCATAGCGTATGTACCTCAAATGATAGAAAAGTGAATGAGGGTACAGGGGGGGATGACCTGGTAGGTACCTTTCGGGGAGAGAAGAGCACCTACTCTTCCACCACGCCTGTCATCTGGTCTTGGGGTATGGGACAACTGTAGGCCATTATAAGACAGTTCAGCAAGGGAGGCCGTGTCAGACTGCTGTATCCACGTTTCTGTTAGAGCTAGCCAATTTAAAGATTTAGCAGTAGAAAAGTCGTGGATGGTGGGAAGTTTATTACAGGCTGACTGGCAGTTCCAGAGCGCAGATTTAAAGAAGTCAAGGGAGGGTTCGCATGGACTAGCAGTTGGGCTTGGGGATTTTATTAGTAAGTCAGGTAGGGGGTGATAGCTAGAAGCAGTGGAGGGTGGGTCAGGATTGGGAGAGATATCCCCAGCTGCTAGTAGCAGCAAGATAGTGAGGGTTAGCAAATGGTTAGGAGATTTATGAGGGCGACTGTTATGTTTGTTAGTGGCACTAGGGGGTTTGAGGCTAAGTAAGAAGGTAAAGAGTGCATGTGAGCTGTGCATAGGTGAGGACAGGAGAGAGGGGCTAATGTGAATAGAGTGCCCCAGAGGTTGGCACTTGAAAGAAGTTCTGAAACTGAGAGCAAGTATGAGAACAGAGGTGACAGCATTAGAGATAGCTATGAATTGTAAAGCATTTAGGCAGGGTTTGTGGCCTACCTGTCTAACTGCCATGGTCAAACTGCATCACACTTCCTCCAGCACATATTCGCGTGGCAGCCACACGCGTGGCATACATGCTTACACTGATATTATAGTGAAAGTTAAAGGTACGACTAGGAAACAGCTGGGAGTGGCTAATCAGGTTCCAATTGACTAGCCAGCTGACTTTAGCATTGCAAACCTAGTGACCAAAAGGAGGAGGGGGGGGGATTTATTGCTCTCCTTAGATAAGTAAAGCATCTCAACAAGGATGGGTGAAATACATGAGTGGCATACATGCTTACACTGATATTATCGTGAAAGTTAAAGTGGCGAGCAAAAACGTCTTGCATTTTCGCTTGCAACTTGGAAGGATACTTTGACATGTTTTTTCGCCCTAAGGGGGAGGTAATAGTACTGGAGACTATAAAGTAAGAGAATGTACAAGTGAGAAAACTCACCTTTTGGGCTTAAACAGACTTGTGCATGCGCTAATATGCTCACCGCTATGGAGCGCAATTGTGCATGAACCAGGTAAAACTTTTTTCTTTTTTACTGTTTAAACTTATCGCTACTGTGCGAAAAAAAAGTCCTACCCTATCTTTTCTTGCATGTAGTATTAATGCCCATCTTTGTAAGTCCTTATAGTTGGAACCGTTTACACCATTCAAAATATTCCCTGGAAGAAGCGGGCAATACCTCTAGGCAATCAAATGAAGAAGAAAAAAGAATCCTCTCATAGGGGTCAGCGAATCTGTCCAGGTGATAAGAATAGCAAATAATTCTTCAAGGCTTTGATGCCTCTTCTGTGGTAAAGCAGCCAATAGTAAAGCACTTTGTTCTTCCAGCAGTCAATCACATATTTCCACGCAGATATCCACACCCAGCTGAGCAATTAACCGTTCAGTCTAAACACTATCAAATGAGCAAGCGAATGAGCTAAATGACGAGAAATGTAAACGATCATTGTTATGTGTAAACAGTCATTGTTTTAAAGCAATTGATTCATACGCTCGCTCAAACGATAAATCGGTTTGTTTAGAAGGACCCTAAGGCCTCATGTCCACGGGGAAAATCAGATCCGCTGCAGATTCTCCATGGAGAATCTGCAGCGGGTCCCTCCTGCCCCGCGGACATGAGCGCTGAAAATAACAATAAATAAGAATAAACTCACCTCCCATCCGCTCCGTTTCTTCTCTTCGCTGCGGCGTCATCTTCTCTCGTCGCGGCCGGATCTTCTTTCTTCGGCTCGGCGGATGTGCATGATGACGTCGGTGACGTGCCCCGCGCATGCGCCGGGCCGAAGCAAAATGATCCGGCCGTGACTGAGAGAAGATGGCGCCGCGCCGAAGAGAAGAACCGGAGCGTGTGAGTAAACTCTGATTTTTGTCTCCCGCGGATCCGGACGGCTTCCATAGGCTTCAATAGAAGCCCGCGGGAGCCGTCCCCGCGGGAGACCCGCATGAAAATGGAACATGGTCCAGATTTTTCCATGCTCCATTTTTTTTTAAATCCCTTTTATTGACCACCCGCGGGTATTTATCTACCCCGCGGGTGGTCAATGCATCCCTATGGGGTGCGGATCCGCGCGCGGGAGAAGAGTTAAAATCCGCTGCGGATTTTAATTCTTATTTTGCCCGTGGACATGAGCCCTAAGAAGAGCGCTTACTCTACTTTTTACTCAGAAATCCTACTCCGAATCACATCAGCTTTTCCCACTGTCATATCCTGATATCTCAGATATGGCTGCAGAAATCACATTGCTGGTTTGCTGTAAAGATACCCAGTTCTCAAATTTTAATAAAATTGATAACATATTTCAATAGGTTTATTGTAAAGTTACATTAACCTTAGAGCCCTTTAAAACCTCAATGAAACTAAAAAATGTCTAGCTTTGTTACAAGGAGCCAACAAAAAAATATAACCCTGGAATGTGAGCACAGCGAACGGTAAGTCTATTTGTGATCATTTTCCTGTTACCTGCCAGGTAAATAATTGATGGTCAGATAAGACTTGATTCACATATTTTCCTGTCTCTGAACCAGGCAAGATAAATATTATATGAACAGTGTGAGCTTAGCCCACATTTTAACACTTACTGGCCTAAACTACAATGAAATGCCACATACTAAGCAGTAATTAGGGCCGTAATGATGCTTTGTCATAAAAGGGTAGTGTATAGTTTATTATACAGTGGAACGAGATCCTTTGATAAGTGCACAGTACAAAGCTTTAGCATAATGTAATCAATTTAATCCTAGAAAAATTAACTGTAAACAAAGAAAGAAAGAATTAGAGTAGACTCTACCCATAATGCCATTGTACAATTAATTGGATGCTTTGACGAAGCTGCTGCTACTGCTCTATGTGCTGGAGTCCAATGAGCATTTCCATTCAACACAGAGCAATTAAATGAATGATTAATTTTTATCAGGCAGCTACCATCCTGAACTTCGGAGACTGGAGAGATGGGTGTCATTCTGAAGACCCTGCCTTGTAGTGAGACGACCATGCAGCAGGGTTTACTTGACTCTTCACAGTGATCATATGGATGAAGGGAGTAAACAGCATTGATGCCTACACATAGGGTTCATTGAACACTGAATCTGGTCTAATGGGAGTAGAATACAGAACACTTAAAGGCAGGAAGGAAGAAAAGACACATAACCTTTGCTTATAGTTAATTTTTAGCTTTTTCCATGTTTTTCTATGGAATGTGTAGTTACTTGTCGCACCCCCTATACAAAACTCCACTGTGCTGTCTGGGTTTCATTGCTCTTGTTCACCCAGTATTCTTTTAATTGACTTAAAATATCTAGTGTGTTCCTTTTAAATGTTGCTGCCACAGTTTATGTTAATCTCAGTCCCCTACATTAATTCCTTGAAAGATGTAGCTTCCCACATAGGGTCATGGGGAGGAGCTGTTATATTTTGACACCTCATGGCTTTAGTAAACTTGAAACGGTGCCCGGAAAAAGTCCTAATAAAAGGGAGGCCCCAAAATTCACAAGGTGCTTCTTCTTTCATGTTGCACTCTATGGCTAGAAATAGTTCTAAAAACTGCATAATCAGGGTAAGAAATCTTGAGTTTTTTTATTTCTTTTGTTTTTTACATTTAAAAAATTTTGAAAAAATTTAATTTTCAAATTTCACCTCCACTTTGCTTTAATTACCCTGACACACTAGTAGCCCATTAGTAGCCTATTAGCTTCATTTGTGTGTAAATGAGGCTCCCTTCGCTGTATGCAGATAACAGCAGGTGGTCTATTATCTGCATACAGCTCCATTGTTCTCCCGTGGGACTGGCTGGCTGGCCGAACAATGGTTTTTATGCTGAACTAAAAATCATTGTTTGGCCGAAAAGCAAACAATGGCATTTACACGCGATTATCGCTCAAAAGACATTGTTTGAACAAATTTTGAGCGATAATCGTTGCGTGTAAATGGGGCTTTTGAACCTTCACTGAATTGAAGAGTGGGCATGTAAATAAGTTTTATCAGTGCCTCCACCCAGGATAAAACCTCCAAATATAATGGAGGGTCTTTTACTGAGAGTTAATTATGAATAACAGTAAACAGATATACCAAGAACCGCTATTCGCATTGCACGACATCAGTGTACAAAAATACCACATAAGATTATAACAATAACTTTATAGGCATATAAATGGCAGCAGTACATATATAACATACTCGAAATAACATCAGCAAGTACACGAGTCAGAAGTCTTGAAGACACAGTACACGTATACCCGGGTATGTGTACAGAGTCCCATGCACAGTAACTCCAGAACAAAATGGAAGATGATCCCGATGCAGGGGCCCCTGTGGAACACTGTAGATACAGGATTCCTGCAGACGATGAGCAATAGATCAGGAGATGATGACAGGGACATCTTTCAACTCACATTCAGCAGATAGGGATGCATCCATTAAAAGTAGATGCTGGCCTGACTACACTAACACTTCATCCCTAAAAACCAACTAATTTAGCATTGCAACCGAACCGCTAATTCCCTAATGGCCATCAGATACCTAACCTGTCCCCATCCTGTACTATACACTAATCCCTAACTAAGCTACTATTACTATCACACTGAGTATACTATATACAATCAGTAAGGAGCTGCTTAAAGACACACTCACACATGCTGTTGTCAAAGCGCTGTGATTTTACAGCAGTTTTTAACGCACCCCATCATTAATGCGTGGTAAAATAAAGCAGACAGCACTCGAAAATCGCGGAGTTAGAATATGCCGCTTTCAAGCACAGGTCTGCGAGGCTCCATTGAAATCAATAGGAGCCTTGTACCGCAATTACTGCAGCATTCAAAATGTGGTGGTAAAAATGGATGTGTGAGAGTAGCCTAAAGCTTAGAACTTACGTAACAGATTGTGTCTATGTCACATATATATATGTTCTAGTAATTGTTAGAAAATTATAGTACCAGTGTTTCTGGTGGCACAATGCCCCACACAGCTCTGCTACATACATTGTTCATCCCATACAACAGGGATCAGAAGCATCACAGCAGTGGAGATGAAGGACCTGTGATGATGTCACTGTCATGTGATCAGGGGTGTAGTATGTAACTCCCTCACTGGGGATGAAGGACCTTTGATGACATCACCATCATGTGATGAGGGGTGGAGCATGTAAGTCACTCACAAACCCACTCACTCCGCCCCTGATCACATAACAGTAACGCTCATCCCGAGTGAATGACTTACCCGCTCCGCACCTAATCACATGACAGTGATGTCATCAAAGGTCCTGCATCCTTGTGCAGATTATGAACAGACTGCAAACCCCCTGCGGCCTTAGTTGCTATGGAATACTATTAAACACCTAGCCGGACAGCAGCCATGTGCATACACGACCTGTGATGACGTCACCGTCATGTGATCAGGGGTGGAGCATGTAGCTGCCTCACTCACTAGGGAGGAAGGACCTTGGATGACATCACCATCATGTGATCAGGGGTGGAGCATGTAAGTCACTCACAAACCCACTCACTTACGCTCGGGGGACAGGTCGTCATTAGTAGTTTGATATCAAAGCAAAGTATACTGACTCTGTGTAGGAAAGCTGATCCTGGGGTCTCTGCTTCAACCCAGCAGAGGCAGAGGCATGGGCCAACCATCAGCTAACCCTAGGATGTTGGCCAGATCACTATTTTCAATTATTATACCAAGCAAAATACTAGCTCCCTATTTAGTCCAGGCTGCCATGACAACTTCTCATGGTCATAACTTGTTGCTGCAGAAATTGACATACAGACATTTTTGGCTCCCTGCTTTTCCAGCACCCTCCCTTTGTTGTCCACAGCCCTACATAATTTCCCCGTCCTTTGTGCCTCAGACAGTAATTGCACTGTTAGAGCCACTTTTAGTCCCCTACACACAGTAATAGTGCCCTCTGTTATGTACCCAAACAGTAAAAATGTTCCCGTATGGCCTTCATTAGTAATAACGCTTCCCTTCACGCTGCTATCTGTTATAATGCTCTTAGCATGTTAGATATTCAAAATCAGGACAGTACACTTAGCAAACAGTGATGTTCTGAGGCACCGGAGTGGAGGAGACAGGTCTGGGGAGGAAAAAGCACTGACAGCCTGTGATGTCAAGGTGCTTCAGTTGTGTGAAGGATGTGAGCAGTCCGAGTGGTGAAGAATGTGTTTATTAAAAGGGAGAGGAGCATAGGTCTACTATGTAGTGAGGGACTGGGTCGCAACTGCGACAGCTGTAGCTACACCACTGCTTACAAACTAGCCATATTTCTTCAGTCTTTTTCTGAGCTTGAACATTTTTAAGGGTCTGAGATATAGCTATATAGATATATAAGTCTTTAGGGTATGAGATTTAGCTCTTAGATTTTTTTGCATTTTCTCTACATGATCTTTGCATGATCTTACCTTGGGGTGAATTTGCTAGGATGCCACTGGGATTGTCAACCGTCTTGAATGTTTTCCACTTGTGAATAGCCTTTCTCACTGTAGAATGATGGACTCCAAATTTATGGAAATGCCCTTACAATCTTTCCCTCTTTGATAGATAGCAACAATTGCTTCCCTAAGATCATTGTTGATATCTTTCCTCCTTGGAATTGTGTTTACACACATCTGAATGCTCCAGATCAGCAAACTGCTAAAATTTATGCTTTTATAGAGGTGGTCACACTTGCTGATGATCAGTTAATCGAGGGCATTTGATTACCAGCACTTGAGTGATATTTACACTTTTAATTTCCATGAAAGCAATAAGATTGTACTTAATTTTTCACACACTGGTTCGTATTTTGACCTACCGGTAGTTTTTGTTAAATAAATAATGGCACAGTGTAATTTTCCATGCATTGTTGTTCATCCAAGGCTGTAATTCCTCATTTTAACAGAAAACCATATACTTCAAAGAGGGCGTACTTAAGTTTTTCTCATGAATATTTTATGGGGTTTTCTCTGTGTTTAAGTAGCCTAAGGCCTCATTCACAGAAAATTTAGTGGCAAGAGCAATACCAATTAAGCATTGAATGCTAAGAAAATCTGCACCATAATGCATATGGCACAGAGTTTTCCATATCCGGATGTTAAAATCCACATGGAAACGACATCAGTGGCTATATGCAGAATGACCCCATTTTCCTGGGGAAAACAATTTCTCTCTGTCCTGATTAATGTATACATGGAAACATTTTTATTACTGAAGGTGTTTGACAGAATGAAGGATTTTATACATGGTCCTACTGTCTGTTACACTGTCTGCTACAACAGATCTTATCAATGAAATATCCAAAAGGTTGTTTTTTTTTCTGTCAAAATTTGTGGTGACTCATAGACTTAGTATCTGTCACACAGTATTAGGCATCATCCTGTGTACCCCCTTCTCCCTCATACCAGAAGGACGGCATCAATATAATGCATCTGATATTGGGGGTAAAAAGACTAGAATGTATGGAAATGTACATTTCCTCCAATATGACCATGTAAACAATAGCCAATGAGGAGGAACATTTCCTCCTCTGTTGATGCTCCTTGTTGTTAAATGAAGTATTGACCATTAAAGGAGAAATAGTTGTTGATCAGAAAAAAATCAGTTGCCATTACCAAAAATTCATTGATTTCTGGAGTATATTGCCTTAGAAATGTTGACAATGCCCTCAACCTCTCCATGTGTGGTATGGAGGGATATAAAACAGTGATGGTACAGTATATAGTAGTTTTATACAATGCACTATCTGTATTATTGCATTATTGCATTATGGTCCACTATTTCTATGATGCTATCTACTGTGGGGCTGTGTGTGTGGCACTACCGCAGTACAGTATTTGGGGGCATTGGGTATCACAAAACACATTACTAGGGGTAACAGTAGGATTGAGGGGTTTGTAAAGAGGGTAGAGAGATGTGCTGGGAAAGTATTGAGTCAAAGATGTCTGTGTGACAAGCACTGCAGAGGCAAGTCACAGCTAGAAGTCATCATGGTGGTCTGAACCAGAAGGAGAAAAGAAGTACTCTAAACAGAAAATATGTCACCAGTGAGTCACTGGATTTGTCTATTCTGACCTTGACTGCACAATACTTTGCAGCCCAAGTGTAGGATGTCTATTATCCCCACAAGGACCAAGCATAGTAAATTTATGGTGCTTGGTCCCAGTAAAAATATGTTGCGGGATTAAAGCTCATGCAAATCCTCAATGAGGGTTATGTAGTGAAGAGAGAAAGCAAAAATGTTACTTCCACTATTTGACCTGGCAATCACGTGACCGCTGGGTGCCCCCTGCCACGGCAGAGCTGCAGGGTCCTAGCAGATCCAAAATCAGTTCTGTTTGTGACCACTGTCATTGCAGTGGGATATTTTTCCCTGTAACTGGGGTTCCTATGAATGAAAAAATGTGATTGACCCCCGCCCAAGATTTTCTATGATGCACAAAAAAATAAAACAGAATTAAAAAAAAAATGTATATGTATAAAGATGACCCAGCGACCCCCAACCAAAACCATCACCATTTGCACCCTGTAATCCGAGACTAAACATATTATTATATATCAAAACGTCCGTAACAAAATGAGGAACTCATTCCTGTACCTGTAGTGCAATGTGCTAAATTTTAAAAATAAGCAACTATTGAAAAAAAGAGTGTAAACGTATTAGCCCTATTAAAGCTGCCTGTCCACGGGCGTTGCAGTATCCCGCAGCGGAGATCCACCCGGGAGCAGGATCCGGCAGACGAATCTCCGCCGGTCAGCCTATCTGACAGGCTGACCGCGGAGAATCGCGGCAAATCGCAGCATGCAATAATTCTCCGCTCATGGACAGGGGGGAAGCACTCTCCATAGCGTTGCTATGGAGAGCTTTCACTGCGTTCCCCGCGGCCGGATTATCGCCGCGGGAGCGCAATGAAAACCCGCCCATGGACAGGCAGCCTAAAACTAAAAGATGGGGGGAAAAGTCAGTGAAAAAAGATATATATATAAAAAAATAGCCCTACATGTGACGGAAAGAAATGCAGCAAAATAATTCTGGTAGCTGAAGAAAACAAATTAGAGCAGTAAAATCACCACATGGGTAAAATCCTTAAAAAGTGTCTATTCCTTTAGGACCAAAACACCCTGGTCCTTAATGTATTCAGTCTCAGCATTCACTTAGACTATAGAATTCCTGTAGGGTTTTTAATTTAGTAACAGATTGTAGCTGTTATTCAGTCATGGTATGGTGGGAATATTAAGTCACGATATTTATTATTTAGTGGGTAGGGCTAATTATTCTGCAAAGCACAGTGTGACCTTGGATCTTTTTCTTCTTTTATTTGCAATTTATTTTCAGCACTTGAACCACAAGAAATACAAAGAATTTCCCACCCTCCGCATCCACTATCCCCATCCTCCCCACCCACTATCCCTATCCTCCCCTGCCCCCTCATCGTCCAGTCATGTCAGAAGAATGCAGAGTTCCGCTAAGAACAAAGCTGCAACAGTTCCATCACACAGAAGGATCGAGCTATGTTGCTCTCCGATCAGTTATGTCATATAAAATTAGTTCTTGGGGGTTAAAAAACAAAGAGTGCTCCAAATTGTGGTACATTCGAGTAGAATTACATCAGTATATTGACATTATAGTTCAAATAGTTACAGGACATGTACAAAATATAATTCTTACAGATTAACTCAACTGTATAACTGCTTAGCAAATGGAAGTCAAACCAAAATCGCTCAACCACTTAGTCCCTGACTTCTCATATTTATGACCTGCTTTATGTTTCATGTATATCGCCTTTTGCCAGGGTAGGAGCCGGAAAACATTTTCTTTAAAGTCCCTAATTGTGGGGGGTTCCTCATCTAGCTAATGTTGAGCAATCAATTTTAAGTCCATATAAAGAAGTCTTTACTTGACTGTGGGAGAATAAATTAATTTCTGCACGATACACAAAAACAAGTTGATCGTGCATAATTTATATACTTTTTGTCCACCAACAGAATCTATTAATATTGGAACTACAGTGTTGATACTTTACTGATCGTAAATTGATCATTTAGATTGATATATATCTGTGTATGTTTGTCAGTGAGCTCAATTTTTAACAGAGTGAATAAAAGTTATATTTTATGTTTAAAATTAGTTAGTGGGCTCTTCCCAGTGTAAATAATTAAGTTTAAAAAGAACACTACTGTCACAGTGATTAGTCATATAAAGAAGTCTGGCTATTGCAATGTACTCTTAGTTCTCCAGCGGTAATCACTCACATACCCAAGACGGAACACCAATGGCATGCATTCTAAAGACACTAGATATTAACGCATAGACCTAATTGCAATACCTATTCAGTTTTGGACATAGCCACATCATGTGTATGTGCCCATGTATTTCTTGATTGAGCGTGAGTTTTAGGCTGGGTTCACACGGGGCGGATTTGCTACGGAAATTCCGCCCGGAATTTCGCTGCGGCAAGTCCGCCTGCGGCCACTAATCCCAGTGTTGAGCAGGCATGTAGACGAGAGTCAAAAATCTTGTCCACACGAGATGGGCAAGCCGTCACGGCAAAGCTGACGCTGCGGCGTGGATTCCCCGGGTGCAGCATGTAACTTTTTTTCCGCTGCGGCCGCGCTCTCCTTTATGGAAGCGCTGGCTGCAATAGAAAAGCAGGCTAAGTGCCACGGGTCTTGAAGCAGCGCTTTCCCGGAAATCTTGTGGTTTTTCGCTGCTGTCAAACAGCGAGATTTACGGTGGGATTCCGCCATGTGGGAACCCAGCCTTAGGGTGGAGAGAAATAATCTAAGACACTGAAAACAGAGCTTGACTGTGGGCGAGCAGCAAAGCCTTGTTCACATGTGATTAAGCAACATTTAGATTTATGAGCTGTACCTCCAATGATTTATGGTTCATAAAGTATTTTATTCATTTAGCTGCCTTTTTCATAACAATACAAACAGAGTGGTCATGCATTTGCAATAAAATGTGATGACATTACAAATCCGTTTCTGTCTTAGGGTGACTACCCACTAGTGGGTTTTTTTCCGCTGCGAATTCGCAGCGTTTTTTTTCCAATTGTCAATTAGACTTTCTAATGTTAAAAACGCAACGTGACGCAATACAACTTGCGTTTTTGGTGCGTTGCGTTTTTAACATTAGAAAGTCCCAGATTCCGCACAGATTTGCTTTAAATGGTATTTTTTTTCCTTCAGATATCCGCACACATTGCTATCAATGTGATAGCAATGTTGCCGATCCACACGGAATCCGCGGCAGAATGGAGCATGCCGCGTTTTTTTCTCCCGCGCGTGAAAAACGCATTTCTTTTAAAATGCCATCCGCGGGTGCAAAAATCAATTTAATGGACCGCAGATGGCCAATGATTCCCTATGGGCAAAATCCGCTGCGGATTCTGCAATTCCATTTAGCTAATGGACATGAGGCCTTATATGTACTGTCGTAGAATTCCTTTGTGGAACCACGGCTTACTCAATTTGGAATGTTTACACCCCTCCATATTAATTCTGAATTGATAATGCGCATAAGAAGTTTTCACACTGACACGAGGTTCAGCATGTATAGCTTCCTCAATTCTAACTTTAATGTTGGGCGTGTAGCCTCTTTTAAGAGTTTAACATCTGGGCAGGTCAAAAGATTACATAGATACAACGTATTGTTTAATTATTGGATAAGCATCTTGCAATTCTTCCATCCTCCGGTCCTCTGTGATTGGCCATCAGGTGGTGGATGAAATGACTGGGTTGTCTTAGGCCCACGTGTGGTTCCTTCGATATAATTGGGTTACATCATGAGTTAGTAATAGCATAGACCTCCCATGTTATTTGCATACGTTTCCAGTAAAATTGCTTGGGTAATTTCTGCGGTAGCTGTTTCAGACTGCGGTTGTCCATGTCTGAGTTAACTGTCTTCCAAAGTTGCAAAACAGATGGAAGACGTGACGTGTTTATACTATATATTATCTTGTCAGCGTTTTGAGAACAGAAGTTTCATGTTGGCTTCCCCATGTCAGCAGAGTTATAAAACAGATATTTTCATATGAGCGGAAGTACCTATTGCATAACTGTAAGAACATTATATTTGTAGCAAGACAGAAAGCAAATATGTATACAGAATGTTAAATTGACAACTGTCTACTGCCAAGGCCCACCGATCCATATAGATATATACTGGGCTTCCACCACAGTACCATCTGAAAAATAAAAGAAAACTTAGGTAAGGAATTCATTTTAACCGTATTTACTCTCCCACACCAGGACAGCGGAAGTTTTTTCCACCTGTCCAGGTCTGCCTCTAGGGCTATTAGTAGGGGCCTATAATTTCTCTCAAAAAGATTATTGATGTCTGCCATGTTTACCATCCCCAGGTATTTAATCCCATCTTCTTTCCAAGGAAAAGCGAATGCCAACTGTAGCAAGTCTACCTGCGCTCCTGACAGTGTCACATTTAATAACTCAAACTTGTTTAAATTGACAATTAGAAACACCGGCTGGGCTAGCCAGAGTCTTCCCGCAATACCCAGATGTTTGTTGGAGGTGCCTAAGAGAGAAAGGCACTTTTATCCATATATGGTGGTCATGCTCGATGGTCTGCTCCTTCTGGCAGGAGGTTGGTGCTCTTTATTCTTGGATGAGTAGAGAGAACACAAAACTGACGCCGGAAATAGCTTTATTATCAATGTTTTCAGGTTCTCTAGCACAGGCCAAGAAATCATTACTGCGGCTCTTCATTATAGCCGTGCGTCAGGTAATTCCCAGAAAATGGAAATCAACATCACCACCTACCAGATTAATGTCGTTAGAAGCGCTTGACAACATCCAACATTTGGAAGAATTATGTGCCAGGGATGAGATGAGACATAGTGGTTACCGGGTAACCTGGATCACCTGGATCTCGCTTTGTAACTCACCAGAAGTGTCAACGTGGGTCTCTAGCAGCTACATACCCCCTCTGCAAACTCATTCTATTCTATTATAAACAAGCCACAATTCAGAAGACTGACATACAAGTGTCTACTGGGTCGGATTCCCCCCCTCCTCTTCGCCTATACCCCTCTCTGTATGTCCTTCTTCTCTGCAAGAATATTCTATCCTTTCCTTCTCTCTATAACAACTATTGTTAGTAATATAGGCAGATCATTCTAGTACAATTCAATTCAACTATGACAATTTGGTTTTTCAATTCAGTTTAATGTTTTAAAAAATATAAAATTGTCATAACCCTGTAATGTGATAATATTCGATAATATTTGATGGTATACGGTGTTGTTTGCATAACCACAAAATAAAAATACATTTTTAACCATAAATTGACAATTAGACAACCTCCCAAACATCTCAAACTCTTTTAATATGTTTGGGAGAGCTATCGTGGAATTGATGACATATATCAAAAGGTCGTCCACGTACAGAGCGACCTTATGCTCTGTTCGACCGATCCCAAACCCCCGGATGTCGACATTCGCTCTTAGTGCATTTGCCAAAGTCTCCATCACGAATATATAACAAAAAAAAATAGACAGGAGACAACTGTAGGTGGACACGCACCCTAGCTGTCGGGCCACGATAAAGGGCCATGAGCCAGTTTATGAATCCGCTACCCAATCCAACTGTCCTCAAAACTGCCTCAATGAACCCTCAGCCCATCCTATCAAATGCCTTTTTGCGCATCTACTGTGAATAGGCACAGAGTGTCCCCCAAGTGGAGAGCCCTCGATACAATGGCCAAGGTTCTGATCATGTTGTCCCCTGCCTCCCTCCCAGGAACAATGCACCAGCGAAGAAATGAGAGGCTGAAGGCAAGCTGCGAGCATCCCAGAGAATATTATAGTATCAATATTTAGTAGAGAAATCGGCCTGTAATTACTGCAAACTGAAGGGTCTTTCCCTTGCTTGGGTAAGGCAGTGATAATAGCCTGCAACACCTGCGAGGGAAATGGCAATCACGAGCAATGAGGTTAAAGGCGTCCTAGATTAAAGGGGCTAATAATTCTCCACACATCTTAAAAAAGCATGGTGTGAAGCCATCTGGCCTTGGACTTTTACCTATTTTAAGAGATTTAATCATGTCAGTTAATTCTTCTAGAGAAAAATACTCTTCAAGAAGACGTCTGTCTACATCTGAGACATTATCAGGGGCACATCTAGACAAATAGTCGTCCCTTTCGCTATTCCTGTCCTTGCTGACACCGCCCTTGTCCTCTTCCAGATTATATAGGCTATGATAATATGAGTGGAAGCAGTCTACTATTTTAGTGCTGGAGAGTACCAGGCCCTCCAGAATACCAGAATCCTAGCTAGCCCTCTACTACTCTTATTCCCATACTTGTTGAAACTCCCTCTCGCTCTGTCCCTTTGGCAATGCAAAGCCTGGTCTAGCAGAAGGAGAATCTTGTTGCGTACATCTGAGATCTCAGCGGCTCTCTAGGCCGAAGGCGGAGCCTTGTTTGACGCCTCCAAGTGGCCGAGTTGGGAGAGAAGCCCCTTCAGGGTACCAGCCCTGTTCCTTTTAAGTCACGCCCCATGAAAGACAAAGATACCTCTCAGTACGTACTTGAGCGCCTCTCATTTAATGGGCTATTGTGTTATTAGATGCGTGATCAAGTTTAAAAAAGATCTGATGGAGCATTAGGGACTACGATCCAGAAGCCTATGTGAGATGAACAAATAGTCTAAGAGGTGATAACTATTATGTGCCAATGAATGGAAACTGTAATGTCTCTCTTTCGGGTATAGTATTCGCCACGAGTCCATGAAACACAAATCAGCAATCTCCCTCTGTAGCCTGCATGCAGCTGAAGGGGAAACCCCAGACTTTTTCACTGACGAGTCAAAGTACGGTCTCATGCCCAAATTAAAGTGACCTCCCAAGATTATGTTGGAGCCGTCTGCGAAGGTCGTCAAGGCCTCCAGCATCCAGATCCCGAATTGAACCTGTGCCTGATTTGGGAAATAAGCATTGGCAATGCTGAGGACCTCTGTACCCAATTGTATCTTCAAGAACAAATATTGCCCCTCCAGGTCTATTTCAGACTAGAGATATTTATGCGAGAATTGTTTGTTGATAGCAATGGATGTGCCCCCTACCTTTTTCTGAGGATGTGGACAATGATGCCAAGTAGTGTAATGGCAATGCGTACATTTGGGAATGTGTCCCACCTAAAAATGCGTTTCCTGAAATAGTACTATCATCACCCTATGTTTATGCAGATGGTCCAAAATCTGCCCTCTTTTTGCCGATTTATTCAGGCCCCTTACATTGAAGGTGCCGAAGGAAAGACTAGACCTCATGTGATTGTTTGGAAATATCCCCTAGCAGTTGGACAGGAAAAGGGCCACAGTCAGGACACGAAAAACAAAGGGAAAAAGAGAAACAAAGAATACAGAGAAAAACACACGACAGCATATAGGAGCCACCATTGCTCTCATGGTGAGCCTCAAACTCCAGCAACTTGCTAGAAGCTACACTCTTTGTGCGACAAGTCACCAAGTGGAGAGAGTGGGTGCACACCGCAGAACCAAACGCGGCCCCCACTCACACCCAGCCTCTTTCACAAACTATTACAACCTCCTAAGAGGTCCCAACTATAGAACTATGAAACTCCAGGCACCGGCAGCCCACATTATGCATGCTTATATCTGAACAACTCCCCCCGCAACCACATGGGCAGGGGACCCCCAAGCATAACTCTACATGTAAACAGTAGACCCGTAAACATCCCTGTGGGTCTTCCCCCATCTCCCCTCTCCACTGCAAGTGGCAGAGGAGAGGGTAGGGGAGACAGCGCAAAAACATCCCAATCCCAGCCTCCCCAAACCACCCCCTCATAATCAGGATCCAGGATCATACTAAAGAAAGTTCTGACGACCCCTCTGGGTCTGAGATTTCACATTCAAGTGGCCTGATCATTTCTTCTACTGCGTTCTTGCCATTGTCTGGGCGATGCCATTTGGCACTGATCTTGCGGTATGGGAGTAAGTTCGGACCCATGGGCCACTCAGGTAAAGCAATCATTGGCAATTCAAACACTCCCAGGAATTTGGGAAGATTTCGCAGTGTGCGGAAGACAGATCTGCCTTCTTTTTTTACCCAGTAAAGAGAACGGGAAGCCCCATCTATACTGTATTCCACGATCTTTGAGTGCTATCAGAAGAGGCCGCAATGCCTCTCGCAAACTGAATGTATGACGTGCCAAGTCCTGCAAAATGATGATTGGCTTGCCCTGTTGAACAAGAATATCTGGTGCATCCCTGGCTTTACTGAATATGCATCCTTGTCCCTGTAGAAATGTATTCGGCAAATTACGTCCCTGGGACGGCTGGCATCTGAGGTTTTGGGGCTGAGCGTCCTGTGTATTCTGTCCATCTCTATTGGTCGGGCAGATAACCGATCCAGCAGACGTGAAAATAGTGCCTGTGCCCAGGGCTCCAACTGATTCCGCTCAATTTCCTCGGTGAAACCTCTAATACGCAAGTTATTATTTCAATTCCCATTTTCCAGGTTGTCCAAATGCATAGTGAGGCCCGCAATCTGATCTGCCTGCGCTGTATAGCCTGTCTGTGAGACTCCAAAATGGCTGCTGTCCCCTCCTGTGCTTCTTCTACTTGTAGGAGCCTGTGGTCTATCTGGTGCACATCACTGCGGCTTATATCCAGCTCCTGTTTATTAGACGTCTGTTGTTGGGATTGCCATTATGCAGGCTTTCCAAGCTTCCCCTCTCCCATTAGAGGAAGCTGTATTTTGCTTTTTATTCTCTGCAGTGTGACGTTTCCCTGCTGAGGGTGATGGTGTCCATGTGCGACTGTAACGCCTCTCTGGAGTCTGGGGTTGGGAAGCTGTTAGGGGTGCAGGGCAGCTGTCACCAGCTGTACTCACTGTCCCAGGTGATGTGTTGTCCACAGGGCTGCTGGATCCTGCAGCATGTTGTCTGTCACAGTCCTGGGCACAGGAGCTCCTGCTGCCTCCCCATCAGGAGAGCGCCTGTCACCTCCGCTACTCTCCCCACATGTGGCCCTGCAGGAGCAGGCGCCATATTAGATACTCCTGCCCCCTGAAATGTAGCGCTGAGGAACGGCTCCATAGGCCCACTATCACCTCTCTCCGATTCACCATAGCCCACTGTGGGTGTCCCAGTTTTGCTGGTGCCCTGCTTCTTTTTGAAGGTGAGTGCTGCAGGAGGTCACTGATGCCACATCTCACTCTGCCATGCCCCCAACACTAATTATTTAAAGGGGTTGTCTAGTTACTGCACAACTCCTTTTCAATGTGTGAAAATAATAAACAGAAATATACTTACCCCTTCACGGCTGCTGGGATGTAGCCCACTGCTTGATGTCACAAGAAATCACTAGACGGCTGCAGCATCATATTCTTGAACTCTTAACAATAGTTTTAGGCTGTTATTAGGGTGTATTCACATGGGCTGGAAATAGCCTGCAGGATGCACCTACATCCACAGCTGCAGAATTCCACACCAAAATTAGGAGGTCTCACTGTGGATTTTGATGCAGAATTAGGGGCAGGTTTTAAGCCATTTTCAATTCTGCAGAAAAGTCCACAGGTATTTCGGTGCGGAATTTACCACAGTTTGCAGTGTGTCCTGCAAGCTAATTGCGGGCCCATGTGAAAGCACCCTTACAGAAACACTAGAAGCTATCACTAGTGTTTTACCAATAATTGCAGATGCAGTATGGCAGTTAGCGCTAATACACGAGCATAAGGCCACTTTAACGCGAGCGACAAAATCGCCGCGATTTTGTAGTACCGATATTGCTGTTGCCCGTGTGAAAGAGGCCTTAATGGCACTTGTAGTAATAGCAACACTCTTGTTGAGCTTCACCTTTGACCAATTTTCACTCAGAAATGAGTGAACTATGACCATAATTGGCAAGGCAACAGTGCTACAAATCACATGTATGTGAAGCCCATCCTTTCATATAGGTTTCTTCACATTAATAATGTTTTGTGTGATGCGATGTTGCGTGAAAAAAATAAATAAAAAATCACAGCATGCTCTATACTGCCGTGATTTCTGATGCTTTGAAGCCCATATTTCCCTATGGAGGCTCCTTGCTTTTCGCATCACATCTCAGGGGATGGGGAGGGAATGCTTACCTAGCAGGCGTGTTCTGGGTCCTCCTGCTGCTGGCCAGAGGTCCACTGTGTGTTCTGCAGTCCTTGTTCACCCACAGAATATCACTTCCTGGTTGCAGGCTTCAAAACTCCAGCCCCAGGAAGTGATGGTGTTGATTGGTTCATCCAGCGCTACTCAGCCAATCAATGCAGTGCTCGAAGAACCAATGTGAGGGCTGTGATTGGTTCTTCGAACTCTACTCAGCCAATCAATGCAGAGCTGGAGAACTAATCACGTTGTGGAATTATTTGTTAAAGAGGCAATACTTATAATGCATATCCTTTTACCGTTTAAATAATCAAAAAATAGTTTAGGGTTATTTTTGCTCTCTTTGGGAATCAGTCTCTCTGCCTCCTCCTTTGCAGTTCTTATGTTTTTCTTACATAGTTATTTTTTTTCCCCATATGTTTTTAGCGCTTCTTTACTGCCTTCTTGTTTTAGTAATTTGAACGCTTTTTTTTTTCCCTTATTGCCCTCCTCACAGTCCTGTTGAGCCACATTGGTTCTAATCCTTTTATTTTGAAGGGGCTGAACTGCTCACATGAGGTATTTAGAATGTTTTTAAACTTTTCCCATTTGGCGACTGTGCTGTTATTTTTGACAGCATTGTCCCATTTAACATGTTGAAGAATAATTCTGAGCTGATCAAATTTTTCTTTACTAAAGGCCCATTTAGACACGATTATCGCTCTAAATTCGCTCAAAAGACATTGTTTAAGCGATAATCGTGTCTATCTTGCGCCTGTCGTACAGTTTGTTAAAGATTCGCTCATCGTTGTCTTTCAGTCCACTTAAAATCCATTGTTCGGCCGTTTGCTTTTCGTATAATTGATCTACAGCATTACTACTTCTGAATATTTTGAGGGGAGAGTAGATGGGGACATCCCTCTGCCTGATGTAATAGGAAATTACATTTTTTTCCTGTTGTTAATACTAGGAAAATATCATTGCCTCTGAGTGTAGAGCCCAGAACGCCGTCCCAATAATTAATCAATAGAGTGAACAGACAAAGCATAAGATAATTACAAGGGTACAGGTCTTGTACACTACATGCAATATTTTTCTATAGTGAAGAATGTTACAACAACCACATTAGCCATGGCCCCATCACCTAAGCATCCGAAGGTATGATTTATGAGCACCATGTTATTTTTCTTTCCTTGGACCTTATTAAAAACATTTCCTTCCCCACCAACAATGGAAAGGTAATGCTAATTGGGTTTACACAGGAAACGTGCAAAGAAGTGGTAGAAGTGTAGGTACAAGTCCACAACAGACTTCTGAAGCTCAGATAATGAGATAGAAGCAGCTGACAGCACGACAGAAAAGACAATCACACCATTTTAGAAAACAGTTTATAATACAAAATAAAAAAGTCCCATTGTATCAGTAAACCATGTGCATTTTCTAATGGTACAGACTGCATGTGCATTTCTGAATACAAATGTGTCACAATGTAAACACTGATCTTTGTACATGTACATGATACACACCATGACCACAGTACGGATTTGATCACACATGGCAGATTTGTTGCAGAAATTGCTTCAACCGAAAATTTCTTCCATACATTTGAATGAAGTTTCTTTATGCTACACATAATAAGCGTGTTTTGTACGAAGATCAGTGTTTATGTTGCGATAAATGCATGGGGAACATTGAGAACATTTCTGCAACAAATCTGAAATGCAAGATAAAATAAAAAAGGGTAAAATGCTTGTGCGTGGCTGCTTCATTGTATTTCCCCCATGTAAAGTCTTTTGTCACTGGAAGCAGAGAGAACTGTGGAGACAAAACAGAATTGCAGAGTTATTGAATGATATAGGACGGCATTACCATAACTTACTGCTGAGCTGGCCACATGGGACTAATGACATTAATTAGGTTTTAGTCACTGAAACAAGTTTCTAATACACCTTGTAAAATGTTAAAAACTTATAAAATTATTCTCTCTTTGTCATCCTAATTCCCCTCTGCCATTCCAAACAGGTCTAGCAGCTTTTTTGTGTGTAAAAACTACAAGTGATACATGGAAAAAAGGTTCTCCAGTTCTTGAAGTTCAAAAGTCAGAGGTCATTGAGGTGTACTGTCACCAAATGAAGAGCATGAGGTCACAGGCCAAGTGCATCTATACAGGCCACAGAACTCCAAGAGGACTAATATTCTTTAGAATTTACAGTAAGAGGTACATTATTCCTTCTACACCTCAGCTACTGCAGAACCTCTTACAAAATCGATTTGCTATTTTGGGGTTCTCTCCACATTTGGTGTTTATATGGTTTTTGTACCATTCTGTGTTGATCTAGTTTCTGGAACCTACCATTTATAACCCGATTTTCTCTTACATTCTTACCACACCCAGAACTGATGATCTGCCACATTGTTTTTTCTTAAGTACCAACATATGTAATACAAAGTATCTACTTGCTCATGTCATATGTGTCGGTTATCAGGCATATACCTTTAAAAGGTGTTCTGCATACAATATTTGAATGGAAATCTGGGGTTTTGGAGGTCAATCAACACCTTGAACTCTAGTGTGGCAGGGTATTACCCTGCTGAAAAGGTGCCACTGCCATCTGGTATACTGATGCAATCCAGGGGCGTTTTGGGGATGCTCTCTCTAACACCGTTTGTCCCTTGCTCAGATCCTTACCTCGCTCAATTTACTTCCCAAAGCATCAACTTTAAGAAGTGACTGTGCATTTGCCACATAATATATCCCACCCCTTAACAGATGTAATTGCAATAAGATCAATGTTATTCCCCTCCCCATAGTTTTAGTGCTATGGCAGATTGATTTATACCTTAGTTAAGGTCTTTCTACTGCTTTAGCAATCTTCTGACACTACTCTGGTAGATAATAACCAACAATACTTATTACTATAGTACTTTACATTGGTTGATTTTTGCATTTCTGCTTCAGTTTTGCAATGTCCAGTTAGTTAATGTCGTTATGCATGCATCTATCCAGTTATTATGCATAGTCATACGCCTGAAACACCATTAATCATCCATTTGTTGTTTCTTAGACTTTTGTCAATGACCTTCGTTTAATTTCTGCTTGCTATGTTTATTTCTCATGAAAAAGGGATCCTCGACACTGCTTGTGCAGCCTATGTATGTTTCTAAAGTTATTATAATGCCATCATTATAAACCAGATCATAGACATCAGGGCAACTTAATGTGAGAAGGATTAAAAAAATAAAAAAAAATAACAAAAAAAAGTATGCATGAAGACATAAGAGAAAAATACATAAATAAAATGTACCTTCGTTTTAGAGGAGCAATTGCTAATAGGTTAGGGAATTAGAATACTTCTAGATTATACCCAATATACTCATTAACTAAAATTGCTCCTGCTGCAAACTCACAATAAAGAGATAGATAACTGCAGGGAAAACAAAGTGGCGACCATATGGCAAAGTACCGATAACTGTTTGTAACTTAGTTTATGCAACAATGAAAAGGAAACTACAGTCAACTGTGGAGAAAACTGCAAGCAAGAGCAATTTAAAACAGTTAATGGGGTTTCCAGGACTTTTGGGACAGGTCATCGACAGATGATAGTCAGGGGTCTGCAGATCAGCTTACCTGCCATATCAGTGGATTCCTGGCACCCCTCACAGTACAGACAGTGCAGGAAGCAGATCACATCATCCATATTGCAGTGGCCTGGGTTGGTAGTGTAGGCACAGCGACCATTGAATTCAATAGAAGCTATCCCTGAAATACCAAACCGGGCTGTTACAGCACAAACGGCACGATCTGCATCCTGTACAGTCCGTACTTACAGTGGGAATCAGCTCAATAGGTTGTCAAAAGAAAAACACAAAAAACAATCTCGAAGTCCTGGACAGCCCCTTTAGTGTGACTCTGCAATTCTAGCTTTATCCAAACTAAAAAAAATACACATTTTTCTGTTCATTTAACATGAAGTAAATATATCCTTGTAAACTCACCAACTGACTCTTCAGGATGAAACACTACCTCATTTACCGATCCAGCATGGCCTGGAAGTTTATACAGGATTCTGCGGGATGTGGTGTCCCATACATAGACAAATCTGCTCAGGAAGAAGTAAAAAGGTACAATTGGATTCTTCAATTGTGGATAGGTAAAATAAGCAAAAATGGAGGATGGAAAAGATTACACTTACCGGTCTGCTGACCCTGCTGCTATCTTGCTGCCATCAGATGACCATGAACAGCGCAGTAAATTCTGCAATACAGAAGGGCAGCCTGTTAATGATCGCAACTTTGGTATAACTCTGGGAGAGCGCAGATGTGGTTACACTTACGAACCTTTTCAAAATTGTGCACGTTTCCTTGGAAGATCTTCACACATCTTTCTTTAGGGGCAAAAGGGCGAATATCCCATACACGAACTACAAGCAAAAGATATGGGATGAACATGGATGTGGGATGGTACAGGCACGGCTTTTATTTTGCTATGTTTATCAAATACATATATATATCTGTCTTAGGCCGAGTGTCTATTGGCAGGATGGAATATTGCGAGCAATATTCCGCCGCGGTGGAGCACTAATGTCACCACGATGAACCTATCTTAATGATAGATTCATTGCGGCATGCCATGATTTTTTAGACGTGAACGGAAAATCGCAAGCGAACGCTCCTCTATGTGTATACATATTTTATTCCTTGGTTACTCTTAAGTAACCTTGACTTCATAAAATTTTCCGTGCGAACAACACGTTAACACCTGTATCAAATTAACTCGGGCGAAGCCGGATATATCAGCTAGTTATATTATAAGGGCGCCACCAGAAACACTGGTACTATAAATAATACTAATAACTAATACACTTATAAGTAATATCGTAAGGAACAATATTGTACTATGAAAGCTGCTCAGTCCAGGAGGCACTCTAAGCCGGAGATATACTACTGTTTAGATGCCTTCCACAGAGATTTAAAAGTACATTTTACATCATAAAATCCAGACATATGCTTAATTGTAACCGTGATGCTAAAACACTTGTGACTAGGAGAAGGCACATATCCTACAAGCCCATTTACCTAAACTCGAATGTGGCACATTTAGCAAAGACCAGTATTTTAAACGCCAGTCATAGTGCAGTGCCACTGGAGAGAGAGGTGACAAACTTATTAAGAGGTGCACAAGTCAGTCTGAAAACTATGCTAGATAAATCCCCCCTAGGTTTCCAGATAATAGTCTGTGCAATACCTGTGTTATCCATAGCATTTGAGAGCAAGTAAGAACCTTCTGAACTGAGGCTCAGGCCTGTCACAGAGTCTCCATGTCCTCGCATTGTGTACATCAACTTATTCTGCCTCAAATCCCAAACCTGATAGAGGAGAACAGATAAAAAAGATTACATATAAACTGTTTAATACAGAGCTATGCCCCAATTTGCCTGGTTAATAAATAAGGTAGTATACTGTTTGACTAATTGGGTGCATGGAAAAAGGAGGAGAGCAAGATAAAGTAATCCAAAAGGGGTATAAAACACAACGAAACTTACCTTTATGTCATTATCAATTCCTCCTGAGATGATCTGGTCACTGGTGTCATTGAATGTGACAGACAAAACCTGATACGTATTTTGGAAGGTCTGCACTGCAGCTTTTTTCCTAAAGTCCCAGAGCTAAAGCAAAAAGGAAAGTTTAAAAATGGAATAACATTTTGTTTTTGTTTGTTGAAAACCTTACCAAAAATGTAAAAATAAAATGTTTGGTATAAGATTAATGTATTAAGCAGTCACTCTTCTTTGGCTAATCATGGCTGACATCTCAGGATCCCCCACAACCCTTCTAACTACTTCAACCTCATCAGTATTTTCTGGCCTCCACTATTTAACATAAATTCATCAAGCTAAAATTACCTACAGCAACCAATTAAAGCGGATGTCGGGTAAACGACTGCAAGAGCGCTCGTGCAGAGTGTTTACACAGAAAGACTTGCCACTGGATCACAGGCTTCTTGCTCAGTGCTCCATGTGAAGCACTGAGCGTTTACACGGAGCGAGAAGGCAGTGATCAGCGATAAAGACTCGCGAATGAAAACTATTTTATTTTGCATTTACAGTGCACAATTATCACTCAAATTCGTTTAAATGAAATTTGAGCAATAATCATTTCGTTTAAATGGGCCTTAAGACACATGGTCCGGTCAGGATAGGATTGTGATACAATAATGAGCCACAGCGAGCCCATTTTTCATTGCTTCCTATGGTAAATTTTGATGGGCAGTGCAGACAGAGCTTAACTGAAGACTTAATACACTAGCTTGTTACCAGCGACTGTCAGCATGGAATTTGTATTTCTTTTTATCTGTGTTTTTCTAAAATACTGTAAGGAATGTAACTGCAATATGCCATGTCAGCACAGTTCTGTACACTACGTTTTTGGATCCTGTCATCTTTTGCTAGGATATAAAGGTTTTGTCGGCTTTTTTACAGGTGAACACATACAATTGCCATAAGCAAAACATGTTTTTTCTGAATGAACACCTGCTACCCTAAATGTTTGCCCTTGAGCCTTATTGATAGTCACCCCAAATGTTATTTTTAGAGGGCATTGCAGCCTTTTGAACTGAAAAGGCAACCCCACTCCATGTTAATGTTTTTCATTCAAATTGTAAGGCAAAATCTGTCTATGTTGTACAGCCCAGCTGTCATGTGTTGCACTGTTGGGGTAAAATGAAAGCTGCGCTGTGATTGGTTGCTAGAGCTCAGCTTTCATTTGTCACACAGCTGAGATAAAATAAATGCTGTGCTCTGATTGGTTGCTATGGGTAACACAGATTTTCTTTAAAATCTCAATCCCTGTTAATGTGTTTTTCGTTCAAATTTTACTGCCAGGTATCCCTTCTAGCTTAATAATCGCATATGTGCGCCAATGACGTCTGCCTACTTGTGCAGGCACTCTGGCGGAGCGGAGGTATGCCTGCACATCACCAAATAAATCTGTCTTGTTGCGCTCCCTAGAGAACTTTATAAATTTTTGGGCTAAAACGTAGCTATCTCCCTGCCAAATTTCATCAAAATCGCTTCAGCAGTCTAGCCGTGAAAAGCTAACAGACAAAGTGTTACTTTTGCATTTATATTAGTATGGATTATACTAGACACCAGTAATATCAATCTGGACTGTGTAGTTTATAGACTAAGGCCAGAAATGTCTCTGCCAGGATCAGTCACTAGTCTGTTGCAAGACACTAAAGTTCCAAGTAAGTCCATCCCAACACCAGATTCAAATGTTACCTACTTTATTCATTTCTGGTAGCAGCATATTGAAAAAGTATGCATCAATACTATTCTACATGCTTACACGTTTTGAATAGAAAGTTCTTATTCACAGCTAACTTTTGGAAAACACATGCATCAAAAAGCCTAGTAATTATTATGAAATTATAGTACTAGTTTACAACTCTGCTACATCTTACATACATTATGATCCCCACACACAGCTCTACTACATGCATGCTAACCTTGCACATCACATGTCACCCACAGCTCTGCCACCTCCCGATACACACACACACCCACCTGCTACATGGTACATCCATTAATATTCTCACACACAGCTCTACCACATCCATCTTGATTCACACACACACACACACACACACACACACACATATACACACACACACACACGCACACACAAAACTCTGCTACATCCCGATTTACACACATAGCTCTACTACATCCATTCTGACCCCACACATTACACACACAGCACATGACACAAACACAGCTCTGCTACATCCCAATTTACACACACAGCTCTACTACATCCATCCTGATTCACACACGACACACATAGCTCTCTCCTACATCCTGATTCACACACAGCTCTGCTACTTCCACATCCATCCCGATTTCCACACATCACCAGACTACTGGATAGAGTGAGGAGCCCCTGGACATGCAATTCCTGACTCCACCCACACAGGTGATCACAGGATGGTGACGTAATCACAGGTCCTGGTAGTAGCTGCTGTCGGCTTATACAGCACTTTCTACCAAACTGCACAATGGCTCCTCCCACAACAGTTACGTCACCGCAGGTCCTTCAGCCCACCGGATATCTGAGGTGACAGTAGGTCGGTGTCTTCTGTCAGGACAGCAGAGTTGTGTCTGAGATAATAACGGCTTAGTAGTATTCTCATTTTGGTTTTTTTTTGTGCTCCCCTTTTCAAGAGCCCTAACTGTGTTCTTCTATTGGTCCGCCTCTGTGAGATCTCTCTCTCTATATAGTAGGACCTTCGATGATGTCACCAGGGGCGGAGCATCAGAAGCACTTGCATACTAACTGATAAGTGGTCGTTAGTAGTTTGAGGTGGAGAAAATAAAAAGGAGACAAGAAAAAAAAATTAAGGAGAAAACTAAAATAACCACAAAACCTGCAGCAGAGCAAAAAACAATTGCTCCATCTTTCTCCTTATATTTTCTTGCTAACTTTTTAGTTGCCTTACTTTGACAAATATTGAACTAGTACTGAGGTGTGGACTCTTACAACATGCTTTTTCTGGAAATTAATAAAAGATATTACTTACCGGTAATTCTAGTGCTGGATTGGACTCTTTGAAAATCAGAAGATTAGGCCCAATTTACATAAAGCGATTTTACATACTAATTTAACTACAGCACTTTGCTAATCTAGTTTAAATTACCTTTATCTGTTAAGTGTGATTTCTGAGACACATTCATCAACCTTTACCAATCTCTGATTTTCTATCAACACAGCAAAAGCCATCCATTTGTGTATATTATGACAGTGAGAAGAATATGATGGATTCCAGGGTTTGGATATTAATGTATTTACTGGGGAAGGGGGGGTGGAGAGGCGACTGCTTCTGGACTCTCAAGTAGCCCACTGTGCTCTCGATTCATAAAGTGGGTTGGAAGTTCCAGGAACTCTGAGATTACGGGGTGTACAAAATATGCGCGTATCTGGGATAACCCACTTTTTGGGGTAATTATGTTAGAAGGCTTTAAGTTGCAGCGGTATACAATAGGTCTTTCAGAACTACGATGGGGGAATAATGTGTTCCCTTTAACAGTTACAGGAGAACTTTGAAGTGTTGAATGCTACTTTCTATCAATATTTGCACTTAAGACATACATTGCAATGCCATGCACCAATATCCTTGGAGCCGAAATATCTAGTAAATTAATCTCTATATTTTACCAGATGATTCCTAAAATCTTGAAGGACCCTTTAAAATCAGTTAAAAGACAAATGGGAAGCTGATGTTGGGACCATTTCAGAGGAGCAGTGGTTGAATGTTTTGAACGAGTGTACAGTCTGTTTCTTAGCATGAAACAGTGTTGTTCACAACGGTTTATTGCTCAGAGCCTATAGAAGCCCTTGTTTGGTGGTTAGAATGGAATTCCGTGCAGAAGGCACCTGTCTTCCATGTCAGTAGCCTGATACGGATGTTATTCATACGTTTTGGATATGTGCTTTACCAACATCCTTTGGGCATGCGTATACTAGGTCAGAGATGTCTATCCACCCAGGTTCCCTTATCTGGAGTATGGGGGTATGTGGGGGATATACCAGCAGATTATACCCCAAAATTTCCAAAATATTATATTATGTAGTAAAAAAGCATTGTTCATCATCCAATTGTTTCTGAATCGTTAGGAAAAGTTGCTCTTGGAGGAGGTTTACATACCATTCCTTATTTATGGCAGTGTTCTTAGTTAAAGTTATGAGTGAGCCCACTCCCCTGGATGAAGAGCAAACCCACACATGAATAGTCTTGGGATGCTTTACTGTTGGCATGACGCAGTACTCATTGTAGCGCTGACCTTTTCGTCTTCGGAAAATCATTTTTCCAGATGTCCCATACAGTCTGAAGGGGGCTTCATCAGAGAAAATAACTTTACTCCAGTGCTCTACAGTCCAATCAGAATGTCAGTCTATCCTTAATGTTTTTCTTGGAGAGCAGTGGCTCCTCCTGACATCAGGTCAGTCTTTAAAAGCCTTTGCCACACTACCCATGTAGATGCCCTGACACCTGTCTGCTACCACTCCGGAGGGGTTGCTTTTCATCCAATGGAATGGGCTCACTCACAATTTTTAAGAACTCCGCCATAAATAAAGAATGGTATCCAAACATCCTCCAACCTCTCCCAATGATCACTTGTTCCATCTTGCTATTTGCATATGGATGGTCTTATAGGTTTCCCCACACCCACTAGGTGCTCTCCCCAAGGAGAAACGATACACTTACCGACTCAAGAAGTGACATGCCCCCTTCCTCCCCCTACCCCAATCACAGATTTAAAAGACTGAGAAGAATTTGACTGCTGTATATTCAGCTTCTGAAATCTATGCCCACTACATGGGAGAGATAGTATATAGTCCTCCAGGTAAAAAAAAAAAAAAAAAATGTACAGCCAGGGTTCAACAGTGAAGAGCAGCTACTACTACTCAGTTTTTTCTTTACCTGAGAGAGGGTCCTATAAAGGGGACACACGCATAACATCCATATACTCTAATAGGCCCTTCGAGGTACAACCCCTCCCATTCTAGAAAAAAAACAAAGTATGTTACCCACCTTGACAGTACCATCATCACTACCTGTACAGATTAGTTGGGGACCTCGTCTGGCAGGGTAACAGGAGTTAACGAATGATGTGTGCCCCTTGAGACGCTTCACTCTTTCTCCCGTTTCACAGTCCCAAATTGCAACAGTTTTATCAGTTGAGGCAGAAAACAGCAAGCTGAGAGATTAAAAATAGAGAGCTTCAACATTGATTAGGTTTTAGCCTGCCAAGCAATTCACAAAAGTTTTTTTTCACCACAGCAACTCCTCGGAGGACGAGAAAGGAAAAGGAAGTCATTGGTAATAAAAAGCAAATTAAAGGGGTTTGCTAAAAAATTACCAGTGATGGTCTCCCCATTTAAGATCGATGTTTTATAGGGCTATTCCCATCTTGGACATTTAAAGCAGATGCACAGAATATACCATGTATGTCCAATACCGCACCTATTTCCATCACTGGCTTACCATGTTTTGCCTAAGGTGACTGGGAGTCTGGAAAGAGCCAAACTGGCCATTCAATAACTTATCTGAAACTCCAATACATATGAATGGGGGCTGCGTAAATAGTACAGAATGGCAAACTACACTGTTTCTGTAAGTCCTATTCAGTTCTATGGGAGTTACAAGAGCAGTGTGGAACAGCCAGCTCAGCTGTTTTTGCAATCCCGGCTGCAGAAGCGATCCTGTATTCCTAAACTATGTTTGGCCAAGATGGGAATACTCCTTTAAAGGCACTCAGGTAAAATATAAAGCAGAAAGTTATTTCTGGGAATTTAACTTTAGGCCAGCAATAACAAATACTGTGGGCTTCAGAAGCCATGTCCTGCATGCCTGCCCTTGTTTACATGGCGGCAACTTGCTTCATTCACATGAATGGGAAAGAACCAAGTTCATTCTTAGAGCCATACAAGGTTTTCTCTGGGCTCATTTGACTGATAAGTATCTGCAGCCCTTTAGTTACTTTATTCTTCAATGATTATGAAACAGAGCTGGCAACTAAATTTCCAACTGCATTAGCCAACAATTTCACTCCCATTTCTGAGGTCTTCAAATTGTAAGGGAACAGCTTGTTAACCTACCTGCCATCTGTATTATAATGTAATTCCATCACAGCCCCACTGTGACCCTTTAGAGTTGCATAGTTATCACACTCTCCATAAACGTTCCACAGAACTGAAAAGAAAGAAAAGGAAACTGAACATTCACATATGGTGAACTAGCTGATATACCCGGCTTCGCCCGAGTTAATTTGGTACTGGTGTTTATCTGGTGTTCACACGGAAAATCTTATGAAGTCGTGCTTACTTTAGAGATACCGGAAAAACATATGTTCACCATTTTGCATAATTCTCTGCGTTACCCAGGAAACACCACGTGGAGGTAACCATGCGACGTTTACTTTATATAAAAGGACATCAGGAAGTGAGAGAATTAGATTACGTACATAAAATTTGGACACTAATTCTTTTGCGCATAGAATTGAATAATCAAGTTGAGACCCATTAACTTTTCCTATTTATGACATAATCAATGCTCGTGCCAAATTTCCCGTTTCTATGACACCGGAAAGTGAGAAAATTAGATTCCGTACGTAAAACTTTGGATGCTAATTCTTTTGCGCATAGAATTGAATAATCGAGTTGGGACACATTAACTTTTCCTATTTATGACATAATCAATGCCCATGCCAAATTTCATTTTTCTATTACATTGGGAAGTGAGAGATTTAGATTATGTATGTAAAATTTGGACGCCAATTCTTTTGCGCATAGAATTGAATAATGGAGTTGGGACCCATTAGCTTTTCCTATTTATGACATAATCAATGCTCGAGCCAAATCTCCCGTTTCTATGACACCGGAAAGTGAAAAAATTACATTCCGCACGTAAAATTTGGACGCTAATTTTTTTTCCGCATAGAATTGAATAATCGAGTTGGGACCCATTAGCTTTTCCTATTTATGACATATTCAATGCTCGTGCCAAATTTTAAGTTTCTATGACACCGGAAAGTGACAGATTTAGATTACGTACGTAAAATTTCGACGCCAATTCTTTTGCGCTAGAATTGAATAATCGAGTTGGGACCCAATTACTTTTCCTATTTTGGAGATAATCTATGCGTGTGCCAAATTTCATGTTTCTACGACATCGGGAAGTTGGAGAACTTTTGGCGAGTCAGTGAGGGCTTTCGTCTTTATATATAGAGATAAAAGCTGCAGACAACGCACATTATTCACACACTGAATTCCAATTACCGTATATACTGGAGTATAAGTAGAGTTTTTTAGCACTTTTTTTTTGTGCTGAACACCCCACCCCCCCCCCCTCCCCTCCCCCGGCTTATACTCGAGTCAGGGAAGGGTAAAAACCTCCATACTCACCTCCCAGACTGCGTCTCTGTCCCCGGCAGCAGTGCGGAAAGCTGCTTCAATTTCTGTGTTCCCAGCAGCGGTGCAGCAAGCCGCTTTAGAATTTTCCCCGCTGGCATCTCCCTGCTCGGCTTTCAAATCCCCCGCCGTCAACGCTGTGGTGTAAGTGCTATGATTGGATTGAGCGCAGGCTAATCAAATCCGATGCTGAATCCAATCACAGCGCTTATGGTGGGGGATGACAGAGCCAAGCAGAGAGGACAGCGGGGAGAATTCCAGCAGCTTGCTGCACCGCCGCCGGGAACACAGACGCCGGCTGGGAGGAGAGTATGGAGGTTTTTTCTTTTTACTCAGTATATACTCGGGTCGGCTAATACTCAAGTATATATGGTACTTGCACATCAAAAAAAAAAAAAAAAAGAGCAGTTAATTAGTTGAACAATTCGATTAAAAGGGTTTTTCCATGGAGAATCCTAATTGATGACCTATTCCTCAGAATAGGTCATCAATAGTTGATTGTCTGGGGTGCGTCACTCGGGATCCCGACTGATCAGCTGAGTGGATGCATGCTGTCAGCGCCGCAAATACAGAGGTTGGAGTGGAAGCAGCGGAAGTCTAGAGCCGACCTCTGTGTAGTGGCTGGCGCTTGTAACTGATCAGTCCGGGTCCCAAGCGATGGCCCCTAGACGATCAACTATTGATGACCTATCCTGAGTATAGGTCATTAGTAGTATTCTCCCTGGAAAACCCCTTTAAGTATTAGGTAAGGGCAGACAACCTGCAGCTACTGCCCTGCTAGACTGAAACAGAGCTTATCGCCTACTCGTCTGATCCCCCTGTTGCTCTATGACGACTGCCAGGGCCGGCCTCCGCAGAGCTGCAATGAAATGCTTTGCTCTGCAGTGAAGAAAGGTGCTCACTGGTAAATATAGGCACAGTTATGAGCTATGTGTCTATGACCGGAGCATGTCTTCACTAATGAGTGCTTTCCTCTGCACTGAATTATTACATAGGAGGTAGAATGGCCAGCAATGGTTGGACTTAAAATACTGTTGATTATTAGCACTGGCCCCTCACAGCTGAGTGCCTCTCCATTATTAATGGTGCCAGCAGCGTGCAACCTATTAACCCACGGCACCACACAACATACACTTCCTGCACTGGAAGTCCCATAAATTATGGCATAGTGCTGACATTTTTTGCTGATTCATTTCACACTTAAGAAATCTTTAGTCATAGGCGCCCCCCCCCCCCCCTCTACAACTAAAGACTTGTTACATCTGAAAGACGTCAGACAAAATGTTTACCCTGCACTAATACTAATTGGATACGGATTAATTCATATGATGTTCCATCAATAATTATTATTTTAAGTTGTATACGGAATAATAACGAAGACTCACATGCTACTTCTCAATGTGTTCAATAACTGCCAATTATACAAGTTTTCATGGTGCTCCCAGGGGCCCCTACTTGGCAGCTACCTGGCAGATAGTTGCAATAAAAGGAACCTTCTATCCCTCTCACGATGCAGAGATGTAATTCAGAATCTAGACTAAGGCAGTTTTCACATGGATGAAAAGTCGTGTGGGATTTGTGCATTGTGAGACGCACAAATATGAACCCTATTCTTTCGAATGGGGTAATACACATGAGCGATTTTCTTTCCGCATCACGGCACGGGGGAAAAAAAATTTAAAAATGTAAACCTCGTAGCATGTCTCAGTAGTGGTATCAGTGAGAGAACATGTTTTCTCCTTCTTGGGCATCAGTAGCATTAAATGTGGTTGACAGCTTGGGACATAACTACGTAAAAAGAAATATAAAACATGATATTTTTACCAAAATTCCACTTTTAAAGGGGTTGTCTGGGACTTTACTACTGATGACAACTTCAGAATTGATTACCAATAGCTGATCAGCAGAATCCGCTGCCTGGAAGTCCTGCCTATCACCAGGATGGAGAGTAGGTCATAAGTAGTGAAAGTCCTGGACAACCCCTTTAAGCTAAAGCATAGGGTCCTCTGCAAAACACTGTATTCTTCCCTTGGGGGAAAAAAAAAAAATTATATATCTATATATCCACAGTACGCTATGCGGTGGAGAACACCACAATTTTCTCTCATGGATTCTGCATTTTGAAATCCTACCCATCTGTGAAGTTTCTTTGAAGCATCAAAACCCTAATATTTATGGCAACAAGTAAAATTCATATACAAATATATAATATAAGAAAGAATATTTGTATCAAAGCAATAGCTGAAATACTCACGTATCAGTCTGTCAAATCCTGCAGATGCCAAAGTCAAGCCATTGGGATGAAATTTACAGCAGTAGACTTCTCCTTCGTGTCCAGACAACAGCATAATAGGAGCTTGGAGACTAGAGGATCTGGGTGGGCCCTAGAAGACAGAAGCAAGACATGATGTAGCTCAGCAGTCCTGGTACCGCACCCTGTCTTAGTACTAAATAAGACACTCAACGAACAGCAGTTAACATGTGAGCCTTTAGCACGGTACAATTCTCCTGCGAATAACTGGAGTCATTTTCACAGTAATCAGTAGGTGTAATATATTCAAATTGAACGATACATTGCTAGATTGTGGCTGACTGGATCTGTCAAGCAGACTTAAAATCATCAACTATCTGTTCAAAATTCTTTCATATAAACTGATATAGTAACAATTTGCAGAATAGAAAGCAGCGGCAGAAGGGTGGATTAGAGATGTGGTGAACGACCCAAACTGCCCAATTGTTGTTCAGTGTAAATACATGCCAAGTGAACAAGATATAATCGCTATAACACCGCTGGTTGCACGCACCTTTCAGTTTATCTTGCCTTGTAGAAGGACCCTCTAAGTTCCTTTAAGACAAGTATAGAATCGCTATTGTAATGACTGCCGATCAATAAAACATGTTAATTGGCGCTCATTCACCACTGTTCATACACAGCAGAGGATCACCTGTATGAGGAACATCATTAATGTGATTTTTTTGTCCCCATTTAGCCATCATTGGTTGGCTGCACATCTTCCTGTTTACTAAAGAGCTATGTGTAATCAACGAGCAAGCAAATCTTCAATGGCATCCAAAACAATGCTCCATGAGCCAACCAGCTGGTATTAACATACTGAGAGCTAAATAAATAAACAGCCATAACATGGCTCTTAGCCCAGGAGCACACTGGTCGTACCTGCAAGCTGCGCCCGAGACACTTGGGTACGTCTGGTATTGGACAGCACACATAGACCAGTCCATGTACTGCCCAATATACGAGGTTTACAAATACCGGTAAAATTACCATGTCTGCACCGATTGACCAATACAGCTGTGGGCACGAGGCCTGGGGGTGGTTACACACCTGCTCTCGGGGTTCTGCTTGCTTGCTCCATTCAGGATACAGGAAAGGGGAATCCCCGCAGCCGAACGGTTCCCTCTCTGGATTGACTATAACGCAGTCCATTGGCTTTCTGCCTGGCTTTTGACGGAAGAAAAAGCACCACATACATATTTGGTATTTTCAGCTGCATCTGTGACGGACCCTCCAGATGTAATCACACAGCACTGAAAACCACTGAGGGACCGCGTCCATGCTATTGTACCATTAGGCTGGGCTCACATGAGCGGGTCGGATTCCACGTGCGGATGCCCACAGCTGAAGGCCTGCGAATGATCGCAGAAATTAATAGCATAGGTGTGCATTTTTCTGCACAGATGTACGGCGTATCGTCTGCACGGAAGACCGAATGCAAGCAGGGAACATCAGAAAGTACCCCAACCCCATGGGAACCCCCTTCTATCGCTCAGGCATCATTCCCTTGTGCCATCATGGCGAGAGCTGCTCAGAGCCTTCAGAACTGGGTACTGCTCTCTGGGCTTGGTTGGTTTTATACTACTTATTTTGGAAGTAGTATGAACCACTTTTTGTGGAGGAGGAAGAGCCCAGAAGAATAAGCGGAGGTTGCAGCCAGCAGTCTGGATAGGTGTGCTGCTTCCCAGACTGTCCGGCATTCTCTGCCCACAACGTTCTGCGTTCCTTATTCCATGTGCAACTAGCGATTGAATCCTCATCCACACACCATGTTAATTGCCTATGCACTGCAGATTGAACGTATCCATAGAGATCAGTGGTAAACTAGAGCACAGCGCAATTCCTACCGCGAGTGTGATCAAAGCGGCAAAAGTCCATACGTTTCAATGCCCGTGTATTACTGCGTATCGTTCGCACGGGCGGCGTTCATAGGATCCACCATTCAAATCCTCTCATCTACCGTAAGACTGGCCTTAGACTGAACCATAAACGCCCATCACTGGAGGTGACAGAGCTGCAGCCACAGCAGGCAGGGGGGTCTTCACGTTTAGACAGACGGCCCCTTCACTTGGCATTTAGCAACAAATGAGAAGCCAGCTACGGGACTAGAAACCGGGCAAGGAGCGTCAGTGGGTGTACAGCTGCAGAGGGGGCCCAGGGGACGGCTCCGGTGAGGTTTCCAGGCCCTTCACACAGCTGAGACGTAGCGCTACTCGCCCCCGTTCTCCTCCTACAACACTCACCGTCGCCACCACCTCATTCCGCGGCTTTTTGGCCGGCACTGGGACCAGCTCCAGCCCCTTCCGCTTGTTCTGCTCGATCATGCCTCACTTCACCCTAAACCGATCAAGAAAATGAATGAACTTTCTGCCTCCAACACGCAAATAGACCGCACCGTTCCGGCGCCCGAAAATGACGTAAATCCCCTGCGCCCAATACTTCATGAGGACTGTCCGCTGATAGGCTGCTGTTAATCACGTGGCAAAAGGGAAGCTGAACTCAGAGCCCGCTGACTAGTGGAGGGACGCGGAGTGGGAGGAGCCTCGAGCTGTTCTCGTAATAGAGTGCAGACGGCGTTCTGTTATTGGCCGCTGAGGAGTGGAGGGAGGAGACAACATGGCGGCGCACGTGAGGTAACTACTGCTGGCACTGCCGCTCTGCTTTAGGTTTTCTTCTGCTGTTCGGTTGCGAGTAGGAGCCGGTATGTGGTGACGTCACATCCCCGTCTGTTATTACAGCGGGCAGGCTGGTGGAGGACGCCCATCTAGATGTCGACAACTACTTTCAGACGTGCCACACTCCGTTGTACTCGAGAGGCGTCCCCTTCTGTGATAGGTCAGCGGCCCGAACGAGTTTAACCCTTTGAAGACATAATTTGCTTTTCCAAACCAGTAAAAAAGTGTCTGCCCACTTTGATGCCAGCCCTCCTGCCCAGAACCAGCTTGGTCCAGGCTGATTTTGATACAGTATGGAACCTGGCACTTTAATTATCATTCGCTCCTATAGGCTTCTGAATAAGCTGCAGGCCATAAGTATAGAGTCAGGAGGATGAGCTGTGATCTCCTCTATCATAGCTGTGCCCCCTGCAGCCAGGTACTGTGTCACAGCCTCACCAAGTCCCATGTGCTGCTCTATACAAGTCTACAGGGGAGCACAGGACTCTGAAGAGAGTCAGATTTTGGGCCAGCACCTGGACTTTACAGGTGTGCACCGTTGGCACCAGGGAGCTGGTGAGTATATAAACACATCACCCGGCTCCCTGCCTCCTGCCCTAACAGCACCATAAGTTAGTTTAGACTGCCTAAGGCCTCCTGTCCACATTCTGCATTACATCATCCGCGGCGATAGTCCGCACGCGGGTAACACAATGAACACTTTCCATAGGACAACTACGTAAAGTGCAGCCCGATGCACACGAGCGGGAATCCACTGTGATTTTCTGCCACAAACCTATCATAATGATAGGTTCATCACAGAAAATCGTAGTGACTTTAGTGTTCATCCGCGGCGTTAAAATGCAACACCGCGACGGAATATCGCTAGCGGATCTCGCAATGATGCCTTGCCCGTGGACAGCCAGCCTTAGGCAGATGACAGGTTCCCGTTAACCCTTTGAATCACACTTTTGGGTGTCCACATTAATGCCGATTTTTGTGCCAGTTGTCATTTTTTGTGCCATCTTCAGCTGTGGCACTCGGGGCGCCTCCATGCAATATACATTATTATTGTAATAAGTCTTCCTTCTTAATGGACAAGGAAAAAACAAGAAGACGTTTAAGCCGCCTGTTCACGGGCGTTGCATTTTAATGCAGCAGATTTTCGCAGCGGGAGAACACTAAAGTCACCGCGATTTTCCGTGATAAACCTATCATTATGATAGGTTCATGGCGGCATACCACGATTTTTATACGGGAGCGTAAAATCGGGGTGGATTTTCCGCTCGTGTGCATCGGGCTGCGCATCCCATAGTTCTCCTATAGAAAGCGTTTCATGCGTTACCTGCATGCGTATTAGCGGTGTGAATAACACAATAAAATATCGCCCGTGGACAGGAGGCCTTATTGTGAATAGGAGACCAACTTCAGTATCTTGGCTGGTGTATGCTTTGAGAGCTTCATGTTTATTTAACCCCTTAAGGACCAGGGTGTTTTAGTCCTAAAAGACCAGACAGTTTTTAGGAATTTCTTTAGCTACCAAAGTTATTTTTTCCGTAACATATTGGGCTATTTTTTTAACATATATTTTTCACAGAATCCCCCCCCCCCCCTTTTTTAAAGTTTAATTGGACAAAAAAAAAGTGTGGAAAACAAAAGGCTTTTTAATTTACAGTTGTCTATTTTTACAATTAGTATATTTATGCTAAAAAAATACAGGAATGGGTATTTTATTTTATTTCAGACATTTTGATCTATAATTTACCGGTATATAGTCTGAGGTTACAGGGTACTTATTTCAATGATTTAGGCCGCCTGCAGACGAGCGGAAATCCCGCTGCGGGATTTCCCGCGGGATTTCCGCCGCTGAAAGTCTGCATAGGAGTGCATTACAATACGCACTCCTATGCAGACGGCCGCGGTTCGGCAAACAAACCGCGGCATGTTCTAATTTTCTGCGGGGCACGCACTCACCTGGCCGCCGGCTCCGGTCTGCGCATGCGCCGGCTGCGCGGCAGCCGGCACATCAAAGAGCCGGGGCCGCCAGGCGCGGGTGAGTACGCACTCGTCACTGTAGGCTCTGGGGTCGGATCGCGCGGCGAGATTTCTCGCTGCCGGATCCGACCCGCTCGTCTGCAGGCGGCCTTAGGTTGACATCAGCGTGGATTGTTTATATATAGTTTTTATTTATTTTCTTTTACTTATTTTTGTAACTACTTGTTTTAACATGTGTTCCCTTTTACCTCATATAAGACCCCTGCATGTCATTCACATGGTCTTATTTTTTTTTTTCTTTCTTATTACACACTTTTCCACTGTAGCCGGGGCATCCATAGGAGCCCCAGTTACAGGGTAAGGCCCCCTGCACATGGGCGGAAATTCTGCGTCGGGGTTTCCCGCAGAACTTCCGCCCGTGGACACTACCATAGGATTGCATTAAAAAACTGCAATCCTAGGCAGACAGCCGCGATTTGTCCGCGTGAAATCTCACGCTGAAAACAAATCGCGGCATGCTCTATTTCTGTGCAGGTTTCACAGAGGCCCGCACAGAAATGTCACTCCCAGGCCACCGGCTCCGCTCTGCGCATGCGCCGGCTGGGCGGCAGCCGGCACATCAGAGAGCTGCAGCCGCGGGAGCAGGTGAGTGCCGCGCTGATCACTGCAGGGGCTCGGGTCAGGTCCCGCTGCGAGAATTCTCACAGCGGGATCCAACCCGGCCGTCTGCAGGCGGCCTAAAGAAACATCCCCTGTAGTGACATTAGTCACTGGTAGAGCTCATCTGGATGATCACATGATTGCCAGGTCACATAGCAGAAGCAGCCCTTTCTCTTTTCTCTACATAGTGTTCAGTAAATACTATGTAGCCTGCTAGAGAGAAGGAAGAAGCAGTTAATCGCCGGGCCCAGATGGAATACACCCAAGGGTTCTAAGGGAACGAAGTGATGTGATAGCTAGACCGCTATTTCTTATATTTATGGACACTATTGAGACCGGGGTTGTACCACTGGATTGGCCCATTGCCAGTGTGTTTTCCTTATACAAAAAAGGGTCCAAAAGTGAGCCTGGTAACTACAGGCCGGTATGTCTCACTTCAATAATTGGAAAAATATTCCAGGGGTTTCTGAGAAACGACCTGACAGAGGGGCTGCACAGTAAAATATCAATATTTGCAGATGACACAAAATTATACAATATAATCAATGCGACGGAGGACAATGAACGGCTACAAATGGACCTAGATAAGCTGGGGGCTTGGGCAGAAAAATGGCAAATGAAGTTCAATGTTGATAAATGTTAGACTATGCACTCGGGCAGGAGAAACAGATGTCACCAATATACACTATATGGGGTACTGCTAGGGAAAAGTGATATGGAAAAAGACCTGGGGGTACTAGTGAATTGTAGACTAAACTGGAGTAACCAATGCCAATCAGCTGCTGCAAAAGCAAATAAAGTCTTAGGCCGCCTGCACACGACCGGGTCGGATCCCCTGCGAGAATTCTCACAGCGGGACCCGACCCGCGCATCTGCAGGGATGAGTGCTGGTCTCACCTTCTCCCACGGCTCCGGGAGTGACAAATCACGACCGTCTGCCTAGGATTGCGCTTTTTAATGCAATCTTATGGCAGCTTCCACGGGCGGAAATTCTGCGGGAAATCCCGCTGCAGAATTTCCACCCGTGTGCAGGGGGCCTTAGGGTGCATAAAAAAAGAGATATAGGGGCGAGGGATGAGAACATTATCCTCCCACTATATAAAGCACTTGTCAGGTGTCACATAGAATACTGCGTACAGTTCTGGTCACCGGTGCTCAGGAAAGATGTTACAGTGCTGGAGGGGGTTCAAAGAAGGGCAACTAAATTAATAAACGGAATGGAAGGACTGGAATACCCAGAGCGGCTATCAAAATTGGATTTATTTACCCTGGAAAAAAGACGGCTAAGGGGCGATCAAATAACCATGTATAAGTACATGAGGGGACAATACAAGGATCTCTCCCATGATCTGTTTATACTCAGGACTGCAACGGTAACAAGAGGACATCCACTACATCTAGAGGAACGAAGGTTTCATCACCAACATAGAATAGGGTTCTTTACTGTAAGAGGAGTGTGACTGTGGAACTCTCTGCCTGAGGATGTGGTGATGGCAAAATCGATAGATTAGTTTAAGAGAGGACTAGATGTCCTTCTAGAGCGCTGTGATATTACAGGATATAGACATTAGGTGACCAGCAGGTTGTTGATCTGGGTCTTACAGACAGGTAGGAACTGTCAAACGTTGATCCAGGGAGTATTCTGACTGCCATTAGGGAGTTGGGAAGGAATTTTGTCCCCGATTGGGCTAATTGGCTTCTGCCTCGTTGGGGTTTTTTGCCTTCCTCTGGATCAACAAGAGGGTTGAAACAGGCTGAACTGGATGGACATTGTCTTCATTCAGCCTAACATACTATGTTACTATGTCCCCCTGATCATCGGTTGTGGCTAACAGCTGGGCACCCGACCTGCTCCTACTACATTGCCGGAGCTTTAATCCTGTGCCGTATTTTTACTTTTCGATGAGATTAAAGTCCAAGACCAAACACCGTACATTTACGGCACTTGTTGTTTATCGGGTAAGCAAGAGCGGTGAGTAACTTGTAATTGTATTTTACAGTGTCAAACAATACATTGTTACAGATGGGGGGTTGGGGCACAAAGAATGACTTTTATATTGATGGGGGCCACAAAGAGGGCATTGCTATTGATGGGGGGCATTATTACCGTTTATGGCCAGAAATGGTGGCAATATTACGTTTGTACTAATGTGCTTATTGGAAAGCTAAGTTAGCTGGTGACTGAGGTTCCCCTTTTCATGCCACATCACAGGACTTTTTCTCATTGTTGCACTTCTGGATGTTAGCCATAGCCAGGCTGAACTTTGTTACCTTTAACCCCTAAGACTCCCAAGTTTCTTTATATGTTTTATAAAGGGCATTTCAGCCCGAAACTTTGCCTTATGTGAACATATGGACTGGCAAATACATTTTATGTGCATTCAAAAACTAGTGTGTGCTGCCCAAACTGGAGGGACTCGGGGACACTGCACCACATTCGATCTGCATGAGGGAGTGCTACCAAACGCAGTTTTCCCTATGTGGTTTCAGACATCTTTTGGATAAGTTGTTCTACCTCACAGCCTTGCATTCAGTGTATGATGGAAAATAGGTTTAGAGTTTCCTAAATTCAGCAGCATAAAACTAACAACTATATGTTTCTTGCAGAGTTATAAAACATCCTAAGTATTAGCAGTCCAAAACCAGCTCTACAGCAATGGATGACTTGCCAGGATTGTATGAAATCTTCCAAGGGGAGGTAATTAGCAGATCTTTTCAACAATGTTCCCTTTAGTTTTGCTGTTTTTAAAAGCATTTTAATACTTCAGTTTTTTTGAATGTACTGTACTGTGCATGACCACCTGCGTGCCTCCGCAATCATACGCAATACAGCAAAGTGCCATATGCAGGGTCACCGGCCAGGCTCACAGTCGGAATCCGACCCGCTCGTGTGAGCCCGGCCTTACACTGGGCAGAAAAGTGCAACCAGCATCGCTTGTAATAGCGAACATAGACGATGGCAAGCCGGGATTCCAGTATCTGGCATCCTGTTGCCGTGGCAACCCATCGACCCTCTGCGATTACATCGCTGGGGTCCGATGACATCACAGGGAGCGTGCGCTCCCTCTGTGAAGCCTTTACATGCCGCGATCTACATAGATCGTGGCATGTAGGGGGTTAAAAGTGGAGATCAAAGTTCTCATTGATCTCAGGTGTAGCAGAGGGAGGCTGGCTATTGGTAACAGCCAGCTCCCACTGCAAGATGGCACGGGCTCCGCTTGTAGACCTGCGCCATCCACATGACGTAAGTTTAGGTCCTGGTGCGTTAAGTTCCACGCTGCCATGACGTAACTTGACATCATATAGCGTTAAGGGGTTATAGGGTAAACTATAGTGGGTGCTTAAAGCTCTCGCTACAGAGCTTCTGGAATCATTTAGGTGGGCTTCTATTGTGTAGCTGGCATCCATATGAAAAAGTAATTTGCAAAATCAGCATTGAGAATGCGCTGAATGATGCCCATGGACTGAGAGCCACTGACAGACAGTGCCCTACGATGCTCCCCTCAAATGTCGGTTTTTATAGACCCCATTTCATACTGTTCAAAAGCACAAATGTTTTTCATGTATTTAGTGGATATAATATGCATTAGTAAAGATGTAATATGAGTTTCATCCATATTTCTTGCTGTGATATACGGGGTGTTAATCATAACACCTTTCCTAAACTAATATCTAATGATCCACAGGTTGCAAATGTGACTGACTATGGAGCGTTTATTAAAATACCCGGCAGCAGGAAGCAAGGTAAAACTACCCTGTTCCGACCCTCTTCTTCATCTATTGTAACATGAAACCCCCGCTGTTTTTCAATTGTCCTTCTCTATTTCTCAGGTCTCGTGCACAGAACAAATATGTCATCTGCCCACGTTGAGCGTCCTTCTGAAATTGTTGATGTTGGAGAGAAAGTGTGGGTGAAAGTCATCGGTCGTGAGGTACAACCGCTTCATTTTTGTGTTCTACTGTCCAATTCCTGGTACAATTTCTGGCTTAGGGCAATGTAAGGAGACTGTAAGTTTATTTACACAGGTGATTTTATTTTTTTTTTTACCCGTGATTTCTGTGCATTGCGAGATACACAGATGTTGCATGTGAAAAGAACCCATTATTTAAAATGGGTGTATTTAAATAGGCGATGCGCTATTTTTAGGTGATTATGCCCATTATTCTATATTGAAGGAAAAAAAATAGTCATGCAAGTTAAATGAAAGTCATGCAAGCTGCACATAAAAATCGTAAGTGCAGCATTGTGATGCATTTTTTGTTTGTTTTTTTTTAAATGGCATCACAATTGTATAAAAATCTCGGGATTACAAGTGTGATTCTGGTTTGAGTTTCTCGGCACTCCCCTTTGTGAATGCACCCTTCCTATAGCCATACTGGCCCCTGCAGCTGCTTGTATGGACAAGCTGCATATATTGATCTAGAAGTACACAGCTCATTCTCGCTCTTGTCCCCATAAATCACCTCCAGTGTGTCTTAGATCAAATTTTAAAACCATTAGCACTACATGTAAAAAGCATAGTATTAGAACAAATTACTTTGAAAGGTAAATCGTTCGAAATAGATATTTTCATGTTCCATAGAGACAGGCCAGAAGATCAGATTGATGTTGTTTTATTAATGTCGATCACTGCTGATTACCAAAACTATAAAGTCCCCAGACCTTGTCAACACCGTGTACATTTCTATTGCTGGTAATCTGTGGAAACATACTACATAATCAGCGGAGATGAAGATAAGAGGGTATCCGTTATGTAGGATCTAAAATCCCTCAGCATTACCAAAGAAGTTTTGTATGCTTTCTAAAACACTCCTCACTGTTTCTTTCTAAGGAGAAAAGATAGCATTCCTGACCCACGTCCCAAGCCTCTCGCTAGCCAAGCCAGAAACCCACTACACACTGATGAGGAGCAAACACTGTGAAACAGCTGTCTGTGTATGGATTCTGGCTTGGTTTTCAATTCCCAGTCATTTTTACAAGGTTTGTGTAGAGTCTAACATTGACTTGCAGGAATTCTGCCTTCCAATAGGTGGCGCTGCAGAGGTATTGTTCCATCTTCCGTATGTTCTAAAACACTGGAACACCTTAATTTCTTGTATACTAACTATACAGTAAGTGGCAGCACTTACACTCGCTATTTTATAAGATGTTTTTCCTAGGATAGACCATCAATGCCTGATCCTTGGGGTCCAACTTATGAAGCCCATTGATCAGGACATTAAAGTCGCTGTAGCCCTCTTGCAAGTAGTGGACCCCCTTCATTGTTTGTATAGGCAGTAGCTTGTCCTTACGAGCGGTTGTGCCTGGTACTGCTGTGTTTCATTCAAGTGATGGAGGAACCACAGTGCCATGCACAGTTGCTTCTATGAACAAGCCACTGCCTACACAATGAGGGGGACACAATCCTCACAAGCATAATGTCCCTTTAACACGGGCTGACAGTCATTTAAACGACAGCGCATGTGCAGAGCTTTTAGACCGAAAGACATTGCTGGTTTCTTATTCAGCTTGATAAAGACCAAACCGCTGGTTGAAACGTCACTGTACTTTTTGCTATGGGAAAATAAATACACTTGAAACTGTTTTGCACCAATTGATGCTGCCACCTCATCTTTATTATTGCTGGCCTCTTGTTCAGTGCTTCACCTTTTATGTAAAGTGCTGAGCGGGAGCGTTTACATGCAACAAGAAGCCAGTGCTCCAGCGATAGTTTTTTCGTAGACTGAAAGTCAGCAATAAATAACTACGAACAAACAGTAAGCGTTTTTCTTTTGTTTTTGTTTTTTTTATGGGGGGGGGGGTCGCATTCACACTGAACTATTATTACTCAAATTTGTTTGTTTGAACCAGTTTGGAGCGATAATTGTTAGGTATAAATGGGCCATAAGTCAACGCTGATAAAGTCCTGGAGAAACTCTGTTTAGGAAATGTGATGATGGGAGAGCTTTTCTACGTAGACCTTGCCCATCTCTTCTTTTTAAGGGATAAAACCTTAAATTATATTGAGATCTATATGAGGACAAATAAATAATCTGACTTGTAACTTTTCAGAGTGACACATGTATGCTTTCTTGTTTCAGAAGAAAGATGCAAAGGAAAAAATCTCCTTATCCATGAAAGTTGTGCACCAAGGAACTGGGAAGGATTTAGATACCAATAATGTAGTGCTGGAGTAAGTGATGTCAAAGCCAGAAATATTCAGCTCTTTACATCTATTGTTAATATTAACCCTTTAAGGACACGGCCCTTTTATTTTTTTTTGCATTTTTGTTTTTTCATCCCCCTACTAAATGCCGCAGAATTGACAACAACATTTAAAGGTTTAGCAGCTCAGATGAGCAGCGAGGCTTGTCGGAGCTGTTGCGGGCCAGTGTCGGCTGTAAGAAACGGACAGCAGCTGCAATGTATGGAGCAAGATCGCCGCAATCTCTCTTCATACATACCCCGAAGTTGCAGGATGTAACTGTATGTCCTGTAATGTTAAAGGAACTTTTCAGAACTTAAATATTGATGACCTATCCTTAGGATAAAACATCAGTATCCAATTGGTGTTCCAGGTCTGGCAAGCACTGCGGCCTGTTCATTGTATACCAGGCACAGTGCTGTACATGATGTACCCATACTGATTTGATATTGATGACCCATCCTTAGCATAGATTAACTTCCAAAAAAACCTTTTAATGCTGTTTGCTCTCTTCAGGCAAGATGAGAGAAAAAGACGGGAGTTTAGGGACTACAGCAAGCAGAAGATTACGCTGGAGGCAGTGCTGAACACTGTGTGTAAGAAGTGCGGCTGTAAAGGTAGGATGTGCACATAGCTCTGCCACTATAGAGACTTGTTATCATTTGGTAGTGTTGTTGAAAGTCAGAAATAAAGCAGTGGCTTGAACACCTAAAATGTATTCCTATGGTCAATGGGACAGGTAAATACAAGTGTCTGGCCTCATGTCCACGGGCAGGTCGGATCTACATGCAGGAGCCTGCAGTGGAATCTGACCCTGCCTGCAGCTGTCGACACTGCATACTTGTCCGGGTCTTCTTTTTTCTGTACTGTGGATGTGTGCAAAAGTGCCAGCGCACATACACAGTGCAGGTTTGTTTTTTTTATTTCTTGCTCCCCGTGGAATCCGCAGTCCGCCCGCAATGTCAATTGCGGACGGGCTGCAGATCAGAAGGCTTCTATTGACTTCATTGGAAGCCGTCCGTGCAAGAACCGCACTGCAATGGACCATGCTGCGATCTGATTTCCGCATTCGTAATCCAGCAAACAAATTTGCATGTGTGAATTCAAGTGCGGATTTCCATGGTTCCCTATGGGCAGCTTGAACTGCAGATCTTCCACGTGGGGTGCCCACGTGGATTCCGCAATTCAAATAACTTGGCAGTCTTGTGATCGAGCTTCTGCTGCACCATCAGAGAAGTTTGTGTTGGAGAGCCTGATCATACAGGTCCCTCACTGTATTCCTCAGTATCTGCGAAGTCCCAGCAGTTACTCGATCATATTCCATATGTTAACTACACAAAGATGTCACAGTCCCCTCTTTAACTGACATCTGCCACTAGAGCAATACACCAACCAACACATTGTGCTGAACTCTCTGCCTCTGTCCAGACACATCTCTGAGCAGACCAAGATGCTGTTAAGTATGGAGAACTACAGTACAAAGAAACTAGGAGAAGCAGCACAGGTACTGGCCATGATAATAGATGAGTTACATCGGCAACAGTGGCTGCTGGACTTAAGATAACATATTGCCACTCAGAATTATGGCAATGCTCATTTGTGCACGTCGTTATTGGAGTTTCAGTGGGGAAAAAAAAATTGCCATTGTAACTATGCTTTTTTCATGGCTTCCCTGCTGGTGAGAATGAGCTTATGTGATGGGCAGCTACTGTACTTTACAGAATTGGGATCCTAGATTTGAATCTACCAAATGACAACATCTGCATGGAGTTTGTATTTTCTTCTATTCATATGAATTTCTTATAAGTAGTCCTGTTGGCTCCTTTGATAATAGGTAATTTAGAGTGTGAGCCCCAGTGTAAACGGGGACTGGAGTGACTGTTGACGATTTCTACAGCTGCTGCAGAATATCTTGGAACTATATAAATGAATAAAATATAAGTACCTGTCAGTAACATTACTGTTACCAGTGATTAGTATATGGGAATATGCCAGGAATGACACAGATCATGTCTTCTTGGCATCTCTCCTGTCCCTTTATGCTACAGGAAGCGCGCAATGTTAATGATGTCAAGGGTTACTATAGCAACCACCCGACTGGAAGCCGTTGCTTCTGCACTTGGGAACATGGTTTTCAGACTGAGCGCACTGTTTAACATTTCTCACTGAGATGATCGAGGAGTCATAGTTGTAACTGGTGATGTAAAACATGATACAAGGACACCCCTAATTAGTCTAAATACTGCACTGGTTCTTCTAGGTCACTTTGCCCAAGATTGTTTCATGCAGCCTGGAGGAACGAAATACAGTTTACTTCCAGAAGAGAATGAAGACGAAGATCACAAGAATGATGATGGTGATCGCAAGAAAACTGATAAGCATGTTAAAAAAAAGAAGGTAACATTGTAGACTTGATAAACCAAGTCTATCAATAATCCAGTGTTGTGATTCTAGTATGAGTTTCACAGTTAAATTTGGGACCTGAACACACATTTGCCGACTACTTAAAACCCATGCGTGTTTACGCTGCAGAAATTTGGAGCTCTGATTGCAGTCCTTGTATTTCTTATTTTACCTTTGTTGAATACTAATGAAGGTGTATTTTGGGACTACTCAGTACAAATTGTACCGTGTGTAATGATCTAAAAAACTGTCTTGGCCAGAGGTTGTTCTCATTTGTTCACCGCTATGCTTTTTGCCATTGCAGTTATACAAAGCTTATTTCAGTTCTTAAAGTTGTGGGTTCAGTGTTGTTGGTAAAAAGAGAACTATTTACTGGTTGTCATTACACCTGCTCTGCTTTTCAACTCCAGGAAATGAAGAGAAAAAGGCATCGGAAAGACAAAGAAGATTCTTCAGGAACAGAAAACTCGTCAAGCAGCAGTTCTGGAAGTTCAGACTCTGAGCCCTCCAGAAAGAAGAGCCGCCATATAGAGAAGAGAAAAAGAACATCAAAGAAAAAGAAAAAAAAACACAAGAAACGGAAACAAAGGGACTAAAGGGGCATTTAGACGGAACGATTATCATTCTAAAAACCGTTCAAATGGTCTAAAGTGAACGATAATCGTTCAGTTTAAACGCAAGCAAACAATTGAATGACAAATGAGAATTGTGTGCTTTTTGTTCGTCGTTCAGTTTCAGCAGGCATAAAAATCATCGTTGAGTTGTTGGCTTCTTGTTACATTTAAACGCTGATCGTTCAGTGTTTCACATAGCACTGTGGAACGCTAAGCGAGTTATGTGCGATTCCCAAGTATGATTAGCCTGTATTAACAGGCTGCACAAACAAGCTGGTGATGACATTATCAGAACCATGAGGTTCTTGTTAGGTGTAAAAAGAGCATACGTAAAAGCATCGTTATTTATGCTAAAACACAGTAGGAATGCGCACAAGGTTAAATCTTCAACTTCTCATCCACATATATCCAATCCCTGGGGTATAGGGAGAGCTGCAGGACCTATGGAGGGCTTCTCTTAACAGAGAGAGCCCCCCAAAAAGAGAAATGCAAATAATGTTCTATTAGAAAAAAACTTCTTTGCACTTCACGATACTGTGGTATGAGAAAGCTACTTGTCAGAATTATAGAGATAATGGCAGCACAATGGCACTTACTGGACAGGAGGGGGGTATGATGTTCACAAACCCCCTCCTTGAAGTGTAGATTCCAGCATCAAGTACACTCAAGTCCTCAGATGTACAATCCAAAGCTTTAATATAACAGGCAACGTGTTTCGGTGCTTACACGTTAGCACCTTTTTCAAGCCAACATAAAATAACACATATGTATGTTCACATTTATATTAAAATCCCTGTCGATGTGGCGCGCGGACGTCATTAGTCCCGCCCACATGATGACACGCTGAGGTGGCGTGCCAACGTCATCAACCCCGCCTCCACGGTGATGTGGTGTGTCGATGCGGCATGCTGGCGTAATCAACCCCACCCCCCATGATGACGCAAAACGCCGACGTCATCAGTCCCGCCTCCAAGATGGCGCTATCCAGGATGAAACGTGATGTATTACTTGTTTTAATATAATATGTGAACATATATATGTGTTATTTTATGTTGGCTTGAAAAAGGTGCTAACGTGTAAGCACCGAAACGCGTTGTCTGTTATATTAAAGCTTTGGATTGTACCTCTGTGGACTTGAGTGTACTTCCCCTTTGATGCTGGAATCTACACTTCAGGGAGGGGGGTTCTGAACATCATACCCCCCTCCTGTCCAGTAAGTGCCATTGTGCTGCCATTATCTCTATAATTTTGACAAGTAGCTTTCTCATACCACAGTATCGTGAAGTGCAGAGACGTTTTTTTCTAATAGAACGTTATTTACCCTGATGTAGACTTGGTGTTGGGACTGGTTTTTTTTAGCTCTCAGACAGCAGGATGCAATATTCAATGCAGCTGTTCTATGGAATTTGTTCTGTTCCCATGGGTAAATCCCATGAGTACATGAAGTATTCTCCAAAATAAATACATACCTAGTGGATCTCTGTGCAATTATTTACAAATCATAGCAAACAGCTGCATATACATTAACCACTATTAATAGCAAATGGAATAGTTTTTGGACTTGCTATAATAAAATTACAGACTCATAATTTTGAGTAAAAAGGGTTTTCCATGTACAAAAACTTCTTGAGAAATCAAAATGTGTGGGGTGGGGAATGGACTGCAGCCATGAAGAGAAGACGGACCTAACCTGAGCTCCTCTGTGACCTCAAGAATCCTATAGCCGTCCTGCTATCCCTGGGGTCAGTGTGTGGCCTAGAACACTCCCTGCAATTGGGCTTTTGCTTGGAAGTGAGACGGAAATGATTGGGAGCCACTCAGAGATCCCTCCGTGTGACAGGTCTTGGTCTCGGGTCTACTCCTCTCCTGCTGTCCATCCAAGGGGAAGCCACCGCTTTTGGTTAGCGCAGGACCTCCCAGACTTTGTCTGTGGAGAAGAGGAGTGTCTTCAGCTCCTCCACTTCGGCGGTGGTGTGCTGTGGTGGACACGACAGCTAGTGACTTGCGTCTCGGCTGCGGATCACATGCGCAGCGGCTCCCCTCTGTCTTCTTGCCTCCTCCTTGCTGTGCTGACTGTGGGCCACGGTTCTAGCATCTCACTGCTTTCTCTCCCTTGCAGCAGTAGGCAGGCCATGGATGTGAATACCCTCTGCTCCTTTCCCCCACAGTGATAAGCAGGCCTCACATTTAATATACAGTTTCTGCCCTGCTTCTCCTTCCCCACAGTGATAAGTGGCTGGAAATTGGGAGTTCCCCTGCTCCTTTGATTGAACTCTATCTCTGGTGGTGAAATCTGTTTACCGTTCTGTAGCCTGGTGAGACCAATATCCTCCATTATGGATATTTATGTGATACATGTGTATGAGACCTGACAGCTTACATTAACTGGAAATTTATTCATCCAATATTACCAGCTTATTATCTTAAAGAAACACTGAAGCAATTTTGAACCTGTCTGTGATAATATATTAACTTTTGGGCAATTTTTGTTAGCTTCATTTACGCAACTATTGGACTAGTGTTCGTGGTTTGTAAATACAGTCTGTCCTTTTCTGAGCTGCCCCACATCTCACACTTCAGGATTCTGGGTTTATTAAATGAGTTCAGCTCAATGGTCTTTGAACAACTGCAGGTTAAGTAGGAATTACCCCATGCCCATTTTTACAGATTCTTACAGGTTAGATATGCGTTACAAAAACAATTCCCATCTTCTAGACCTTCAAGTGAAGAAAAGTATGCTCCTCGCTCCACGGGTCAAGGGGAATTGTTAAATCCAAATCGGTATAAGGAATTATACCATACTTTATTAAATACAATGCAACGCGTTTCGGCGTGTAGATGAATGCCTTTTTCAAGCATGAAATATTACTTACACAGGACCAACATATATAATAACATGTAATACACTCACTCTGAATAGACACGCTGAATGCCGGCCTGCTTAGCATGTGACGTCACCAGGGGAGGAGTATGTCAAAAGAATAGAAATATGTCACATGATACCATGGAACACAGCGTGCATTCCAATTCTTGATCAGTTGGAGCGCATGGTATGCGCAAAAGTTAAGAATTGCCCAGGAAATTTAAAATTTCCCTGCTCCTGGCTACCAAAGGTAGCCGAGAGCCTGGAGTGGTCACGGGGGCCTGCGGTATGCAGTTCCTGGTCACATGATCGCTGTTATCCAATAGATAATGGTGATCACGTAAATTCCTTTTAAAAAGTTGAAGTTTCATCTTTCCTTACTAATGCGATCAGTGAGAGGAGATGAAACTTCTTACCGTACGCCTCCCCATTTGAACCCTGATGCAATCATCCTCCACAGACCTTCCCCGACTCCTGCGCATGCCCCTGCCAGGGACATGCGCAGGAGCCAGGGAGCCCAGGAAACTTTAAATTTCCTTGTTACCAACGGTCGCTAAGAGCCTGGAGCAGTGACCGGTGACCTTGTTGAGCGGTCCCCAGTCACGTGATAAAAAGGTAGTGATCTACCTTAGGTCCGTCTCACACGACTGGATAGAAATTGCGGATTTTGCATGCGTTTTATCTGCGGTAATACACGGATCAATCAAATGCATTGGATTACACAATTCCGCTCACATTAGCGAGTTGGAATTACGTAATCCACGCGCAGAAAACAGAACACTGCATGTTCTATTTTACCGCGGATATCCGCAACATAGAGACCATTGTGCTCCATAGTCGTGGATATACCAGCAGCCCATATGCAACTACATTGTATACGAGCTGCGGGTACCTATGTCATCGCTGAGCGATGGCTGGGAACATACAAACAAGAAAAGGTGTACTGCGCATGACCGCCAGTGTAAGTACGGAGGTATGCGCAGTACATTACACAGCTATACGCAAGGCCGTGGCGAGGCTTACAGCTGGGATCCGCTGCAGGCCTCCCCAAGCAGATTCCACATACGGCAGTGTGAGCCCGGCATTATTCAGACTGCTATCTGTAATACGTAATTTATAAGAAGCCCCGAGAACGCTAGCCTTCCTGCAGTATCATTAGCAGCCTGTTGAGCGCTTAGGCTGGGTTCACACGGGGTGGATTTGCCGCGGAAATTCTATGCGGAATTTCGCCGTGGCAAATCCGCATGCGGCCGCTAATCCTGGGATTAGCCAGCCATGTGGACAAGATTTCTCAGAAATCTCGTCCATACGGGACGGCAAATCCGCTGCAGCTAAGCCGGCAGAAGCCGCCGCTGCGGCGCGGATTTGCAGACCGCAGCATGTCCTTTTTTTTTTTCCGCTGTGGCCGCGCTCTCCTCTTTATCCGCGAGCGGCCAGGCTGCTTCAAAGCCGCCGTGGGTTTTGCAGCAGTGGTTCTCCCGGCGGAAATCTTGCGGTTTTTCTCTGTGGCCAAACCGCGAGATTTCCGCCAAGAATCCGCCCTGTGAGAACCCAGCCTTACTGTGTGAGACAGCCGCACCTCAGCAAGCTTATGAAGCCTCACAGAGCGCCACTTTTTACACCCCAACCCTGCCACTGAGGTCAAGAAATGCCTCCCAAAAAGCATGAGAGGAGGGGGGATACCCGGTTTTATTGCCCCATATGCCCATCCAATCCAGGCCCCCCTAATTACTCTTGTCTTTAGACATACCACACAGTTTACATTATTACTTTTATCTAAGATTTGGGGAGCGTCAAAAAATGGGGGTGAGGGGGATTATTTTTAGGCCTCATGTCCACGGGGAAAATCAGATCCGCTGCGGATTTGTAATGCGGATTTGGGCTGCGGATGCACTGTAATTGTCTTTTATTTTTCATGCGGGAGATCAATTGAGCTATATGCTCTATGAGCTCCTGCAAGCGTGATCCGCACTAAAATGGAGCATGTCCATTTTTTTTCATGCTCCAGAAATTTTTAATTACCATCCGCGGGTATTTATCTACGGGTGGTCAATGCATTCCCATGGGGCGCAGATCCGTGTGCAGGAAAAACGCTGTGGATTTTAATTCTTATTTTCCCCGTGGACATGAGGCCTTAAGCCTCATGTCCACGGGGAAAATCAGGCCCGCTACAGATTCTCCATAGAGAATCAGTAGCGGGTCCCTCCTGCCCCGCGGACATGAGGCATAAAAATAAGAATTAACTCACCTCTCGCCCGCTCCGGATCTTCCTTTCGACGTGGCTTCATCTTCTCCCCGTCGCGGCCGGATCTTCTTTCTTCGGCCCGGCGGATGCGCAGGGCACGTTGGTTGCGTGCCCCCCGCATGCGCAGGCCCGAAGAAAAAAGATCCGGCCGCGACGGAGAGAAGATGAAGCCGCGGCGAAGGGAAGATCCGGAGCAGGTGAGTATATTCTGATTTTGGTCTCCCGCAGATCCGGACGGCTTCCATAGGCCTCAATAGAAGCCTGCGGGAGCCGTCCCCGCAGGAGACCCGCATGAAAATGGAGCATGGTCCAGATTTTTTCATGCTCCATTTTTAAAAAAATCCCTTTTCTGACCATCCGTGGGTATTTATCTACCCACGGGTGGTCAATGCATCCCTATGGGATGCGGATCCGCGGGCAGGAGAAGAGTTAAAATCCGCTGCGGATTTTAATTCTTCTTTTGCCCGTGGACATGAGGCCTTAGGGAGTCAATTTTTTTTCTGCACAAGTGAGCATTGGGGCCTGGAATTTATTCAGTTGTTCCCTCCATTATAGACCTAGCCATGTGTCCTATAAGTAGAATAAAGCCACAATGGATATGTCTCTGAACACAGGACAAACAGGGGTATCCATTTTGGGGTGAACGTCTTCATTTATTTGTATGCTGTAAAAAAAGAACTGTTTTTAAAATGAGACAATTGGCAAAAAAATTTAAATTGTAATTTTTTTCTTTGGCTATGCTTAGATTCATTCAAAAACTGTGGGATCCTAGAGGAAATCGTTAAGGGGTCTAGTTTTCAAAATGGGGTAATTTGTGGGGGTTCTCCATTGTTTTGGCAGCTCAAGGGCTCTAAAAGTGGGCAATGGGGCCTAAATCGCCTTCAAGCAAATTTTCAGTTCTGAAAGCTACCAGCTGCTCCTTTTATTTTGGGCCCTGTTGTGCATATAGACATAATATTAGGGTCACAATGGGTATGTCTCTGTACACAGGACAAACAGGAGTATCTATTTTCATGCACTATAGAAAAAAACCTGCCTTTAACCCCTTCCCGCTGCAGGGCGTAAGTTTACGTCCTGGCAGCCTGGTACTTCCCGCAACAGGACGTAAACTTACGTCCTGGGGATAGCGCGGGATCACATATGATCCCGCGCTATCCCGCAGCAGGAGCCGGCTGTCAGTCACAGCCGGCGTCCCGCTGCAACAGCGGGGGGGCATCGGAGATGCGCCCCCCGCTATTAACCCCTTCCTTAACCCCGATCTAAGATTTGCGGCAGGGAAAGAGTTCACAGAGGGAGCGGACTCCCTCTGTGTCTCCGGCCGGCTCTCACGATAACATCGTGAGAGCCCGGCCTGGCACCATGGTAACAGGACGCCAGACACTGGCGTCCTGTATTGCCTATGCCTGAGATCGCTGTATAAGCGATAAGGCATGGCAGAGCAATAGCTCTGCCATGCCTTATGACAGCGATCATCAGGGCAGTGGTTAAAGTCCCTCAGAGGGACACAAACAGTGTAAAAAAAACAAAGATTAAAAAAATGAATTAAAAAAATGTAAAAAAAAGAAAAAAAATCATTTTTTATGCTTTTTCTCAGATTAGCATAAAAAAAGGTAAAAAAAAAATAAAACCCCACATATTTGGTATTGTCGCGTCCATAACAACGCATACAATAAGTTGCACATGCTTTTGACTGTGCACGGAAAAAAACGCTAAAAAACTGAGGCAAAATGCTAGTTTTTAGCATTTTGCCTCACTAAAAACGCAATAAAAGTGATCAAAAAAGCCATATGTACCCCAAAATGGTACCAGTAAAAACTACAGCTCGTCTCGCAAAAAACAAGCCCTCATAGAGCTCCGTACATCGAAAAATAAAAAAGTTACAGGACTTTGAATGCAGCAATTTAGAATAGAAAAAAGATTTCCAAAAAAAAGGGTTTTTATTGCAGAAAAGTGGGAAAACCTAAAAAAATGTAAGAATTTTGGTATCGTTGTAACCGTACCGGTCCGCAGAAAAAATGGAATGTCTCACTTATGCTGCATGATTAACGCTGTAAAAAAGAAATAAAAAAATCTATGGCAGAATTGATGCGTTTTCTCTCCCTGCTATCATAAAAAAAAAAAGTTTTACAATATAGTCTATGTACCCAAAAGTGGCACCGATAAAAACTACAGTTCGCCACGCAAAAAACAAGCCCTCATACGGCCGCGTCGACGGAAAAATAAAAAAGTTATGACTTTTGATAAACGGAGAAGAAAATCCGCCAAAAATTGTTGCGTCCTTAAGCCCAAAATAGGCCATGTCATGAATGGGTTAACATGACATATTTGTAAAAATATGAAATTTTATTTTTTCTTCTCTAAATTGCATTAGGTCTTGAAAAAAAATGGTGGGGTCAAAATACTCATGACACCCATCAGTGACTACATTAAGGGGTGGTTTTTTTTTTTTTTAAATGGGGTCATTTGTGGGGGTATCTATCATTCTGACACCCATGAGCCTTTGCAATCTTGGCTTGGAGTAGGAAAACAAAGTGTTCCTCAAAATGTTAATAATTAATGTTAAATTTGTACGTCTCCTAAAAGGTTAAGAACCCTGAAAGTTTTTCAAATGTGCATCCAAAATAAAGTAATCAGATGGAAATATATATCTTATCAAAAATTTGTACAGTATGTTTGCACATATTTGAGATATTGCAATTGAAATGTAAAATTTTCCCAATTTGGGTGTTTCTAATAAATATACATAAATTCTATCAGACTATTTTTATCACCTAAATGCAGTACAATATGTGGCGAAAAAACAATGTCAGAATCACTGGGATATGTAAAGCCTTTACAGAGTTATGTTAAAGTGACACGTCAGATTTCCAAAATTTGGCTTGGTCACTAAGGGGTTACTACAAAGAATGAACTGTGATAGTAGACAAATCATTTCTTTATTGGAATGCCCTTGCGATAAAAAATATATAGGAACAAAAAATAAATTAAAAACACGTATATCAAAACATAGATTCAATATTAAAAATAAAATAACTAGAGATGAGCGAGCACCAAAATGCTCGGGTGCTCGTTACTCAGGACGAAATTATCGCGATGCTCGAGGGTTCGTTTCGAGTAATGAACCCCATTGAAGTCAATGGGCGACCCGAGCATTTTTGTATATCGCCGATGCTCGCTAAGGTTTCCATTTGTGAAAATCGGGGGAATTCAAGAAAGTGATGGGAACGACACAGCAACGGATAGGGCAGGCGAGGGGCTACATGTTGGGCTGCATCTCAAGTTCCCAGGTCCCACTATTAAGCCACAATAGTGGCAAGAGTGGGCCCCCCCCTCCCAACAACTTTTACTTCTGAAAAGCCCTCATTAGCAATGCATACCTTAGCTAAGCACCACACTACCTCCAACAAAGCACAATCACTGCCTGCATGACACTGCATAGCAATGGGGAACCTATGTGCCACACACTATTCATTCTGTCAAGGTGTCTGCATGCCCCAGTTAGACTGCGGTTTTTTATAAATAGTCACAGGCAGGTACAACTCCGCAATGGGAATTCCGTGTGCACCCACAGCATGGGTGGCTCCCTGGAACCCACCGGCTGTACATTAATGTATCCCATTGCAGTGCCCATCACAGCTGAGGTAATGTCATGTTTAATGCAGGTGGGCTTTGGCCCACACTGCATGCCCCAGACAGACTGGGGTTCTTTAGAAGTGGACACATGCAGTTACAACTCCGTGTGGACCACGGCATGGGTGGCTCCCTGGAACCCACGGCGGTACATAAATATATCCCATTGCATTGCCCAACACAGCTGATGGAACGTCAGCTGTAATGCAGGTGGGCTAAAAATTAATTGGATTACACTGTAGGCGAGGGCCCCCAAAAATTGGTGTACCAACAGTACTAATGTACCTCAGAAAAATTGCCCATGCCCAACCAAGAGGGCAGGTGAAACCCATTAATCGCTTTGGTTAATGTGGCTTAATTGGTAACTAGGCCTGGAGGCAGCCCAGTTAAAATAAAAATTGGTTCAGGTGAAAGTTTCAACGCTTTAATGAGCATTGAAACGTATAAAAATTGTTTAGAAAAATTATATGACTGAGCCTTGTGGGCTCAGAAAAATTGCCCGTTCGGGGTGATTATGTGAGGTTTCAGGAGGAGGAGCAGGAGGAGGAGGAGGAATACTATACACAGATTGATGAAGCAAAAATGTCCCCGTTTTTGATGGTGATAGAGAACGATGCTTCCATCCGCGGGTGCAGCCTACGTATTGCTTAGGTATCGCTGCTGTCCGCTGGTGAAGAAGAGAAGTCTGGGGAAATCCAGGCTTTGTTCATCTTGATGAGTGTAAGCCTGTCGGCACTGCCGGTTGACAGGCGGGTACGCTTATCCGTGATGATTCCCCCAGCCGCACTAAACACCCTCTCTGACAAGACGCTAGCCGCAGGACAAGCAAGCACCTCCAGGGCATACAGCGCGAGTTCAGGCCACGTGTCCAGCTTCGACACCCAGTAGTTGTAGGGGGCAGAGGCGTCACCGAGGACGGTCGTGCGATCGGCTACGTACTCCCTCACCATCCTTTTACAGTGCTCCCGCCAACTCAGCCTTGACTGGGGAGCGGTGACACAGTCTTGCTGGGGAGCCAGAAAGCTGTCAAAGGCCTTAGAGAGTGTTTCCCTGCCTGTGCTGTACATGCTGCCTGATCTCCACGCCTCCCCTGCTACCTGGCCCTCGGAACTGCGCCTTCTGCCACTAGCACTGTTGGATGGGAATTTTACCATCAGCTTGTCCGCCAGGGTCCTGTGGAATAGCATCACTCTCGAACCCCTTTCCTCTTCGGGTATGAGAGTGGAAAGGTTCTCCTTATACCGTGGGTCGAGCAGTGTGTACACCCAGTAATCCGTAGTGGCCAGAATGCGTGTAACGCGAGGGTCACGAGAAAGGCATCCTAGCATGAAGTCAGCCATGTGTGCCAGGGTACCTGTACGCAACACATAGCTGTCCTCACTAGGAAGATCACTTTCAGGATCCTCCTCCTCCTCCGGCCATACACGCTGAAAGGATGACAGGCAAGCAGCATGTGTACCCTCAGCAGTGGGCCAAGCTGTCTCTTCCCCCTCCTCCTCATGCTCCTCCCCCTCCTCCTCCTCCTCAACGTGCTGAGATATAGACCTGAGGGTGCTCTGACTATCCAGCGACATACTGTCTTCCCACGCCTCCGTTTCCGAGTGCAAAGCGTCTGCCTTTATGCTTTGCAGGGAACTTCTCAAGAGGCATAGCAGAGGAATGGTGACGCTAATGATTGCAGCATCCCCGCTCACCATCTGGGTAGACTCCTCAAAGTTTCCAAGGACCTGGCAGATGTCTGCCAACCAGGCCCACTCTTCTGTAAAGAATTGAGGAGGCTGACTCCCACTACGCCGCCCATGTTGGAGTTGGTATTCCACAATAGCTCTACGCTGCTCATAGAGCCTGGCCAACATGTGGAGCATAGAGTTCCACCGTGTGGGCACGTCGCACAGCAATCGGTGCACTGGCAGATTAAACGATGTTGCAGGGTCCGCAGGGTGGCAGCGTCCGTCTTGGAGTTGCGGAAATGTGCGCTGACCCGGCGCACCTTTCCGAGCAGGTATGACAAGTGTGGGTAGCTTTTCAGAAAGCGCTGAACCACCAAATTAAAGACATGGGCCAGGCATGGAACGTACGTGAGGCTGCCGAGCTGCAGAGCCTCCACCAGGTTACGGCCGTTGTCACACACGACTATGCCCGGTTGGAGGCTCAGCGGCGCAAGCCAGCGGTCGGTCTGCTCTGTCAGACCCTGCAGCAGTTCGTGGGCCGTGTGCCTCTTCTCTCCTAAGCTGAGTAGTTTCAGCACGGCCTGCTGACGCTTGCCCACCGCTGTGCTGCCGTGCCGCGCGACACCGACTGCTGGCGACGTGCTGCTGCTGACACATCTTGATTGCGAGACAGAGGTTGCGTAGGAGGAGGAGGAGGGTGGTTTAGTGGAGGAAGCATACACCGCCGCAGATACCACCACCGAGCTGGGGCCCGCAATTCTGGGGGTGGGTAGGACGTGAGCGGTCCCAGCCTCCACTAAATTCACCCAATGTGCCGTCAGGGAGATATAGTGGCCCTGCCCGCCTGTGCTTGTCCACGTGTCTGTTGTTAAAGGAGATGTCCCGAGGCAGCAAGTGGGGTTATACACTTCTGTATGGCCATAATAATGCACTTTGTAATGTACATTGTGCATTAATTATGAGCCATACAGAAGTTATAAAAAGTTTTATACTTACCTGCTCCGTTGCTAGCGTCCTGGTCTCCATGGTGCCGACTAATTTTTGGCCTCCGATGGCCAAATTAGCCGCGCTTGCGCAGTCCGGGTCTTCTGCAGTCTTCTATGGGGCTCCGTGTAGCTCCGTGTAGCTCCGCCCCGTCACGTGCCGATTCCAGCCAATCAGGAGGCTGGAATCGGCAGTGGACCGCACAGAAGAGCTGCGGTCCACGGAGGAAGAGGCCATCTTCAGCGGTGAGTAGAGAAGTCACCGGAGCGCGGGGATTAAGGTAAGCGCTCCGGTGAGCTTTCTTTACCTCCCTGCATCGGGGTTGTCTCGCGCCGAACGGGGGGGGGGTTGAAAAAAAAAAAAACCCGTTTCGGCGCGGGACAACCCCTTTAAGTGGACCTTGGCAGTAACCGCATTGGTGAGGGTGCGTACAATGTTGCGGGAGACGTGGTCGTGCAGGGCTGGGACGGCACATCGGGAAAAGTAGTGGCAACTGGGAACCGAGTAGCGCGGGGCCGCCGCCGCTATCATGCTTTTGAAAGACTCCGTTTCCACAACCCTATACGGCAGCATCTCCAGGCTGATCAATTTGGCAATGTGCACGTTTAACGCTTGAGCGTGCGGGTGCGTGGCGGCGTACTTGCGCTTGTGCTCAAACAGTGGCGCTAGCGACGTCTGGACGCTGTGCTGAGAGACATTGCTGGATGGGGCCGAGGACAGCGGAGGTGAGGGTGTCGGTGCAGGCCAGTAGACGGTAGTGCCTGTGTCCTCAGAGGGGGGTTGGATCTCAGTGGCAGGTTGGGGCACAGGGGGAGAGGCAGTGGTGCAAACCGGAGGCGGTGAACGGCCTTCGTCCCACCTTGTGGGGTGCTTGGCCATCATATGCCTGTGCATGCTGGTGGTGGTGGCTCCCCAGCTGATCTTGGCGCGACAAAGGTTGCACACCACTGTTCGTCGGTCGTCAGGCGTCTCTGTGAAAAACTGCCACACCGTAGAGCACCTTGACCTCTGCAGGGTGGCATGTCGCAAGGGGGCGCTTTGGGAAACAGTTGGTGGATTATTCGGTCTGGCCCTGCCTCTACCCCTGGCCACCGCACTGGCTCGGCCTGTGCCCACACCCTGACTTGGGCCTCCGCGTCCTCGCTCGCGTCCACGTCCTCTAGGCCTACCCCTACCCCTCAGCATGGTGTATTACCAGTAGTGCAGAAACAGAACGCTGTAATTAAATGTGCCGCTTATTGGCCTGTGGTTGGAGGCTGACTTCGCTTACGGAACGCCAGGAAATAATTTTGCGCAAGCCTGCTGTAACACTTAGCTGGCTGCGTATGAATTAGGAGGACAACTACACCCAGCACAGACCCAGTACACTGAGGACAGTCACAGGCAGCCCAAATAGATTTTTTTCCCCAAATGTTTTTGGAAAAGCCCACTGCCTATATACACTGTATATGTCTTCTGTCCCTGCCTCACCACCACTGGCCCTGGAGTATGTAAAATAACTGCAGACTGTTGCACTGTGGACAGGAATACAGCGGTGATTTAACAGCCAACACAGAGCCAGGAAATAATTTTGCGCAAGCCTGCTGTAACACTTAGCTGGCTGCGTATGAATTAGGAGGACAACTACACCCAGCACAGACCCAGAACACTGAGGACAGTCACAGGCAGCCCAAATAGATTTTTTTCCCCCAATGTTTTTGCAAAGGCCCACTGCCTATATTCAATAAATATATGTCTTCTGTCCCTGCCTCACAATATATGTCTTCTGTCCCTGCCTCACAATATATGTCTTCTGTCCCTGCCTCACCACTACTGGCCCTGCACTATGTATAATTACTGCAGGGCGCAATGCTCTGCATGGCCGATATACAAAAAAAAAAATGTGCAACACTGCAAAAAGCAGCCTCCACAGTACTGCACACGGTTAGATGTGGCCCTAAGAAGGACCGTTGGGGTTCTTGAAGCCAAAAATACTCCTAACACTCTCCCTATAGCAGCTGCGGCACCAACAGCACTTTCCCTCCTCTATGTCAGAACAAATCTGTGGCGAGCCGCGGGAGGGGCCTATTTTTATACTCGGGTGACTCACTGCAGGGGGGGTGGTATAGGGCTTGAACGTCGCAGGGGGAAGTTGTAATGCCTTCCCTGTCTTTCTATTGGCCAGAAAAGCGCGCTAACGTCTCAGAGATGAAAGTGAAAGTAACTCGAACATCGCGTGGTACTCGTCACGAGTAACGAGCATCTCGAACACGCTAATACTCGAACGAGTATCAAGCTCGGACGAGTACGTTCGCTCATCTCTAAAAATAACCAATCACAGCATTCCACGTCACTTTTTAAAGTTCCACATTAGTGACAGTAGACGGTTAAAAGTCACACCAATCGAATACATTCAATCCAGCTCTATCGAAGAACTCTGCAAAAAGGAAATGTATTGCATTTTCCGACTCCAAACACTAATGGATTAACTGACTGTTTAAATGAACAGCTGGAGAAAATCTAAAAATATATAACAAAAAAATATAAAACATTAGAAAATATCTCTTTTACGCTTTACTGTGACTATTTTTTATATACATTTATTTATAAATGGAGTGTATTTACCCAATTTTTATTTATTTATTATTGTTTTTTATCTTTTATGTTAAATATTTCCTGTTCGATATTACCTGGTAGTAATACCTTGATTATCTCCGGTATACCTTTTACAGCCCAGAATCATCCTCCATATTATTGACAGATAATCCCTTTAACACAACTTGGCATTCACTTTCATTTCCATTTTTGTGAATGAAGTGTAGCAGCGCAACTGTGAGAAGGATAGTAATAACAGAATGCATACCATGCGCTCCAACTAATAAAGAATTGGAACGCACGCTGCGTTCCATGGTATCATGTGACATATGTCTGTTCATCATTTCACATACTCCTCCCCTGGTGACGTCACATGCTAACCGTCCCGGCGTCCAGCGTGTCTATTCAGAGTGAGTGTATTGCCTGTTGTTATATATATTGGTCCTGTGTAAGTAATATTTCATGCTTGAAAAAGGTGTTCATCTACACGCCGAAACGCGTTGCATTATATTCAATCAAGTATGGTATAATTCCCTATACCGATTCAGATTTTTAAATGATTCCCCCTTGACCTATGGAGCACAGAGCATACTTTTCTTCACTTGGGTTTCTAGTTGCTGCAAGGCCCTCCACATTAGTGAGCCTCGATCGACTCCAGGATGCTTCTCCAGCCTTCCGACTGGACTGTGGAAAGGGATTATTCTAGATACGCGAACCTGGACTTCAGGTGCAGGTGGATTCCCCTCAACCCTGGGGTAATCTTACCTGACAGGTGAGTGTTCATGCACACATTCCTATTATGATATATATATATTTAATATCTAGGACACGTAAGACGCTGTTCATCTTTCTCTTTTTTCATCTTTTTGACCTTGTATATCACATTACCCCTTAATTGGCATTTTACGTTCTCAAGGCCTCATATTTGTATTATAATCTCATCTGATATGATCAAAAACTTCCAAACACCTCCTGCTTTAATAAAATGAGGATATTGATACCAACTCTAACGACCAACACTTTTGAAGAGTTATTGGATTCTCTTTTATTTGTTTCTCCAGCAGCAAACAAAATGATAAAACTATATATTGTATATCAATGTTATTTTACCCCAGCAAAGCTACAGAAAATGGGTAGCGTATCCTCAGCATATTGTATCAAATGCTCATGTGTTTACTTTGATTTCTGTCATATGATCTGGGAATGCACAGTTATTTGAGACTTTTGGGAAGAGGTCACAGGTCTCTTTTCCAAGGAGTTCCTATTCCTACATACCCTGAAATTTGTCTATTTTGGATAATTGATGAGAAGAACTGGCAACAATACATCAGAGTATTCCCGAGGGAAGCATTATTCTTTGCCAGAAAAGTGATGGATGGATCATAAAATCCCCTCTCTATCTATGTGGAGGAAACTGGTCAATTCTGTAATGCCATATAATTACATATTTTATAAGAGATGTAAATGCCCTAATAAGTTTGACAAAGTACGGGGTCTATGGTGTAATTCCCCTCTAAAGTCCCATTTACACTGGATGAGTGTCGGGCCAAAGATGCCTGACACTCGTTCCTTTGTCTCCGCGTTCCCGTGCTGCTGCACAGGAGCAACACAGCTGGCTCGCACACGGAGCGGCCAGCAGGGGGGCGGGGCAGTGTGGGAGATTTCTCTCCTCTTGCTCCCCCGCCCCTCTCCATTGAGATACACAGCGGCCATTCGCTACTGAACGGCGGCTGTTTAAACTTAACAATGAGCTTTATCGCTCATCTTTTATGCTGCATAAAACATGAGCGATGAAGCTCATAGCTTGTTGTAAAGTTTAAACAGCTGCCGTTCCATTGCGAACGTCAGCGGTGTAACTCAATGGAGATGGGCAGGGGGCAAGAGGAGAGAAATCTCCCGCACTGCCCAGCCCCCCTGCTAGCCATTCTGTGTGCGAGCCAGCTGTGCTAGCTCCCGTGCAGGAGCGCGGAGACACAGGGACGAGTGTTGGGCATTGTTTGCCGGACACTCGTCCAGTGTAAATGGGCCTTTACTTCTTATCTGCCACACTTGCTCTCCTCGTCCACATCAGTACTCCTGATAAGTCCCCTTTTGATGGGTGTATTCGCGAGGTGGGACTCGTGTTTTCCCCAAATTTATGTCCTAATTATTATTATGTTTTAGTATTTAACATTAAGAAGGCTTGACCTTCCTATTTTTCCTTCTGTACACCAATTTTCCATGTACTGTGTGCTATAGTTCTTAAATTTTTGTATGATGTTCAACTTTTAATAAAATGAGTTTAAGAAAAAATATCCATATTTAAGAACCGCATTATCACAGCCTCCAGTCATGAGACACCATTTAACCAGGCACTGCCTGCACTATTGTTACTTAGAGTTGTAACATTGACCCACAATGCCAAAGTTTCTGTTTGTACATGCACGTGTCATAATAATACTTAGTCACTGTAACAACACCAGTTGGATACAAGATCGCAGAAATCTACTTCACCTATGGTGGTCCTCTTTCATAGGAACTAATGGTGTCTCCCACTGCTAAAATACCTCCAGATTTACAGTAGAGATTAACTATGTAACAACCAGATAGTCTAATGAGCAATAATGTGAACCATGTATGAACTTGCCACTAGATAACAGGATCAGAATGGTGATAGTAATCAGATGATTGCACCAATGGAACAGATGGGTGATGGTGAACAGATCATAACAAAGTGATAACTGACCCTAACTGTAGCTTTGCATATGTTTTACCCTAATCTATTGATTAACCATGAGTATCCCTATCTGAAGCACTGACAATGAGAGGACACTTGAGACCCAGAGACATGAAAAAGAATATGAGAAGACAAACACAAATGGGGAAGAAGCACAAATAACTGAGCCAAGAAGCAAGGACTGGACTATGATTACTCACAGGAACAAAACTACACTAACACAAAACAAAGCTAGACTATGAACAAGATACTAGAAACATACACGGAATGCTGGGTTATATTGTACATAGTTTACAACCAGCAACACATTGCAGAAGCAAGAAATATATATAGATATATTTTTTCTAAAGAAACGTTTATTGGGCATATCATACATCACAATACAGAACAAGGGAGAGTCATCAAGAATACATCACAAAATTAAAACATTACAGTTTTGTCACTCCCTTCAGAGTTTATACTACCCCCTCAGAAGCCAGAAATATTTAAAGAAATTCTAACTAGAGATGAGCGAGCATACTCGCTGAGGATAATTACTCGAGCGAGTATTGTCCTTAGCGAGTACCTGCCCTCTCGGAAAAAAAAGATTTAGGTGCCGACGCAGGTGAGCGGTTAGTTGCGGGAGTGAGCGGGGGGGAGAGAGGGAGAGAGAGATCTCCCCTCCATTCCTCCCTACTCTCCCCCGCCGGCAGCCAAATCTTTTCTTCCGAGCTGGCAGGTACTCGCTATGGACAATGCTCGCTCGAGTAATTGTCCTTAGCGAGTATGCTCGCTCATCTCTAATTCTAATCATTTAGAAACTTCTCTCCAATGAGCCTGAGCTGATCCAGTATGATCAGCTAACACACTGTAGTGGATGAGCTGTGAGACAATTACATAGCAAATGCCTCAACAACAATCTAGAAAACGGGAGATACTAAGACCCATTTACACTGTCAGATGATCGCTCAAAAGTCACTTAACCCTTTTCAATCCACTGTCTGACCTCAGAAGACATTATGATTTAAGGATTTACAGCTCCAATGTTGGAAGACGTCCATCAGGGCTCTCTTTCTGTATATTGCCAGCCTCTCTGCTGTCGGAGTCTATCCAACGTGTCACCTTATGCAGTACTGGCTTTAGCCAGCATATAGCGCCGTTGTATAGCAGCAGAAAAACAGTAAGCTCCCCAGGAAAACCAGGATAGAAATTGGATTGGAAAGGGTTAAACGACAGTTTGAGTGACAGTTTTCAGCGATCATCTTTGCATAGTCTATAGTAGCTAAGTAGCTGCTTAAGAACTACGCAGGTGGAGTGGGACCCCGCCACTATTGCTTGGTGAACATTACAGCTGTTTTGCATAAGCAAACAGCTGTATTGTTCTCCACGATTACAGCTCGCATCCCGCTGTGAACTACCAGAGGGACGCGAGCTGAGAGATGCTTATCAGCGCTGCCGACTGTGATAACAGCCTGCACCGCTGATAATAGTTCATCGCTTAATTCAAGGAAAGTAGAATTGACCCAGAAATGCACAAAAAATTGCACGATGTCCATGCATTTAGACCCAACGATTCTCACTCAATAGATGGGTATCGATGGAATCAAAGCCATCTTTTATTCAAACAAGATTTAGTCCAAAATTGCTGTGTGAAAATAATGGTTAATGTCAGAGGCTTTCATACTATCTATTTCAAAGGGCTTAGCTAAAGTGGAAAGTTTAATTCTAGTATGAGTGCCAACCTAAATGAAGTTGTTAAGAACGGTCTGTAGTCTGTGAATAAGGAGTTTGGGATATAAATAGCTATAGCTCTAAAAATGTAGAGAATGCATGGCAAAACCATCATTTTACCTGCTGATATCCTTCCTGCCCAGGAATTAAGGGTTTACAGATGTTATTTAAGAATTATGGAATGGAGTTAGGCATGGGCAAATAATTTTTGGTTAATGGATCTGAGCTAGGGCTTGTTAAATGAATACCTAGAGGAGGTATGGAATGGTCGTTTCATTCATACCAGAGGGAATTAATTATATGTTCTCCAGTTTTATCTTCAGTCCCAACATCCAAAAATTGATATTTTGTATTGTTTACCCTATCATATGAAATTTTTCCAAAAACTGAAATTACAGATTGTGCCAGTTTTAAAAGTATATAAAGTCTGTTAAAGCTAAGATGGCATCATTTGCATATGTGCTTACTCAGTATGAATGATAATTGATGCAGAGGCACTTAATTGCACAGAGGGGCCCGTATGGCTGATGAGCCTCCTCTGTAGATGTCCGGGAAGACACGTCTCCAGCTTGTGTTCAGTAGTCCGGAGTCCAGAGAACAGAACCAAGATTGATGACAGTGGGATTGTGGCACACAATTTTAACCGCAAAACAACGTGGGTGTCAGCTTAAAAAATCCTTAATTTAATATGAAGGCAATATGCCACACATTGAAAATATACAAACAAATGAGAAGCACAAAAAATAAAATTAAAAATGCAACATATAAAAAAGCCTGTGGGGCTAATATGGCAACGCGTTACGGGAGATATATAATGTGTACTCCCTTTATCAAGCCTCTCCATCAATTATCATTCGTACTAAGTAAACGCACCGGAGCGCCGGGGTTATTCACACATTATTTTCCTATTCATTTCCGATCCCTGTTTTGGCTGTCGGCTTCTGCGAGTGTGCTCTTCCTGGTTCCGTATGGTTGTTAGGAATTACAGTGTGTTCAACGTGTTCTTACGTATGACGTGGTGGTTTGGACGACCACCACGACAGGTGGGTGTCCTCATCTTTATTAATCACCACAGAAGTTTTGTCTCACAGACGGGGCGCTCTCCTAATTTTCCTATATTTCGTCATTTGCATATAGTCCTTTCTTGTGTTTCTGATGTCCTAATTTAATTCCTTTGATGTTAATATTTGTTCTAATCTGTTCAGCTAGAGGTTTTATGAAACAGGCAAAAATAAGGGGCGAGAGAGGGCAGCCATGTCATTAAAAATCATAAATAAAGGGGAAATGCACCCAGATTAAAAAACCTGTTCAGATAGTGTAAAATATAATGACAAGATCGCAGATTTAAGAGGGCTAGAGAAACCAAATTTCCCTAAGGTAGTCTCTAAATAACTCCAGTGAATCCGATCAAACGCCTTTTCTACATCCAGGGCTAGGAATGAAGAAGGTATATGATCAAGTTCAGCAGTCTTTGGACGTGTCTCACCTGACAGGATTTGATTTGCGGAATTTCGTGATCATTTGAGCCACAATAATACACTGTTTAATCAAATCCATTGGATTACACAATTCTTCTTAAATTAGCAGGTTGGAATTGCGTAATGTGCCTGCGGAAAATAGAGCGCAGCAAGCTCTATTTTACTGCGGATATCCGCGACAGAGCCCATTGTGCTCTATGGTTGCAGGTATATAACCGCATCATCACTAAGAGACGGCGTGGAAACATAAACACATTTTTTTAAAAAGCTGTACTGCACATAACCGCCTGCTTGAGTACGCGGTCATGCGCAATACAATTACGTGGCAGTACACAGGGTCACGGCCGAACTCACAGCTGGAATCCCCTGCGGGAGGCCCGCAGTGGATTCTGCAAATGGCCATGTGAGCCCAGCCTTAATGAGATTCAGGAACTGGCGGGTTCCATTGGGAGCCTGTTTCTGTGGGACAAAACCTACTTGATCTGCAGCAACCAATGCTGGAAGAATAGAAAAGAGTTGATGCTGAAGATGTTAGCATAAATTTTTACATCAGTATTTAATAGGGAAATAGGACAAAAATTAGCCGTTGAGGTAGTTTGTTTGGCAGGTTTGGGTAATGTGACTATAAGGGCCTCTAATATTTCTGATGGAAATGAACCCTTTAAATATTACTTTATTAAACACTTTCACCAGATAGGGAGCCACAAGGGAAGAATATTTTTTGATAATAACCATTGTAGAAGAGATCTGGGCCCAGAGATTTGAGAGGTTTTATTGTTTTGATGGCTTCTAGAACTTCAGACCAAAAGATTGGTGTAGAAAGACAGGCTAACTGGTCGGGTGAGAGGCACAGGAAATTAATGTTCTGGAGGAAATTTGAAATTTCTTTTAATTGGGGTTGATGCGTATTTAAATCTTCTCTTAGCTTATAAAGAGAGGAGTAATATGAGGCAAATGCATTAGCAATTTTTTGGAGAGGAGTAATTTTATGTCTGCTAGAGTCTAAAGGATATCTAATCCTTTCCTTAGACTTAAAGGAGATGTCTCGAGGCAGGAGTGAATTTTTTTTTTGCCCAGTCCCCCTAATTAAGCATACATTACTAAGCCCCCCTGTAAATGACTTTTCTAGCTGGTTTGTACTTACCGTTCCAGCGTTTCAGCAACTTATAAAAATTTTCCCAAGATGGCCGCCGGCTCTTTTCCCATCACTTGCTGCAGCCCGACGTGCGCGCTCCCGAGACGCTACCAGCTGTGTCTCCCTGACAACCAGACGCCACACAGCCGCCGACCGGACCCCTGGAGTGAACACGGCCAACCAGTCACCCACCGCCAGGCAGCAGGTAACCGGCGCAGCCCCCCCCCCCCCAGGCACAGCGGCAGCCCCCCCCATCGCAGCGGCAGCCCCCCCATCGCAGCGGCAGCCCCCCCATCGCAGCGACAGCCCCCCCATCGCAGCGGCAGCCCCCCCCATCGCAGCGACAGCCCCCCCATCGCAGCGGCAGCCCCCCCCCCGGCACAGCGACAGCCCCCCCATCGCAGCGGCAGCCCCCCCCGGTACAGCGACAGCCCCCCCATCGCAGCGGCAGCCCCCCCCCCCGGCACAGCGACAGCCCCCCCCATCGCAGCGACAGCCCCCCCATCGCAGCGGCAGCCCCCCCCCGGCACAGCGGCAGCCCCCCCATCGCAGCGACAGCTACCCCGGCACAGCGACAGCCCCCCCATCGCAGCGGCAGCCCCCCCCCGGCACAGCGACAGCCCCCCCATCGCAGCGGCAGCCCCCCCCGGCACAGCGACAGCCCCCCCCCATCGCAGCGACAGCCCCCCCATCGCAGCGGCAGCCCCCCCGGCACAGGACGGCGGGACAGCTGGGCGGCTTCTCCGGACAGCTGGGCGGCTCTGCACCTTCCTCTAACAGAGGATGGTACAGAATGGCCGCTCCAGCGCGCTCCCGAGCAGTGACAGCTCGTCTGCGCATGCGCAGAAGAGCTGTAGCGGGGAGCACACTGAAGCGGCTCGTGCTGAAAGGAGAAGACCGGACTGAGCAAGCGCGTCTAAAAAAGCAAGCTGCCAGCGAATTTAGACGGAACCATGGAGACGAGGACGCTAGCAACGGAGCAGGTAAGTGAATAATGGGGTGATGCAGAAGGTAAAGGGGCTGGAAATGTGCACAGTATGGTGAGGTGGAGAATGTGGGATGCAGTACTCATAGATAATGGTCAGAGTTAAGCCGTGTGATGGCTGAATCAGTATGACTGCCTGGGGCGGTTGATTGCGGCTAGCAGGGATTGCAGTCAGTAGAACAGGGAGCATGTTGTCAGGGGGGGTAAAGAGGGGTTTAGTTTAGGGAATATGGTATGCCTCCCTGAAGATGTGCATTTTTAGAGCATGCCTGAAGTTTTGTGTGTTGGGGATTGCCCGGATAGTTTTGGATAGCGCTTTCTGTGGCACTTGTACTGCTCTGGAGAAGTCTTGGAGGCGGGAGACAAAGGTCGAATTAAATAGGCATTTAATCTGATTTTATTAGCGGAGTGGAGGGCGTGGGCTGGGTGGTGGATTGAGGTGAGGGAGGCAATGTAGAGTGGCGCGGTGCTATGAAGAGCTTTATGGATGAAGGTTGTGAATTTGAATTGAATTCTATATCTGACGGGCAGCCAGTGCAGTGACTGGCACACGGGAGAGGCGAGTGAGTAGCGGCTGGACAGGAAGATGAGCCTGGCTGCCACATTCAGGATGGATTGGAGGGGGGAGAGCCTGGTGCAGGGGAAGCAATAATTAAGCCGAGAGTCAATGAGGGCAACAGTTAGCGTTTTTAGCGTGTACACGGTGATAAAGGGGTGGATTTTTGTGATGTTCTTGAGGTGCAGCTGACATGTTCAGGCGACATATTGGATATAGGGGTAAAGGAGAGACTAAGGTCAAATATAACCCCAAGACAATGGGCGTGCTGTGTAGGAGTTATGATGGTGCCACACACTGGGATGGAGATGTCAGGATGAGGTCAGTTAGTGGAGGGCGGAAACACCAGTAGGTCAGTTTTTCAGAGGTTCAGTTTTAGGAAGAGAGAGGACATAGTGTTAGAGACAGCGGACAGACATTCCGGGGGTTGCTGTTTCATCCAGGGCATGTTTGAGAATGGTGTTGTAATGTGTGACAGCCAGGTTGGGCAGGAGAGAAGAGAGATAGGGGACAGAGAAGACTGTGGAGACTCAGCAAAGTCTTGGGTGTGAACGGCCTCACGGTCCTGTATATACGTAGGTAAGCAGGTCTGGAGAGATGCTAGGGAGCTTGACAGAGAAAGAGAAGAGGTTATGATCCGAGAGCAGGAAAGGGGAGTTAGTGAAGTGGAAAGCAGACCAGAGACAGAGGAAGACCAGATCTTTGAGTTGTGAGAGACCAAGGGAGGAGGTGAGCGATAGAAGTTAAGAGGCAGATGGGGTCATTTATGAGGATGTTAAAGACGCCTAAGATGAGGGTTGGGATTTCACAGGATAGGAAGTGGGAGAGCCAGGTAGCAAAGTGATCCAGAAACAGGCGGGGAGGACTTAGGGATGGTAGATAACTGCTTCTTGCGTGGACAGCGGACGGAAAGTTCGTAGCGTATGTATCTCAAACAATGGGACAGTGGGTGAGGGTAGGGGTGGGATGACCTGGTAGGTACATTTTGGGGAGAGAAGAGCACCAACTCCTACGCCACGTTTGTTTTTTAGTCTTGGGGTATGGGAGAACTGCAGGCCATTGTAAGACAATGCAGCAGGAAAGGCAGTGTCAGACTGCTGCATTCACGTTTCTGTGAAAGCTAGCAGATTTACAGATTTAGCAGTCAAAAATTCGTGGATGGTGGGGAGTTTAAAAACTGATTTGCATGGTCGGGCTATAAGCTGCTTTGTATACAAGATATTTTTATACAATTGCCTGAGCCCTTAGGACTTCTAAGTGACTTTAGTTTTCAGAGTGATAAATTGCATAAAGATTATGTCTTGTATATTTGTATAAAAAGAAAAAAGTGGTAAAATAGGAAGCAAGCATTGCAAAATATGTTCTTTTTCACAAATTTTTGTAATATACAACAAAATAACATCTATGCATCCATACATGATCATTTTGAACATTCCAATCAACTATCCAAAGCAGTAAACATACACTACATATCCGATACTTATTCTACTGTTTATCCATTAATTCCTTTATATACCTAAACCGGGAGGCAATCCAACCCAGGAGCCTTATCATTCGCCATGGATTCCAACGCCTCCTCCAACTCCTCTAGAGATAGGGTTTTATCAAATTCCTTTGATATGGCATAATCCAACTGTCTAGTCTTGTATTTAGTTAAACTAATGGATTTTAAAATTAACTCCCCTAAGGTAGGCTTTCATTACCTCCCATGCACTACCAGGTGAAGCCAATCCCACATTTAATTTAAAATATACTTGTAGTTGAGTGTCTATAGAGCAGCGACATCTATAATTTGCAGTCAGAATGGATTTCATTTCCACAAGTCCCGTTCTGTTCCAGCAGACAGAGAAACCCACAATGTCACTTTTTAAAGGACAGCGAGTGAATAACATTATGGGTAGGTATTCTACCTGTTCAATCATGTTTAATATTTAAGAGTTACCAAAAACAAGATCAATCCTGGACAAAGACTAATACATAGAGAATTAGCATGAATACTGTTGTTCTCCAGGATTGCAAAGTCTCCAGAGGTCCCACAAATTCACGTTCTTAAGTAATGCCCCAAAAGGGGGGATAGGTAGCATCTGATATCTTGTTTATATTTATTCCAATTGGAATCGGGAACATTATTAAAATTATTATCAAGAGCAGAGACTCTGGTACTCAGGTCACAAATGTCAGCACTTTCTATATTAGGGTTGCTGAGTAGGGTGACAAAATGTATACAGCAATGATAAACTGTGTACTGAGAATTTTACTTAGCAAGATTAATGCCATACTGAAATTTACACGTAACGATTATCACTCAAAAGATGGCTTTTGAGCAAACTTTGAGTGATACTCATTGTGTCTAAATGGTCCTTTAGCCATAAAGTAAAACCTGCTCAGAGATACAGGATGAGAAAGTTTGTAAAACAGTTTCCCCACCCAGAACTTTACCACAATTAAATAGTAAGATGAATATTGTACATATCTGCGCATAAAGAGTTGTACCCACCATACAGTTAAAGAACAACCCCACACAAACTTTAAGAGTAATTTATTCCCTTTAAAGTAAATAATGCTTAATTTAAAAAACCCTCCCGTGTGTATGAATGGTATGCATGATTCAATGTATATGACTGGGGGTTTTGTGTTCCCCATGTCACGTGCCAGTGTCAGTCCACCGTCCTAGTCTGTCACAGTAGGCGGGGCATCCCTTTCACCTCATTTCTTTAGTCACGATCATTCCTTTCGTCTCTTTTCTTTCCTGCCAGTCGCCCTTCTCTATTTTTGAAGTTTAGCATCAGTGTGTTTCAGCTCTTTGTCAGAGGAAGTGATGTTCATGCCACTTGCCTCATTCCTTTTGTCTGTGGAGAGAAGAGTTATGTATGTGCTCCATAGCTATACTAGTGTATCCTGAATTCTGCTCACCTTGTAGAATCTTTCTCAAATGTACTTGCAATTCATAATTTCCTACACGCTGTCATAAACAAAAGCTATACTCAGAAAGTGACAGTCTCAGGTAGTCGCAGAACACCAAGAATGGGTTAATCCGTTACATAGGTAACCAGGGGGTAGGAGCTGTGTTTATAGGTTTCGCACATTCCATGACTGAGCAGAGGTCCTAAAGGGGAAATGGGAGTAGAACACTGAGATAGTCTGACTCTGGATATTACACTCTGCCTTGGAGGCGCTAGGGTCGGCTTATTTCAAGTAGGAAGGAACTGTAGTGGCCCAGAATGTATATTTCTGGCCCCTCTATAAATGTCATAAATGTCATGTCTTTTGTAGATGCGCTGTGCAAAGTTGTCTAGTCATCTTGTTATGTGTATTACACAGCTGCAGCAAATGAGAAGGTAATGTTTGCATGAGACTGGGAGATGCCTGCAAATGTATCAATTTATGTCCTGTCACGTGGTATGTGAGAGATTATAAGTATGAGTGAGTGAGGAGTCTCGGGGGTTCTGTTCTTCTGGGTTCCTGAAAGAGAGTGGTAATGGAACAATGGCGCCACCTATGACAACGTTATCTCTTGTTCCTATGTTTATTGGCCATCCCTCTCCTAGGGGTGTCCTGAAGAGGCTCCAGAAAAAAAAGAAGGAAAAAAAGAGAGAAATAATTCTGGCGTTTATTCTCCTTAATGTCACAATAATGTCAATCGGTTCTGTATACACTCTTATTTATGGTTCCTGATGAGTCGCCCTCCTTGTTCTCAGCACAGGTGGTACAAGTAGAGACAAAGTCACCAATGTCCTTTACCATGGATGGCCACCAGTAGAGACAACAGATTAATTTGATAGTCTTGCATTGCCCAGAATGCCCAGCTACTTCAGAACAATGTTCCCAGGACAGGACCGACTTTCTCTTAGATTCGGGTACAAAGGCCTTTCCGGGTGGAATAGCCTTAACCTGTACAGGAGCCACAGTTACCATCTTGACAGGATCAATGATAATTTGTGGTGCCTCCTAAGAATCATTTGAATCGAACACTCTAGACAGCGCGTCAGCTTTAACATTTTTGTCAGTGGGATAAAAGTGCAGGACAAAATATGTGAGCAAAAAATAAGGACCACCAAGCTTCATGAGGGTTAAGCCACTGTGCAGTCTCTAGATACATCAAGTTCTTATGGCCAGTAAAAATCACTATGGGCTGAGATGCTCCCCCCAGTAGAAACCATCAAAAGTCCAGAGCCCTCTGGATGGCCAGTCATTCATGGTCTCCTATGGAGTAATTCTGTTCTGCAGCAGAGAAAGATCTGGAAAAGAAACCTTATCGGGATCCCTTTGCTTAGACAATATATATTCTAAAAAAGGAAGAGATTCACACTCAAAAATACATTTTTCGAACTTGGCAAAAAGGCGGTTCTCCCTTAACCGCTGGAGTACAGTATGGACCTGCCTGAGGTGTCAATGAATATCTGATGAGAAGATCAGGATGTCGTCAAAATATACGACAATCCATTTGTGTAGAAGAACCCTGAAGATGTCATTCACAAATTCTTGGAAGACAGCTGGAGCATTGACTAGACCGAAAGGTATTACTAAGTATTTATAGTGTCCATCTCACGTGTTGAAGGCGGTCTTCCACTCGTCCCCCTCGTGGATGCGGATCAGGGTACAAGCTCTTTGCAGATCAAGCTTGGTGACAATCTGAGTGCCACGCAGACGGTCAAAGAGCTCTGTGATCAAGGGCAACGCGTATTTGTTCTTAATCATCATCAAGTTCAAACCCTGATAGTTGATGCAAGGATAAAGTGACCCATCCTTCTTTTTAACAAAGAAGAATCTGTCTCCAGTCTTGGAAAGCGACAGGGGGTATATCCTGCCTGGAGGAGGTACAGAACCTGGTACGAGCTCAATAGGGCAGTCGTAGGGTTGATGTGGTGGCAAACACTCTGCCTCCTTCTTGTCAAAAACATCAGTAAAGCCTTAGTAGGCCTCCGGCTGGCCCCGGAGGTTCTGGGGAGCAGTAAAATAGAGAACAGACTGACTGGGGCGCAGGCACTTGGTATGGCAGGACATTTCTCAACTACCCCGGTTCTCCAATCCAGGGTAGGGTTATGTAGATGGAGCAACAGCAGACCCAGTAATAGGGGACTGGTCACCATAGGAAGCACCAACAGAGAAATTTTCTCAGAGTGAAGGACGCCTATTTTCAGCTTCAACAGCTCCGTGACAAATTGAATGGTCTTAGAAAGGGCACTTCTATTGACTGTGTTCACACCAGAAGTCTCTCGAAGCGATAGAATGAAATTTGGTAGTGGTACACCATGTCTTGCTGTAAGAAGTTTCTGGCCAACCCTGAATCCAGAAAGGCCGCTACCATGATCTGGACACCAGTGAGGGACAATGTCACAGGTAGATTCAATCTTGGTGAGCAGCGATCCTCACCTAGGGTAGCCTCTCCAATGGACCCTGGGCTGAGGAGTTCCTAGTTTGAGAGGACAGGCGTGGACAAGATGGCCCGGCGCTCCACAGTACATGCAGATTTTTTGAGCGTCTGAGCTCTTCTTCTGTTAGTCTGAGCCAATCAACCTGCATGGGCTCAGGGTCACTGGACAAGAAGGTAGTAGGCAGAGCAAAACACAGTCTCTGGAACCTAGGAACCAGATGGATCAACCTCCTCTCTTGGGTAGCCTCCTTAGACCTCTGCTTGAACCAAAGGTCAATTCTCATGGCCAGAGAGATCAAGGCATCCAGCAAGGTCAGTACCTCGTGACCAGCCAACTTGTCCTTGATGCACCCCGCCAAACCCTCCCAGAATGTTGCTACCAGGGCCTCATTGTTCCAACTCAGCTCCAAAGCCAAGGTCTGAAACTAAATGGGGAATTGACCCACAGTGAGATTATTCTGACAAAGGCATAGTAGGGTGGAGACAACTGAAGTAGTATGACTGGGCTTGTCAAAGACCCTCCAAAAGGTCTCTACAAATGCACCTAAGTTATTTACCAATGGATCATCTCTCTCCCAAAGAGGATTGATCCAGGCCAGCGCCTGTCTGGAGAGATAAGACGTCATGAATGCAACTTTGGCATGATCCGAGGGAAACAGATGTGACAGAAGCTTGAAGTGAAGGGTACATTGATTAATGAAACAGTAGCATTGTTTAGGATCACCCTTGTAGCAGGGCGGAGCAGACAAATGGGGTCTGGATCCAGATGGGAAACTGCTTGTGGAAGTGGTGCTGCAGTTGCAACTGCTGCGGTACAACTGCGGTGGCAGAAATATTGCTTAAACGAGTACTCACATAATGTAGGTATGTCAGGACTTTCTCCTGGTGTTCCTATTGTTGCGCCATTTCCTGAAACAACTACATAAGCCCCCTGTGGGAAGGATCAGTGGGATCCATGGCCTCAGTGTACTGTTAGGGACTGCTAGTGTGGACTCACTGAGTCAACCTACCAGTTTTGGCGTAAAATGAATCCAGGCAAGGTTAGCAGCTGACCCTTGGCGATCAGAGGCTGTGGCACTAGGTGGTGAGAGCTTGCAGACTGGGCTTGGAACTCAAGTGTCATCTAGGGAGGGGGGGCCGAATGTTCAGTGCCGATGTTGTTGACCTCTTCCATACATGGACACTCATTTCCCTCTACTGTGTGTGGTGTAGATCGAGGGTGGGCAGCATAAATAATCATGGGTATTGTAACAATATTGATGTACCACAAGACAAGAATGAAAAAACCAAAGAACCACGGCAGGAGCCGGAGAACTCAAAAACATGGGGAGAAGGTTGACACTATGCAAGGTTCACTGAAAATTTTATTTATAATCGGATATTCGTTTTAATGCAATTCAAGTTTAAGGGTGGACACACAGTTATATTGTTTTTGTTATAAAATCTTGATAATAATACGCATGTGCATGTGTCCATAGCATTTCAGATTACTAAGGGCTCATTCACACGGTCGTATGTGTAGAACGCTGCATGTATTGTGCACTGCACATGACAGCGCATGTTACGCACGCTGGCATGCGCAGTATAACTAGTTTATTTTTATTTTTAAATTCCCCACTGTGTCTAATAGCGGTGCTGCGTTTAAACACCACACATACGCAAGATATTGTGTATGTACAGTGTTTAATATGCAATCCATAGAGGACAATCAGGCTGTATGCATGTAATACGTGGTAAAATAGAACATATTGCGTTCTTTTTCACACACGTATTATACACAAGGTATATACGCAAATGTAAATGGTTCATCTCAAATGAATGTGCTTTAATTGACTCTTTCACTGGGACAGAGGAATCTAATATCTAAAGCTCGCTATCACTGCATGATTCCTTATACTAAAAGATAGCCTTTATTAGATAATTTTAAAATAAGTTCATGAGACAAACAACATGTAACGATGATTTCAACTAAAAATCTGGATGACCAGATGGAAAAAATAATTATAAAAATATTTTTCAATCTGGTCATCCAGATTGTTAGTTGAAATCATCGTCACATGTTGTTTGTGTCATGAACCTATTTTAAAATTATCTAATAAAGGTTATCTTGCTGTAATTGACTCCATTCACCTCATATTACGCATGCGTAATACGTGGTGAAATTACGTTCGTGTGAATGAGCCCTAAATCGATGACCAGCACATTGGATACTCACATTTTATTGACTTGCAAGGTAAAGTTTGAGCAAGGCAGAACAGTCAGCACTGAATGTAGATGTTAGGATATGCCCTCTTATGAGTCATTACACGTGGGTATATTGGAATTTTTACTAGTGGCACTTGACACTGCTCTGTGTGTTTTCTGACTTGCAGATAAAGTATTTTCACATATTTTAGATTAAGCTCAGTGTTGACACTATGGGGCAGATGTTCTAATACTATTTAAGGGTTAGACGATGTAAACTTAGAATAGACATTCTAAAACTGTGCTAAATGTTACGTCCGCTGGGTGCACTAAAGCACCATGCCTGCAAGCGGGGTGATCGCCCCGATAACTACGACGCCATGCTGGAATCTAAGGACCTAGCTCACCCAAAGATGGTAAATAATCCAAAGCAGGATGCGACACAGTTCACACCAACACATAGAACAGGACTGTTCACTTCTCATGTCTGGACACCTACACAGACACTGAACATGTCGCCTTTTTACTACTACTACACACACTGAACATGCCTTGCCCACACCAACACACAAGGGATTGCATGGAACACAGAACAGGACTGTTCATACACCTTGTCTGGCCACCTACGCAGACCCACAGAACACATCACTGTTCATACATATGTCCGGCCACATGCACAGACACACACCACACATCATGCATGCAAGCAAAACCCTAGGGCGAACGGAAACCAAGCACAGGAGCCCCACTCAGAACTCTCATGCACACAAATAGCTAACGCAAGTGTCCTCACACCAAGGGGAAAGAGTCAGACACCAAACAGACAGGAAACAGTGTCAGACAACACTCACCTGACTACACACTAGACATCAGACGTCCGGAGGCCACACTTGTCAAAGCAGGTGAGAGAGGGGGTCCGCACAAGATGCATGGGGACTATAGGTGTCCAGATCATCCTCAGGGAAGGTGAGACACACTACAGACCAGACAAGCATAAAACCAAGCTTTTAGTGAGAGTACCACAGAATGCATAACGTGGATAAAATGACCAGTGTCTTCTACCAAGAGATACTGATATATATGTGCGGCAGACCAGTGGAGATTGGCTGGCTGGAGAAACTCCACACCCAGCCATCTCAATTATCCCACAGCTCAGAAGGTGTGCTCCAGGAAGCCCATAGAACAACAGTTCCCTGCAGCACAACTTAACACTAAATTTATCACAGTTGCTCATACTAGATAATAAATTTGGTACATCTTTATATGGTCTCGTCTAAGTTTATAGTATCTAGTTTGTTTTTGTTTATGACAAAATTGACTCCTTTACGCTCCATTTCTTATGAGGGCACATCTGTTTTTCTAGAAGTTTCAACCCTTTTGTTGCAGAATGCACAGAAAGTGCTCAACACCCATAATAAATGTGGTGCACAGCATGCTAGCAAGTTTTTTGGTGCAAACTGAGACAGATTTCTGGCGTATATTGCTTAGTGACTCTTTCCCTATGTATTTATGAGTAGTCAAAGTTGTATGCATGAACTTTAATACTTAAGCAAGAGCATTTAACTAGCACATCACATTACTTGTTTTGGGGTATTCTGTTCAATCCTTAAAGCTGCCTAAAAGAGTAAATATTCACTACACATTAAAGATATGGAAACTTTTTTTCTTATATTCCTTCTGTATTGATTGTGGTTGGATTTTTTACACCTTCTGTACCGTGTTCTAGTAGTTCAAAGTTGTCATAGGGTTGTTATATTGATCCAAATCACCAATGTCAATGTCAGCCACTGACCTATTCAAACTAGTAAGGTCCCTGATGTGAAGTAATGGAGATTTGATAAATATTATATCTGTATCTATTTGTTAGTTGTCTAAAAACCCAAGTCAAGGTCGATATCAGTGGGAGTTATTATAATAGCATCAATTAGTTGCTGTCTCTAATATATACTGTAGCTGCAACAATCTTTAAATTGACACAACAAAAATAATTGAAAAATTAAAACCAAAACAGTTGTGCCAAGATGAAATCCACCGCTGTCACACAAGCGCTTTTTGCTGCGATTACTGTGGCATTTTGAATGCAGACATGTACTTGATTGCCAGCAATATGATTTTCGAGTGTTGTCGTCTTCATTTTTCGACGTTTAGCACATTTCTTTACCCATCACAATGATGGGGTTCGCTAAAACACACTGTCGAACGAAACCTGCATCCAAAAACTAAAGTAAAATTGCGGCAAAGTGGCGCGATCAAAATTGCGGCATTTTGCCAAAGGTATGTGTGAGAGTGGTCTTATAGAGTGGGGTCTTTCGACGGCTGCATAACAGCAGTTCTTGTGTGCCATCCTTGTAATAAGAGGACAGCTATCATGTAAATGACCCACTCTGTAATACTAAATTTTCCCAGAAAGGTCTTGCTGGCTGCTGCTTAACCTTGCAAAATCAGCTGTAGGTGGTGGGATCGGGACCTTGGACAACCAGCTGACTGCCCATGCCTGGCATTCGGAAGGGGATTATATGTGTTGGCACATCCCCTGCAAAGTTTGCTGAAATCATAATGTGCTGCTGCAATCGTTAAACTGCACCTCAAATCGTTTTGTTAGGTACAGGACTAAGCTCACACTGTATGTTGATGAATGTAGATATAGTATGCCCTTTAGAATAGGGTATACAATAACTACTGATGCATCTTCTATGAAGCATCTACTAACCTTTTTCATATCAGTCTGGCTACCCTCTAAATTTGAGTTTTCTATAAACATGCAACACATTAGAGGTTACTTATAATTCTTTGGATGCCAGAAACTTGCATTTTGGTGTATACGCAAAATTGTATATTTTAGGCCAGTTATGCCGTGCCACTAAAAAATACAAACGGTAACCAGACTATTATGAAAATGGGTAGTAATAAATGCCCTTACTGAAACAGGTCTGCCCTGGTGCTAGATTTAATTTAAAGAGAAGATGTCACCAGATTCATGCAGTCCAGACCACATGGATCTTCAAAGTATGTTTCTTCTGAAACTCCATGGCTGCAACTTACAGGTTTCCAGGGTCCACGCTGCTAGTAATTCAGGCAGTATGAACCTGTGACAGGTTACCTTTCAGTATTTTATAATGGGAAAAAAAATAGTGTCAAAATATTGTTTCAACAGAACATTTTTATTTCGAGTCAGTCGTGTATAAAAACACATCAATATAGGAGTAACTAAGTTTAAGGAATATATAACTGGGTAGAGGTCGACGTTGGCTATCTTGCCAAAACAGCACCACAATGTATGTTCATTGCTTGTTACCTCTTCCTCAATGAGGCATAGGAATGGTTATCAGCCATTAATCGTTGTAAGAAAAATCTATTACTATAATCACTGAAATGTAGGTTTCAAATCCAAATTTTTGAATTTGACCAGATACAGCAGCTTAGCCAAGGGGCTACCGGGTTGTAATTGATGGTCAACCTTAGGATAGGCTATCAAAAGTAGAACAGAGGGGGTCTGCTGCCCTAGATCCTCGTTAATCAGCTGCTCTCTGGGCTGGTACACTCATGCACTGAGCTCACTTCTATAGGAAGCAGACAGCTCTGTTCCAACTGCAGTGGTCAGGTTTGGTACTACAAGCAAAGCTCCTATTGAAGTGAATGGCAATTTGGCTTGCAATACCAATTTGGGCTACTGCAATGAGAACAGAGCTGTCTGCTTCCTGCAGATCCCAGTGGTGAAACCCCACTGATCTACTGTTAATAAGCTATTCTGAGTATAAGTCATCAATAATTCAGTCCTAGGCAACTCCTGTAATACAGAAAGTTTACTCATTACATGAACTACAGGACTGTTGTATCAATTCATTTTGCATTAGGCTGACACAACATACAGTATGGTCCAAAACAAGTTAAACTGAGAGTTTGCAGTCACTGTATTTATTTGATACACCCAGCAGCACTTATCCTGAAATTTCAAATCTAGTATTCATATATTTTTTCACATGCCACATACATACTGCTGCTGATAATACAATAGACACCGTTGAGAAAATGCAGATTAATTTATTTCAGCTGTTTAGTCACTTTTAGTGTTTGAGAACCGTCTGGACAAGAACTATTTGGTGAAGTCTTAAACTAACATCTTAAAGGGCTAAAACAAGCATTGCATTCATTCCAGGTCTCAGTTATGGCAATACTTTCGAGCCGCTAACATAAGCATAAATAATGTGCAAGGGTACTTTTACACAGGCCGATAGTCGCCTGAATAAGCACTCAAACAAGCAATTATGGGTAACTGTTGGCCTGTGTTTAAAAATGCAGCCAACAGGGTACTGAGAGAATGACTGGTGAACGACTTCTCACTCAGTATAAAGAGACAGTCATTCATCTGTGAACGATTGCCTATTTTCACTGAATGAAGGCAGGTAGCCATAAGTGATCTCCACATGCTCCAACCCCATTCATTGAGGTCTATCACTCTTGTGTGAAAGCACAGGAGCAATAGTCATCCCATCTCAAACAGCGCAAGTCTTAATGTGTAACATGACAATATAGCCGTGATGTCTAACCTGGCTCACAATCTGGTAAATTCTCACACAAGTAGTACTTATACGGGTTGCCTCACTTCTAGCTGTTTTGCTGCAGAAAGCACACAGCTCCATACATTGCACAGTGGCCCAGGTTGGTACTGCTATTTGACTCCTGTTGCAGTGAAAGTGGCTCAGCCTGCAGTACCAACCTGGGTCACTGCGCAATGCATGGAGCTGTCTGCTTCCTGCAGCAAAACAGCTAGAAGTGGGACGACCCCTTTAAGGATGAGCACATTAAAAGTAGGTCACGTCCTTTTGAATTTCTTTTAACTCAAGGTGTGCGATATGCCCATGGGCAGATGGCCTTACATTCAGTAGAATGTCCTGCATATCAAGCAAATGTTAGAGGATGAAACAAGTAGCAATGACAAGCCATAGATAACAGGTACCAAATTGCAGAGACTACTAGGATTTATACAATGGAGCTTGTTTATTATACTTCTTCCACAAGATTTCAAGATGTATTTTAAAAACCCACAAGCAACATTCTTTGGCACTGCAATAAAAATAACCTAGCAAATCCGCAGCAAATGCTGCATCAAAATCTCGCAAAGGTTTGTAATACTGTTGCCGTAGCCCATTCAGTGCAAGAGGAAACAGGCAAAGGTAAAGGTTGTTACAAAGACATTCAACTTTGGACTGAACAAAACGGTGGTACGCAGGAGCGTCCGGTTATTAGTTCTTTTCATAGTGACGTGAGCTGACGACATCTCCCAGGGTAAGAGTCTGTTTTAAGAGATAAAATAATACTATTAGAAGTAGAATTACATGAACAGTTCTAAAACTATAATGCAAACCACATTTATGTAGCAACGTAAGGGTGAATGTATATGTAATGGATTTGCTGCAGAAATAGGAAGACTTTGGTGAGGATTTGCCACTGTGGGTTCACCGTGTAAATATTCTGTTGCTAATCTGTATGTGCATTTACCATAAATACATCCATAGATATAACTCTGCATTTTAGCACCTTAGCACTTCGTATCTCAATATCCACAGATTAATTAATCTACATAGGAGTACTTAAAATTGTAAATTTTTCTCAAAACAATGGGGCAAATTTACTATTCCTGTTGCACCAGAATTTTGGTAGAAGTTGTGTTAAAGTTTTGGCATCAATCATTTTGGACAAAAATATTAAAGATTTGCATCAACAAGAACAAATACCACTGGTTTCTGTGATTTGACAGATCCGGCATGTCACTTTTTTCATTCTTCTCTTCCATGATGGAACAGAAGAATGGAAATTTTAAGTGGAAATGTGAAGCCAGCCTTGAATGAACTCTTTCTATTGCTGTAGAGTCCAGTGTAACTTGAATCAGTGAAATGCATTATTTTAGTTCTTCAGTAGAAGGTACTCAATGTCACCTCCTTGCAGGGCAGACATAATTGTGCACTTTGTCTGCACAAGGGTTAAGCAATGCAGAGTGGTTTGAACAAGATAGGTAGGAAAACAAACGTGAGGAATTGTTTTAGGTACATGAAAATGAATGCAACCTTCACACAAGGTTAAGAGAAGTGGTCATGCTCTGAAATGTGAAGTGTGGAAAACTGTGACTAAAATACAGAACACAGTTGCAATATTCCATGTAAGAGTCTATATTTGTTAAGTGAAGTACTCACCAAAGTAAGTTTGTCATCATTGACTTCTCTTAGCAGCGTAGTCTCTTTCCCGTCCCATTTCTGCACATGTTTTAGTTTCCCATCTTCCAAGGTTATCAAAGACTGAAAAGACAATGATTGTTTACTTATAAGCCAGGGATTTATATGTAAAGGCTGATTTAGACGCAACGATTCTTGGTCATAAACCGTTCAAAGCGGTGTTTTGAGCGAGAATCGTTTGGTTTAACTGCACTGACATCATGCAGTTTTCATTAATGAGTCACTGATCGTTCTTTCAGCATGCTGAAAGACAACGATGAGTCTTATCAGGGATTCACAGCGGGATACAGCTTATACTATTGTTTCAGCTGTATCTTGCTCCCTGATGACAGGCTGGGTATGAAGAACAGAGCGGTCCAGCTGTGTTCTGCATACCCCGCTCGGAGCACTAAGCTGTTTAACAGCCGAGTGCTCAGAGAATAGCTGGATGCAGAAGACAAGCAGCCCTGCTTGCCTTCTGCTTACCCCGCTCAGAGCGTAAAGTGATCGCTCAATGTTTGAGCGTAACCTTGCGCTGTAAATGCACACAACGATTATCACTCAAAAGACATCTTTTGAGCGATAATCCTTGTGTCTAACTGCAGTGGCATTGTGTAATTTTAAGTTGTCGCTGATTGCTGTCTTTCAGCATGCTGAAAGACTATGATGAGCCTTATCAGGAATTCACAGCGGGATACATTGTTTCAGCTGTATCCCGCTCCCTAAAAACAGACTGGGTATGGAGAAGAGCTGATATTTGCATAATAAGAAGTTCCCCTCAAACTCTGGCAGGAGTCACATAATGTATATAAAACATTCTCAGAATCCACTGCTCACATCTTGGATTTAGCAAGATGGCACACAAGGATTTGCCTTATTTTCACTCCCCTAATGCAGTATTAGGCCGCCTGCAGAATTCTCGCAGCGGGACCAAACCTGAGCCCCTGCAGGAACCAGCGCGGCACTGGCTCTGATGTGCCGGCTGCTGCCCAGCCGGCGCATGTGCAGAGCGGAGCCAGCAGCCGGAGAGTGACATTTCTGTGCGGGGCTCTGCGAGACCTGCACAGAAATAGAGCATGCCGCGATTTGTTTCCTGCGCGAGTTTTCTAACGCAATCCTATGGCAGCTTCCACAGGCAGAAATTCAGTGGGAAATCCCGCCACAGAATTTCCGCCTGTCTGCAGGTGGCCTTACTACAGAATGTGTCCACATTGCCATTTAAAATGTGCCCATTTAAGGTTTTTAATAAAGAACCGGCCAAGAAACAATGTCAAACAACAAGAACTTATTTTTGTTTTCTTGTTGTTTGACATTGTTTCTTGACCAGTTCTTTATTAAAAACGTTACATGGACGCATGCTAAGGGCTCATGCCCATGGCCGTAACGGGCTCCGCAAGCAGAATACTGCAGCGGAGTCCATCACGTGCCCCCCCATAGACCCCATGCTCAAGTCCGGATCCGCTGTGTAGCTCCCACATGACAGTGCCGTCGCGCATGCGCAGTACAGCACATGACACGCCGGCAGTGTCAAATGACGCGGCCAGTGGTGAGCGGGGCGCGTATTCACACTATACTTCCGTTGTGCTACAGCCGAAGTATAGCGTTACGGGCGGCTTCCATTGTATTCCTGTGTACATTGAGCTATTAGGTTCAATAGAACCTAATAGCTGCATTGGCATTAGCTGCAATGGGCATTAGCCCTAAATGGCAATGTTTTCTTAGCCAAACACAGGAGTGGATACAATAGAACTAGAATAAAGTTTAATTTAGTTCACATCCAAAATACCTGGAAGAAATGTACTGGTAGACATGCTTGAAGGAGTTGTCCACTTTTTACAGTTTTTATTCATTTTGTTACAGAATAGGAAATGATACAATTTTCTAATATACATTTATTTACATACTGCTTACATTCCTCTCTTCTAACTGCTATAAAGAGGTCATGTGACCTCTGTTCAAAATCACACTGATCAGGTATCTATCCAATAGGTGAATAGTAGATTACTAAGGAGCAGAACTGCTACAGTATTACTACCTGCAGAGCCATCATGTCTGTCAGTGTCTGGAGAAGCAGCTCTTTTAGGGCTCCTACTCACTAGCATTATTTTAACGCTGCATTATCACGGCGTTTTTTTAAATGCAGATGTCAATGGGACTTTCTAATGTTAAAATTGCATCGCACAAAAATCGCAAGTTTGTGCTTTGCGATTTTTGTGCGATGCAATTTTAACATAAGAAAGTCCCATTGACATCTGCATTAAAAAAACGCAGCGTTAAAATAACGCTAGTGAGTAGGAGCCCTAATTTTTCTCCCTGTCTCTTCTATATGCTGTTTTTTTTTCAGTTAGCAGCAACATGAGAACATCACCTGAGACAGTTAGGTTTTTTAGGCAGTTTCCACACGAGTGACAGCGATATCGCTGCTACAAAATCACTGCGATATACACACGATTTTGTAGCGTTGGTGAAGTTATTTCTGTCGGAAAAATGTAGCATCGCATCGCTGCTACCCACCATTTTCTTGCACCATAAAACCGTGCGATTTTGTAGCGAGAAAGTTAATAGTACTTTCTAATGTTAAACAAAAATCGTATCGCACCGCACATCGGCCTTAGGCTGGTTTCACACGGGTTACAAAAAAAAAATGCACGATTTTTGTAGCGAGTGCTAGAAAAAGCATGTTTGTGGAGCCCATGCTTTCCTTTGGGTTCTTCCACGCGAGCTACACTGCGAGACTACAAAATTGCGGCATGCTCTATACAGCCGTGATTTGTGATGTTCTGCAGCCAATGTTTCCTTATGAAGCCTCCTTGTTTATTGCATTGCATAGCACTAATTTGCGATGTGTGATGCGATTTTTGTTTAACATTAGAAAGTCCTATTAACTTTCTCGCTATAAAATCGCGCGAAAAAATGGCGAGCAACTGCGACGCGATGTTACATTTTTCCCAAGAAAAAAAGGCATGCATCACTGACGCTACAAAATCGTGTGTACATAGCAGTGATATTGCTGTCACCCATGTGAAATAGGCCTTGAGCAGACTTTATTAACAGCTATTAAAGAAACACACACATAACTGTCCCTAGATGAGGTTTAATAAATAGAGATGAGCGAGCATACTCGCTAAGGGCAATTACTGGAGTGAGCATTGCCCTTAGCGAGTACCTGCCCGCTCGGAAGAAAAGATTCGGGTGCCAGCGGGGGTGAGCGGTGAGTTGCGGGAGTGAGCAGGGGGGAGAGAGAGATCTCCCCTCCGTTCCTCCCCGCCGGCACCCGAATCTTTTCTTCCGAGCGGGCAGGTACTCGCTAAGGGCAATGCTCACTCATCTCTATTAATAAAGTCACCTGACAAAAAAAACCCCATATCATACAGAGGTGTGTGTGTGTGTGTGTGTGTGTGTGTGTGTGTGTGTGTGTGTGTGTGTGTGTGTGTGTGAGGGGGGGGGGGGGATAAGCCGTTTCTCCACAGACACTGACCGACATAATGATGCTGCAGGTAGTAATACTGGTAATACTGTGTGAGTTCTGCTCCTCAGGAATCTGCTATCCACCTATTAGATACCTGATCAGTTGAGTTCCACTGCCATTACTATAAACTTTCCAGTCCATGGACTATACCATTCTACTGTGCAGATAGTGGCCACTGCACTGCTATAAGAAAGGGATGTGAGCAGAATTTTAAATACATGTATATTAGAAAATTGTATGATTTCCTCTTCTTTAGCTAAATAAATAAAAACAAGTAGAAAGTGGACACCCCCATAAAGATTCTTTCCAAGATAGTTTTTAGAATTCATAACTATTTAGCTTCCAGATACATCTCTGAGTAAACCAGCAGGCAAACTTTTCCATCTACCACGTAACTGGCGGCTGCAACATAGTTTCCATTCCAAACCTCAGTAAAATCCATCCACTTATTTCCAGAGCCTGTGATGCCACATGATATATATATCTTCCTTGGCACACTTTCTACAGTGATGCAGAACCTGAGTGGTGCAGATATGCTAACAGTCTAATATATATATACACATATACACACACTCATGCACACTCTTAATTCAATTCTATATCTTTGTAAAGAATACAATGTTCCTGCAAATAACTACAGAATTCATATAAGCGCTAAAATACACAATTATTTAATGCAAAAGTTCCCAAGTGACAAACCTTTGCTTACATCTTAAGGCAATGTATTTTACAGCAATTTTCTGTTTTAAAAGTTTAATTAGGTTGAAAGTAAAGGGATTTGCAAATACAACAAATTGAGAGTCTCAGTATTAAGATCATATAAGGTTAGAATGAATACAGAAACTACTTATACAAACGAATTAACAAAACAAAAAGTCAATGAAGTCATTAATATAGAAACGATACTTAACGGCATGGCTGGAGACCTCCACAAGTGAGTAAAATGAAGCAAAGGTGACCAGAGATAGGGGGTGGGAAAAAGGTTGGGAAAAGGGTAATAAATGTGCAGATAAGGATAAGGGAATGAAGAAATGAGGGAACCTGCGCAAGCCTACTTTGCGTGGTGAAAGTTAAGTCACATTTACACAGAGCGATAATCGCTTTAAAAAAAAAAAAAAAAGTCGCTAAAAAGCGTTTGTTTCAGTGATAATCGTTGCATCTAAAGACACGGCCATCGTGCACTTATCGCGCACTGCTAGCTGATCGTTAAATTCAAGCCAACCTAAAAATCATTGTTCGGCCTTATCAGGAGTTCTCCACGGGTAGTGCTGATAGCATTGTTACCTGTCGGAGAACAAAGGAGCTCAATGCAGATAAGAGCCCTCCAGCTATTAACTGCATTCAGCCAAAGGCTTCATTTGAACGCTAATAAGCTACTAAGGAGTTGAGTAGCTAGTTAATAGTTTATGCAAAATGATCGCTCAAAGCTGTCACTCAAACTGTTTGAGCGATCACTTCGTGTAAATGGACCTTCATCTATTGAGGGAGTATAATGTCAGGGCTGAGGAGGAGGAAGAGAGGTGGGGATGCACATAGTTGATCCATGGATGCCAGATCTTCAAAAACTGTTTATGTTTATCTAGAAGTATACTAGATAACTTTTCATTTATGAAAAAAAGTCCATTTTAGAGTTATCCTCCTGTACGGAATTTTTCCACAAGTTTGCTTTGAATGTGATTATCAGTGCCTGCTCTTATTTATTAAAAGGGATCTGTGATAAAAAACAAAATACTTGCCTATTTCTTCCGTCAGTCTTCTTACAACATCTTCTCCTGTCTCCTGCAGTCCACGCGGGTCATCTTACCTCCAGCCGGCCGGATCCTCTTCTTCCGGTGACGAAGCGTCCATTCTCAGTAGTCTCCTTCCTGCAGTTCAATGCACCCTACGTCACTAGTGATGTAGCGTTCAGTGCCTAGCAGGGAAAGCCAAATCCTATGCCGAGCTATTGCCGAAACTGAGCATGCAAGATTTCTTGCGGCAATAGTAAATGAAAACTCGTGGTGAGATAGCATGCATGCGCAGTCTCAGCAATAGCCCGGCATTCCCTGCTAGGCAGTGAACGCTATAGGTCACTAGTGACGTAACCTACACTGACCTGCCGGAAGGAGAATGCTGAGAATGGCCGCTCCAAAACAGGAGGAAGATGATCTCGCCGGCTGGAGGTGACGTGACATGAGGGACTGGAGGAGCCAGGAGAAGATGTGGTAAGAAGACTGACGGGAGAGGAATAGGTAAGTATTGAATTTTTTTTTTCTAATGACAAAACCCCTTTAGCCAAATCAGCCCCAATGGCATTTAAGGTGCTTTTACACAAACCGATAATTGTTCAGATTTCCACAATCCAGAGAGAATCTGAATGATTATCGTTCAATGTAAATGCATGCCCTGACTGAACGATGAATGAGAATTTGTTCGCTTCTTGTTCGTCGTTGAGTTTCAGCATGCAGAAAACTGAGTAACAGATTGGCTTGCGTACACAGGTAGTTGTTCACTTATGAACAACTATCTGCTTAATGTGAATGCAGATGGGCGGGCCGAAACAAGCACAGGAACTATCATCACTGGGACACCAGTCGGATATCTGTCCATCCTTGTCTGCTGTGCACAAATGAACGTGTGCTGCGTATGCAAATAGTACATAAAAATGTGCCAATACGCACACATCAACCTCACTCATAGCTTAAATATGTTGCACTAAGGTGTGCCCAATTGCGCATATGCTTGTGTGAAGCCGCCCTTGTTGACACCTTCTTGTTAAAGGGGTTTTCCTAATTTTTTTTTTTAAGTAAACCACTGTTCCCCATACAGTAAAATAATTAAGTGATGTACTCCCATCTTCCCGCTGTGTCCCCTGCTTGGTCCTCCACTCCTGTGTACAACTCCAGTCCCGCCTAGTTAACTGGGCGTCACTGGCACTGTAGCAAATGACAGAGCTAAGCAAGTGAACGCTGAGCTTTGTCATTGGCTGCTGTGCTTGTGACGTCCTGTAAACAGTCTGTGGCAGCCTGTAATTGTGATGTCAGAGGGGAGACCCATAATGGCTGTGTAAGGGCGCCTGCACACGAGCGGAAATTCCGCCGCTGGAAGCCTGCATAAGATTGCGTTAACAAACGCCGGAGCCACGGGCGCGGGTGAGTACGCGCCGCTCTCTGCAAGCGCTTGGGTCCCGCGGCGAGAATCCTCGCCGACGGATCTGACCCGCCCATCTGCCGGCGGCAGGGAGAGGTTTGTTGCTAAAAAAAAAAAACGCTTGGAAAACCCCTTTTTATGTTATTCTGTATATAGGAGACAGTTGAAATGCAAACTGAGCAATATTTGTAGTTTTGACGTGGACTTCATCTACCGGTGAGACCCAGGCGGGACCAAGCCCCAGTAAAATGAACTTGAGAAACAGTGTATGACATATAATACAATAAAACACGTCCCACCTTAACCTTACGATCATCTGCGGTGGTCTCATCAAATTCCTCATTCAGTTTAAACCTGATCTCAGTGTTCTTGAAGGTGCTCTGTGTCTGCAGCACTATCGTGTCCCCATCTAAGGAGATTATAGTTGTGGGTTTGGTAACATTTGCAATTTGTCGAGTGGCAAAGCCGACACCTGTTGAAATAAATGACAATCTAAATAAAATAATCTGTATTTGCACAACAACTTGCAGCTAAAACAATAGTCATTTATGTGTCCAAGTCACAGCTATGTTACAGGAACAAGTCTCACTGCTATGAGCCGATACAGGAAAAATCTCATTGTACACTGGGATCGGACCAGACAAACATATACATTTGCACCATATAATTAGGCCTCTCATAAAGCCTCAGTCCATTTATTCACAACCTTCACAGCAAGGTCAGTGGCAGTGAAAATAAGGTTGGTCGGTTAGATAGTGCATGTGATTCTTTTGGCAAACTTGTGTTGTACGTTCCTGGCAAGGAGACAGGTCAGATGAAAGTTCTTTAATACAAATTGTTCACATATAGTCCTGACACTAGATGAAATATTACTATATAGCTACTTCTTATGTAAGATATCTTGTCATTACGGCTTACAAGGGGATAAAGTCACCTTAGATGCTGACCTTTTTATGTAGCCAACAGACCATGATTGTTTGCGTAGTACTATAAAATGCGGTAACATACAATTTTCTAGTGTGCCAGCTGTGCTGTGGGTGAGAATCAGCTCATTCATTCTCTGTCCCGGCTCTGAATACATTCACTCTCTGAAGCCTACACATGAACACCCCATCCCCCTCAGACCACTGGATATATATTAACAATGCAACAATTGTCAAGTGACATAGAAGGAAAACCAGGACCGTCAAACAACTTTCTCTCCCATTAGTTAAAGGGGTGGTCTCATGAAATCAAGTGGGGTTATACACTTCTGTATGGCCATATTAATGCACTTTGTAATATACATCGTGCATTAATTATGAGCCATACAGAAGTTATTCACTTACCTGCTCCGTTGCTAGCGTCCCCGTCTCCATGGTGCCGTCTAAATTCGCCGTCTTCTGGCGATTTTAGACGTGCTTGCGCTGTGCGGTCTTCTCCGTGGTGAATGGGGCCGCTCGTGCTGGAGAGCTGGTCCTCGTAGCTCCGCCCCGTCACGTGTGCCGATTCCAGCCAATCAGGAGGCTGGAATCGGCAATGGACCGCACAGAGCCCACGGTGCACCATGGGAGAAGACCCGCGGTGCATCGTGGGTGAAGATCCCGGCGGCCATCTTGGTAAGGTAAGTAAGAAGTCGCCGCAGAGCGGGGATTCGGGTAAGTACTAAACTTTTTTTTAACCCATCCCTTGTGTTTGTCTCGCGCCGAACGGGGGGCCTATTGAAAAAAAACAAAACCGTTTCTGTGTGAGACAACCCCTTTAAGCCTGCTTTAGACACAACGATTATCAAAAATCTTTTGAGTAACTTGAGCGATAATCGTTGTGCCTTTGCAAGGTGATCACTCAAATGTTGAGCGATCACTTTGCGCTCTGAGCGGGGGATGCAGAAGACAAGTGGGGGGGGGGGGGGTCGCTTGTCTTTTGCATCCAGCTGTTCTCTGCTCGGAGCACCCGGCTGTTATACAACCGAGCACTCCAAGCAGCGGACCGCTGTGTTCTTCATATCCCACCTGTCTTCAGGAAGCGAGATACAGCTGAAACAATAGTATCAGCTGTATCCTGCTGTGAATTCCTGATAAGGCTGATCACAGACTTTCAGCATGCTGAAAGATCAGCGATCCCTTAACGAAAACTGCACGATGTCAGTGCAGTTAAACACAACAATTATGGCTCAAAAGATGGCTTTGAGCAATTTCATGAGCGGAAATCGTTGTGTCTAAATCAGCCTTAAATCTCTTTATGTCTATCCACTTCTACAAAACAGGTACAGAATGCATATGGGCCCTGTCCAAGAATCCCTCGCAGTACCTACTTACCTAGTTCTATAAGCACTACGTAAAGCTGAATAGATACTACTAATACAAAGGAAAGGGTTAGCGGTTTTACATCTCCTACAACATAACTACAAAGACAGTTGATTACAGCAAACCTTGTGGTGTAAAGACCCATTTACACACAATGATTATCCCTCAAAATTTACTCAAACGATGTCTTTTGAGCGATAATCGTTGCGTGTGAATGCTACAATTGTTTACTTTTCAGCCAAATGATGATTTTGAGTTAAACTTAAAATCCATTGTTTGGCCAGAGAGCCGATAGCAGGGACCGCACGCTGTGTTTCTCCACGGGAGCGCTGATAACATTGTATTCAGCTGCAGTCCTGCGGCAGAACAGAAGAGCTGTATGCAGAGAACAGACCCTCTGCTGTTCTCTGCTAAAAGCGCACAGAGGCTCATTTACATGCAAATAAAGCTAACAAGCTACTAGTGGGCATTAGTGCCCATTAGCAACTTATGCAAAATGATCTCTCAAACTGTCACTCATCCTATCTTTTGAACAAATTTTGAGCGATCCTCTTTGCATGTAAATGGCGCTTAAGTCACTTAATTGAACAGACACCTATGTACATACTAACGGGAAGCCTGACAATGTACATTACTGCATCACAGGATGCCTGTGTAGCCACCTGAGATCTGACAGTTCTTTAACCAACTAATGAGGATCAGTCAAATAAAGTGGATTACCAGCAGCATCACTTCACTCCAGATTTGTGGCAGGACTTATACGATGCATGAGCCATTCAGGAATCTGAACACCTTACCGACATATGATCCAAATAAAGTAGAGACGGCAGCATCCAAGTTGACTGTGTAAAAAAACGTCTTTTATTCCCCTCTGACATGCAGTAGACAGCAACGTTTCAACCTGGTGGTCTTGGTCAAGCTGACCAAGACCACCAGGTCGAAACGTTGCTGTCTACTGCGTGTCATGGGGGAATAAAAGACTTTTTTTACACAGTCAACTTGGATGCTGCCGTCTCTACTTTATTTGAACTAATGACGATCATTAGGTCATGTTGGCCCATGACCCCTTTGTAAATGCAGATGGCTATTGCTGTACCAGCCCAAGTCCAGTCTGCTGTGGCCTCTTTAGCACAGACCAACCTAGCTAAAGCGTCACAAGTTAAAATTATCTGCGGATTTCTCCAAGTGGGACAGGTGGGGATACAAGGTGAGAGGGTCTTGCCTACCTGGACACATTACATATAACTAAAACCCAGCTCTTTGCCCTATCATCTTCCATTGTTTTCTCTCCTTATGTAAAGTAAACAAACATCCTGGAGCCAATTCCCATGCAACCAGATGCATTGTATTTCCTCAGGAATGCAATCTGGCCATTGGCACAACCCAACTTGAGACCTCCCTTCTCACTGCTTATCCAGATGTTCTCCCTATGGTTATTTCCCATTAGAGCATAGTCATTTGGCTCACAGATGGCTATTTATTCCTCCTCAAGCCATAAGAACATATAAGACTGTAGTTTTCACAAGAGATAGTATATAGCATCCTACATGCACAGGTTCATGGAAACAATCCATTGCCTGTTTTTTTAAACTGTTGGTCAGGAACCCTATCTTTTCTCCTTAGGGAGAACATCTAGAAGGGTTAGTGAGGAGACTTATAAGACAATTTATGCTCCTCTGGGTAATATGCAAATAAGGGAGATGGGCCAATACCTCTGCAGGGCCACCTACTGGATGGCAGCATTCCTGCAAGTCAATGTTAGAATCTTTATACAAGCCTGGTAACAATGTCTTTTAAGCTGGTAATACGCAGCCGGTATTAGTGTTTCTTGATGCCACCAGAAGCTAGGGGTTTGACAGGAGTAACGCCCCTGTCACACCCTTAGCTACCGATAGGCTCAAGAAGCTAAGGTCCTGCAAATAGCTACGAGTTGGGGAACCAAGGAAAATCGGGACCCATGCTGCCGGAGGAGTGTGACCCACTCACAGCAGTGCCGCCTGCTTTGGCGGCAGAGAGACACGAAGAGCAAGCATACAGTGGTGCATGTCTGCGGGGACACCTGTCACCTGTGAGGGGTATGTCTAACAGTTAGCCTTATATTATATATTTAAGACTAACTGTTACACTTTGCCCTCATCTTAACCCTCCATCCCTGTCAGAAGTCACTGGAGCTGCATTACTTTAGTGGGCTGCCAGGACCAGCGGCCCATCGACCTCTGCAGCCAATCAGCTACAGGGGGCATCACCTCCTGACAAATCTTGACTCCACCATTTCTTCCTGGTTGCGTCAAGAAACACTAATACCTACGCAGCCCAATACTATATATGATTCAAGAATGAAGCAACCTGGTGGGGAAAACGACTACAACTAGTTCAACAGAATACTGGCAAGGTTGCTTTCATTAACAAAGAAAAACAATTGTCATTTCTCAGTGGTGCTTTGAGGAATAAAGGAAAACAACCTAGTTGGCTTCTATGCCAACACCTTCATCTTCCATAAAACTTCCCCCATGAATGTTCTTATGACCATACTCTGATTATTTTAACCAACCAGACACAGCTGGTAGAGACTCGGGCACATATACTCTTGTCCTAGTCAGATCCTCTGCTCATGCTATCAGTCTGCCACCTAATGGTCCTGTGAATTTTGAGCTGATCCTTACTGGGTACTACGATGGTTTTGAGATCATACACTTGGAAGGGTGGGTGGTTAGGGACGTAATCTGTCATGACAAAACCATGAATAGGTGATCACAGAACATAGTACACTAAAGGCAAGATAAGTGCGTCTTCATTGCACCTAGAAAAAAGCACCTCTCTTGTTTGTGGCTTTGTCTGGTATTACAGCTCAGCCACATTCAAGTCAATATGACTGTTAAAGTAGTCCTCCACTTTTAGGTGATACTCAAGGGGTATCGAATCCTCATCAGTCAGTTATGCTTAATTCATTGGCGCACTGTAAAATATGGCGGGAAAAAGACAAGTGGCGTTTCAATATTTGCTTCCTCCTCTGACGCTCTTTACTGAGTAAAAAGTACTGTATATATGGTAAAACACACTGTAGCACAAGCTGATCACGAGCAAAGACCTCTGACAGAGGAGTTGCATTTTCGCAACTCAGCAATAATCATAAAATATTCTAAAAGTTACAATTGCCATGTCACTTACATTATCTCAAATTTACAGGTCAACATATGAAATTGCTAAATATTAATGTTAGCAGTTACATTTTCTTATGCTTGCTCTAAACATATACAATTGCCAAATGCTGAAATTGGCAATTATCTTATCTAAGGCTTGCACAGTAAACAAATATTCTGCTAGAGCCTCACCCAGCCTCACCCTCTGACTTTTGTTTACTGTTTTTGACTAGTTTTACAAGTCAGTTATGACCCTGAAATAAGATAATGTGTGAAACACCATTGCAGGTTACTTTTACAGGACTAAGCTGAAATTCCAAATGGAGCCTACAGACTAGAGTGGTGCTGTTTCTGGTGAAACACAGTAAAGTCTTTCCTTTTAGCCATCTCACAGAATCCCTTTAATTGTGGATTATTTCCCAGTCCACATTTGTTACATCTATTGGATGGCCATACTAATAAACCCTTTCTGCATCTCTATATATCCCTTTTTCATTGTGGTTCATGGACAGTAGGTGATCTCTTATGAGGGACAGGACTAATTTAAAAAGCCAAGTTGCCAGTGCCCTGCGGCTGGATTCACACATGCAGGTCCGACAAACTTGGATCGATATCACTCTCCTAGGACTTAAAGGGGTTTTCCAGTGAAATACTATTGATGACCTATCCTCAGGATAGGTCATCAATAGTTGATCAGCTGGGGTCTGTCGTTAAGGACTGTGCCAACCTCTGTGTAATTGCGGCACTGACAGTATGCACCCGCTCAGCTGATTGGTTGGGGTTCTGAGCGCCAGACCCCAGCCAATTTCACTGGAAAACCCCTTTAAATAGATGGGCGTGATTTAGTCCCCACATGCAGGATTTTTACTCTCAAAAAAAAAAAAGAGTGAGATTGCTCAAAAGAAAGCATGAGCTGCAATCCTTCTATTTCACAGCATCGCTGGAGGGAAAAAATCACTTATGTAAATAGAGCCATTGTAAATAATGAGTTCTATTTTTGTGCGAGTTTTGTGTGTCTTCCAATGTACAAAATTTGCGTGATTGAAACACGTGTGAAAGTATCCTGAGGGCTTAAACAGACGAGTGCATGCGCAAATATGCTCGCCACTAAGGAGTGTATTTGTGCATGAACAAGTAAAAATACGTTGTTTTTTTTTTTAACCGTTCAAATTTTGTGCTATTGTGCACGAGTAAAAAAAAAAAAAAAAAAAAGCAGGAAGATAGGTACTAGGTACTGCCGTATCTTTTCTTGCGTGATATTACTATGCCAGTGAAAACAAAATCAATGGTTTTGTTTCAGCTCGTTTTGCAGGAGTAATTTTCGCGCCCAAAAATTAGGATAAAATCATGGTAGTCCTCTTAACCCCTGAATGCTTGCCACTATGACGCGTATTAGCTCATGAACCAGATTTTATTTTTTTTTTCGGACTGCTGAAATTCCGCACTACAGCACGCAAGTTTGAAAAAAAAGAGCAGGAAGATAGATCCTGCGAGAAAGATTGCGCAAGTCCTATGTTTTCTTGCACATAGTAGTAACACGTGGGAATCCCGATAGTGGAAACGAAAACATTGAAATCAATGGTTTTGTCCCATTATGTGGCCATGATTTTCACAGCTGCATAATGGGGCTAAAACACACCCATGTCTTTAAAGGGGTTGTCTCGCGGCAGCAAGTGGGGTTATACACTTCTGTATGGCCATATTAATGCACTTTGTAATATACATCGTGCATTAAATATGAGCCATACAGAAGTTATTCACTTACCTGCTCCGTTGCTGGCGTCCCCGTCTCCATGGATCTGTCTAAATTCGCTGTCTTCTGGCGTTTTTAGACGCACTTGCGCAGTCCGGTCTTCTGCCTGGTGAATGGGGCCGCTCGTGCCGGACAGCTGGTCCCGCGTCGTCATCGTAGCTCCGCCCCGTGTGCCGATTCCAGCCAATCAGGAGGCTGGAATCGGCAATGGACCGCACAGAGCCCACGGTGCACCATGGGAGAAGACCCGCGGTGCATCGTGGGTGAAGATCCCGGCGGCCATCTTGGAGAAGTAAGAAAGAAGTCTTCGCAGAGCGGGGATTCGGGTAAGTAATATATATATATTTTTTAACCCATCCCTTGGGTTTTTCTCACGCCGAACGGGGGCCTATTGAAAAAAAAAAAATAAACCGTTTCGGCGCGAGACAACGCCTTTAAGTTCTTAAAAATATCAAACAAGCTCCTGAAGTGGTGTCACTGGCTCCTAAGGTCTCCCGTATTCCGTCTATCCTTGCTAAGTGCATAGTAATAAAACGCTTGTACTTCGGTATTGTTTGCTCCAATACAATATTTCTATTCATTAATAGAGGTACTGATAGCTCTTCTAAAAGTTATCAAGGAATGTCAGTATTTGCTGTTGTAAAGCAAACGTACTTCCCAAAGTGAGTGGCGAGGGCGGACATGTGCATGTTACACTGCTTTTATGTGTCCTCGTATGTAAGCCTAAGGTCATCGTAATGTAATGACAGCTTGCTGAAGTGTGAAGTTCTAGAATGCCTGTCAGGGTCCAGTGCTTATAATGTGTGGATCGATCGTGCTGATAATGTGCTGACCTGCGCTTTATTCCAATCCCACATCACTATAGTTATACAATAAGAGCACCGTATGTGTATATCCCAGTATAATACATTTCCACATCTGTACGGAGCTGCATTATTTTACTTTTATTATAGAGGTATACAATATTCCAGAAGTTGAGATATTAGATTGTCAGCTTCTCTGACTTCATATCATCTTTATGAAAGACTTGGACCGTTTATATAATCTTGTTCTAGTTTTGCGGCTAAATTCCCAAAATGTATTATGGGCTTGTATATATGTGCATACGGACTTGAGGCGGGTAACTGTATACAGCGTGTCATCACTAAATAGAATGTGCAGTTTTGGCTCAGTTTTCATTTCATTATTTGTACCAGTCAGAAAAAGAACATGCATGGGCAACACTGCAATAATAACCAAGACACTATCTCCATAGGTAGAAGAAGCTGCGGCACATGTTCTTTATAAGGAGCGTGTATCTTCCTAAACATGTAATACATACTGGATATGTCATTTTACTCATCTTCTATAACACATTCTGCACAGAGATGAAAAGCAAAATGTCAACTGCATAAGATACAAAATGAAGATTAAGGAACAGCCTGGGTAAAGGGCAATACAGAAGATGTAGAGAGGCGCTACTGGGCTGCCAGTCAGTGCATGCACTTCTGGAATAGGGTTCTAGCAGTTAAATGTCCATGCTGTTTGGCTGGAGTTCCCAGTGAAGTGCGCGGGGCGCAGATCTGGACTGTCTGTGACATTATATGTTGAATCTGGTTGTAAATTACAATAACCTGGGAAAGACAATTGTATGCTGAAACATTGTAACTTGTAATACTTGATGATTTCACCTCAAATGTAGTACTCCGGCCCATCCTGTCTTCTTCTAGCTCCCATCCTGGATTATGGTCCCCATCCTGTATTCCCACCTCCATCAGGTCTCCATCCTGTTCTAGTGCCCCCTCTGCCTCACCCTCTTCACACATCCCCCACTAGCAGACATTGCTGTCTGTTCTGCAGTGTCACTTCTCTTCTCCATCCCCTAGAAAAGCCTGGAGTCAGCAGAGCCAGCAGCTGCAGTGCTGCACTCGCCAACCATCCTGCCACCCATGTGCCATCCTCCCTGTATATAGGAATTATTTAACCACACAATAAGATATACATATATATATTCTAGCCCCCGGTGGTCTCTGGTGCGACACGTATTTCATACATATGTATTTAGTATTCTCCTCTCCCCTGATACTCACCAAGCTTTTTCATGTATTCATCGAAATTCTCGCTCGCCACCATCCGCCAGGACCCTTGGAATTTCTCCACCATGCTGCCGGTGAGTGAGAGCCGCAGAGATTGCTCCTCGCAGCTGCTGCGCTCTATATATAGCCCCGTGTGCGGTCACGTGTGCGCCGCCTCCCGCATCAGGCTGAGCTTACCGCCGGCTCCTCATGCGGGAGCGCTCCTGCCCTTGGAGCAGCTGCGATGCTTTCCAGGAGCAGCATTCACTGGTGTCCGCCATGAGGAGCAGCAGTAATGGCACTTAAGTGGGCTCCGTGTGTGCCGCTACCTGCCAGCTGCTATGAGGTTACACTGTGTAATGCCTTCGTGTTATTAATGATAGAGCTATATAGGGGCCCTCTACTGCAGACAGGACCGCGGAACCAGGGGCCCCAAATAGGAATAACGTACTGCGCCGAGCTTCTAAACTAGGGAAACATTCTGCTAGTGGTAAAGCATGCCCCCCAACCGTCCTGGATTTGGGATTCTGTCACTGTTAAGAATGGGGTTGCTGCTAATAGGAGGCACTATTACTACTGGCTTTACTATTGTGGAGTCGCCACAATTATCGGGGCCACTGCGGGGGCCACTATTACTACTGAGGCCTCTATGGGGGCCACTATTACTACTGAGGCCACTATGGGGAACACTATTACTACTGAGGCCACTATTATCACAGATACCACAATGGGGGACACTGTTAATACTGAGGTCACTATGGGGGCTACTACTGTGTTTCCCCCAAAATAGAACCTACCGTGATAATAAACCCTACCCTGATTTTCGGGGTGGGGGGTTGAAATATAAGCCCTACCCTGAAAATCAGCCCTAGCTACACTACATGAAAAAAAACTAAACACAATACCGTTCAGGAGCCTCCCGCTGGGCTGCGACACTCCTGCAGGCTTCTGTGCAGTCCTCAATGCCGATGGAGCTTTTCTTGTTAGTGACTTGAATACCCTGCCTCCAGCAAGTAATTACTATGATTGGTTCAGGAGCGCCGCCTGAGCCAATCAGATCTGGCGCTCGATTAACCAATCGCAGCCATTCATTTTTTTTTTTCAAACTTGTGCGCACTGGCGTGGAGTTTAAATAGTCTGAAAGAAAAAACTCAAACCACTGGTTCATGCTTTAATACGCTCCATAGCGCCAGGTGAATTAGCGCATGTGCCCAAGTGTTTTTGCCTTAAGTCCTATTTGTATTTTAAGATGATTTAATTCATACATTAGCGGACTGTGATATGATAAAATAGAGAGGAAATCACCATTATTTATGAGAGTTAGGCCTGGCTCATACGAGCGTACTTTGATTGCCAATTACATGCATGATGTACGTGCGCATAATACGCGGTGAATGGACTCAATGAAAGTACAATGATTTTCAATGATGCATTCACACTTGTGTATATGCAGTGCATATAATATGCATGTAAAAAAGAACGCAGCATGTTATATTTTAACACGCATTACGCGCGATCATAGAATGGTAGAGTTGGAAGGGACCTACAAGGTCATCGGATTCTCAGGCTTGCCTTCCCTCCGTTGTTTCTGGTAGATGCGGACGTCGTCCTGCTTTCTTCATAGCATGAGCCTCTACACACTCCCCACCAGCATGTGCATGGTTACCTTCTGCAGTGCTCCCAGCTCAGCTGTAGGGCATGGGCAATTACCTCCCTATTTAGCCAAGCTAGGAATCCTGCCTCATTGCCTCAGTTTTGGTGTGTGTTAGTTTCTGACACCCAGCATAGGTCCTTTCTCCTACTACCTTGTCTGCAATTACTCAGGATTCATATCTGTATTTGTTTGTTGCCTCCCTGTCTTTGTTCGGATCCTGCCTCTGTCCTCATTGTCTGTCCCTCTGTCTTTTGCCCTGATCTGTGCGTGCTTGTTTATTGCCTTCCTGTCCCTGCACCGCTCCTGTCTCTGTGATTTGTATCGCCCTGTCTTGTGTCCTATCAGGGATAGTCAGGCCCATGAGGGCTGTCCTTGTTGGGGCGACTACCCCTCCTTTAGGCAGGGGTACCCCCACCTTCCTGACTAGCAAAGGGCGAGATTTCCCCTCTGACCACCAGGGGTCAGCTGCCAAGCCTAACTGGTAGGTTGGCACAGTGGGTCCACACTGACAGCCTGTAACAGTACACTGAGGTAATGGACCCCGCAGATTCCTCCCGCAGGTGACTCTCAGAGTTGTTTCAGGGAATGGCGCAATAGCGTGGTTGCCACAAGCAAATCCTGGCATACCTGCATAGCGCGAATGCTCGTCTAAGCAACATGTCATCTACCGCAACAGAGAATTCCATGCAGGAAAAAGTGTAATCCACGCTTGCTTGCAGAATAAAAATATATAATCTTCCTTTATTTAGACATATTTACAATTGCCAGGTATACACATCTCTAACCAGACGCGTATCGGCTGCACAAAGCCTTCGTCAGTGGTATGATCTGAATAGAGTGTGGGACCAGCTTAAATAGGTGGAACAGAACAAATAGTTACAATGACTGTCAGCTGTACAGGCTATAGGGCAAAAGGGAAAAGTATATAGAAACATCAAACTATTACTGGGGAGATAATGCTTGTGATGAAACTTGTGATAAAACAAATATCGCACACATATCAACATAACACAAAATGGATACCAACGGGCGCTCTGCCAAGGCTTCATATATTTCATTTATTGCAAGATTAACCCCTAGTTGCGCTATGTTTATATCTATTGCAGTTGGACTTCACAATTGAGTTAATAAAAAATATATACAGAAGACCATAATTTTTTTTTTTTAGCTATGTGATGGCATTGTACATAGCCTTCATATTCAGGGGAAAAAAAACAAAACACTTTCCTTATTTCTCTTTATGAAAAGTTGTGCAAGAATAAAATATGAGCATATATGATGTTTCTATATACATGATATTAGTCTGACTTGCAGTATAGCCCTCATAAAGGGGTCTGATCCCAGAAAAAAAGGAAAAAAAAAAAAATCCCATTTATTTTTCACTCTGGAAAAATACACTCATATTGACTTTCTGCATATGTAATGTTTCTATATATATGGTGCAGGGCTGACTTGCAGTATCGCCCCCCAAAAGGGGTCTAGTTTAAATGTACTTCTCTTTGATCATGTTTGATTCCTGTATATGCAATGCAGGTCTGACTTGTAATTTACCGCAGTGGTACCGCAGCCTTCCACAACAGTTGCACCGTACCCTCAGGCAACCTCTGCGTCTGGTTCTGGCCATCGCCTGTCTGCCCTTTGCACCCTGCTACGCTATGATGGTGACCTCAAACAATGCTGTGGGTTCCTCAACCAGTGTTCCCTTCACTTCGAGTTGCTGTCCCATCTGTTTCCCTCGGATGGCACTAAAGTGCCATTTATGATGGCTTATCTCTCTGGACAGGCACTGGCCTGGATTAACTCTCTCTGGGAGAGAGGTAATTCAGTGATTAATAACCTTAGTATGCTTCTAGAGACCTTTCAGAAAGTTTTTGACGAGCCAGGCTGTACCACTTCTGCTGCCTCCTCCCTACTGTGCCTTCGTCAGAACAGTCTCACCGTGATCCAATATGCTATTCAGTTTGTAACCCTGGCTTCGGAGTTGGGTAGGAACAATGAGGCAGTGGTAGCAGCATTCTGGGAGGGCTTGGCAGGTCGCATCAAAAACGTGCTGGCTAGTCGCGAGGTTCAGACTTCCCTGAACGCCTTGATCTCCCTAGCCAAGAGAATCGATCTCCGTTTCTAGGAAAGGACCAAGGAGGTTGTTTAGGTGAGGAGGTTGATCCGTCTGGCACCCAATTTCCAGAGACTGTTCTCTGACCCGCCTAGCACCGTCTTGTATAGAGACCCTGAGTCCATGCAGGTTGATCGGCTCAAACTAAATGAGGAGGAGTGCATACTGAGATGCTCAAAAAATCTGTGCATGTACTGTGGAGCTCTGGGTCATCCTGTCCGTACCTGTCCTCACAAGCTGGGAAACTCTTCAGCCTAGGGTCAATAGGAGAGGCTACCCTAGGTGAGGATCAGTCCTCTCCAAGATTGAATTTACCTGTGACTCTGCCCTCTCCGGTACCCAGATCATGGTGGCTGCCTTTCTGGATTCCGGTTCGGCCGTGAACCTCTTACAACAGGCCATGGTGGACTACTACCAAATTCCTGTCCAACGCCTCGAGAAACCTCTGGTGGTCATAGAATCATAGAACGGTAGAGTTGGAAGGAACCTCCAGGGTCATCGGGTCCACCCCCCCTGCTCAGAGCAGGATTCACTAAATCATCCCAGACAGATATTTGTCCAGCCTTTGTTTGAACACTTCCATTGAAGGAGAACTCACCACCTCCCATAGTAACCTGTTCTACTCAATAATCACCCTCACTGTCAGAAAGTTTTTTCTAATATCTAATTTGTGTCACCTCCCTTTCAGTTTCCTCCCATTGCTTCTAGTCTTTCCTTGTGCAAATGAGAATAGGGCTGATCCCTGTGCACTGTGACAGTCCTTCAGATATTTGTAGGAAGCTATTAAGTTTCCTCTCAGCCTTCTTTTTTTCAAGCTAAACATTCCCAGATCCTTTAAAGGGGTTGTCCCGCGTCGAAACGGGTTTTGTTTTTTTTCAATAGCCCCCCCGTTCGGCGCGAGACAAACCCGATGCAGGGGTTAAAAAAGAAAACCGGATAGTGCTTACCTGAATCCCCGCGTGACTTCTTACTTACCTTGTGAAGATGGCCGCCGGGATCTTCACCCTCGGCGGACCGCAGGTCTTCTGTGCGGTCCATTGCCGATTCCAGCCTCCTGATTGGCTGGAATCGGCACGTGACGGGGCGGAGCTACGAGGAGCCGCTCTCCGGCACGAGCGGCCCCATTCAGAAAAGAAGAAGACCGGACTGCGCAAGCGCGTCTAATCCGGTGATTAGACGCTGAAAATTAGACGGCACCATGGAGACGAGGACGCTAGCAACGGAACAGGTAAGTGAATAACTTCTGTATGGCTCATAATTAATGCACAATGTACATTACAAAGTGCATTAATATGGCCATACAGAAGTGTATAACCCCACTTTGTTTCGCGGGACAACCCCTTTAACTGTTCCTCATAGGACATGATTTGCAGACCGCTCACCATCTTGGTAACTCTTCTCTGAACTTGCTCCAGTTTGTCTGTCTTTTTTAAAGTGCGGTGCCCAGAACTGGACACAGTATTCCAGATGAGGTCTGACTAAGGAAGAGTAGAGGGGGATAATTACCTCATATGATCTAGACTCTATACTTCTCTTAATACATCCCAGAATTTTGTTTGCCTTTTTGGCTGCTGCATCACATTGTTGACTCATGTTCAGTCTATGATCTATTAATATAGCCAAGTCTTTTTCACATGTGCTGCTGCTTAGCCCAATTCCTCCCATTCTGTATGTGCTTTTTTCATTTTTCTTGCGCAGATGTAGGACTTTGCATTTCTCCTTGTTAATTACCATTCAGTTAGTCGCCGGCCACTGTTCAAGCTTCTCTAGATCTTTTTGAATACTCTCTCTCTCTTCCCTAGTGTTAGCTATACCTCCTAGCTTTGTGTCGTCTTCAAATTTAATCAGTTTCCCATCAATTCCCTCCTCCAGATCATTTATAAAAATGTTGAAGAACACTGGGCCCAGGACAGAGCCTTGTGGTACCCAACTTGATACATTCTTCCACTTAGATGTGCAGCCATTTATGACCACTTTTCAAGCACGATCACTCAGCCAGTTGTGAATCCACCTAACAGTTGCCTTATGAATCCCATATTTGGTCATTTTTTAAATAAGTATGGTATGAGATACTTATCAAATGCTTTACTAAAGTCAAGATATACTATATCTGCCGCATTTACCTGATCAACCCAGTCGGTCATTCTGTCATAGAAGGAAATTAGATTCATCTGGACCTTGAGACTTGAATTCATTTAAGTTAGCTAAGTGTTCCCTCACCATCTCTCTGCTTATAGACAGCCTGCATTCTTTTATTCCCCCAATAGCACAGGGAAGATCAGTTCATGTTCCATCTACTTTGTGAGATGAAACATACAAAATAGGAATTTAAATGTTTGGCCTTCTCAACATCATTCTTAACCAATTCACCATTTTCATCTTATAAGCATCCAATAGCATCTTTGACTTTGCGTTTGTCATACCCCCAAAAACCCTTTTTATTGCTTTTAGCGTCGGTTGCAAGCCTCAATTCAATATTAGCTTTAGCTTTTCTGACACTTGCCCTACTGTTTCTGCAGACTACATTATATTCTTCTTTTGATATTCCCCCCTCTTTCCATTTGATAAACCTTCATTTTTAACATGTGTGCAAGTTCTGTGTTCATCCATCCTGGTCTCTTTAAGTGCTTCCCATTCTTCCTTCTTTTAGGGTTTATTAATGATAGTGCTTTGAGAATCTAATTTAGCAAAATTTCCTAACCTTATTTGACATTTCTGTCCTTAAGAACATACAGCCATTGAAGTCTTCCTACCCTCTTTCTGAGTTCATTAAAACCTGCCTCTCTGAACTCAAACCTTGAGGTCTGAGTTTTCTCAGGCCTTCCTCTCCTTTTTATCCAAAATTTAAGGATAGCATGATCACTGCCTCCTAAGGTCCCAGCCACTCTTCCTCAACCATTCCCTCCCTGTTAGTAAGAATTAGGTCCAAGATAACAGATCCCCTTGTTTTCTCTTCTACCTTTTGGACAAGTGTCAATGGAAGTACCCTTTCAAATACCATTCGATTTGTCACAGAGCTGTTAGAGCTGAGAATAAGTGTTTTCCACTCAGTAAAAAAAACCTCTGCTGGTCCTTCCAAGGGCAACCAGTCCCCCTGTTGCTGGGTCTGCCTTGGCTTTCTCTACATAATCCTAGTATAGATTGGAGGTCAGGAGAAGTGTTATGTGGGGGAACATCCTGCTATGCCAAGTGCCTACTCCCAGTTCATCCTTTTCACCGTCCCACAGTGCCCCAGAACCTCCAGGGCCTGATCGAGGCCTACTACAGCTTTACCAATGTTTTTGACAAAAAGAGGCTGAGTGTTTGTCATCACATCGTCCCTGTGACTGCCTAATTGAGCTGGTTCCAGGTTCTTCACCTCCTCAGGGCAGGGTATACCCCCTGTCACTTCTCGAGAATTAAGCTGTGGCTGAATACGTCAAGGAAAACCTAGCCAAGGGATTAATTTGCAAATCGTAATTTCCTGCTGTGGCTAAATTCTTTTTTGTTACGAAGAAGGATGGGTTGCTCCATCTCTGTATTGACTATCAGGGCCGGAACAGGATTACGATTAAGAACAAATACCCCTTGCCCTTAATCCGGATCGTTACTAAGCTTGATCTGCGAGGAGTTTACAACCTAATCAGCATCTGCAGGGGTGACGAGTGGAAGACTGCCTTCAATACACGAGATGGGCACTATGAATATTTAGTAATGTCTTATTAATGCCCCAGCCGTCTTTCAAGAGTTTGTTAATGGCATCTTCATGGATCTTCTCTACAAATGTGTTGTCATGTATCTTGGTGACATCCTGATCTTCTCGCCTGATCTCCACTCACACCACAGACAAGTCTGTACTTTACTCCAGGGGTTAAGGGAGAACCATCTTTATGCCATTTTTGAAAGTGATTCTCTTAGTTTTCTAGGATACATAGTGTCCAAGCTGGGTTTGCAGATGGATCCTAACAAGGTATCTGCCATACTAAACTGGCCTCGTCCTTCAGGACTCCACGCAATTCAGTGTTTTTTGGGCTTTGCAAACTACACTTTTCTACATTAACATTGCCCATCTCTGCTCTCACTCGCAAACGAGTGGATGCCAAGCAGTGGTCTTTGGAGGCTGAGACCGATTTCTAAGCCCTGAAACTAGCCTTTTTATCAGCACCCATTTTGCACTGACCAGAGGTTTCCAAACAATTTTTTTGTAGAGGTTGATGCTTCGTCCTCTAGTGCGGGTGCAATCCTGTCGCAGAAAGGTGTCTCAGGGAGAATGTTGACTTGTGGGTTCTTTTCCAAATCTTTCTCTACTGTGTAATGGAATTACTCTATAGGAGACTGTGAACTATTGGCCATCAAGATGGCTCTGGACCTTTCTGCTGGAGGGAGCCTCTCAGCCTATAGTGGTTTATACAGGCCATAACTTATATGCAAACCACACAGTGACTCAAACCTCGTCAAGCCTAGTGGACCTTATTTTATGCCGATTCGCAACTTTGTTTTTTGCGTGTATGACTTGTGCCAAGAGCAAGTCTCTGAAACAGTTCGCTTTTGGGCTTCTTCTTCCTTTACATATTCCTAAGACTCTGTGGCAGCACATAGGCATGGACCTTGTCACATATTTGCCCTCTTCTGGTGGTTGCAAAGTCATCTGGGTGGACCTTGACTAATTCTCCAAAATGACTCACTTCGTTCCATTGCCCGAGTTACCATCCGCCAGCCAGCTAGCTGAAAGGGTTCATCTATCATTTTTTCCTGCTCCATGGATTTCCCCAGCACATAGTGTCCAGGGATAGTCAGGCCCAAGAGGAAGACTGTCCAATTCACTTCTAAGTTCTAGAGGCCCCTTTGTAAACTCATGGGTGTATCTTTGGACTTCTCTTCTGCTTACAACCCACAATCTAATGGGCAGGTGGAACGTACCAATCGGATCTTGATAAATTATCTCCGCCACTTTACAAACGCTTATCAGGACAATTTGTCCAGTCTGCTGCCCTGGGAGGAATTTTCACATAATCAGTATGTCAGTGAGTCCCCCAAGAGGTCCCCTTTTTCCATTGTATATAGTCATCAACCCAGGATTTCCCTGCCTATTTCCACCACTTCTGAGGTTCCGGCAGCAGTTTCATCAGCGGAGAATTTTTCCAAAATCTGGCAGGAGACCAAGATGACACTTGAGAGAGCAACCACCCAAATGAAGAGATTTGCTGATCGCAAGCACCAACCTCCTTCACAGTTTGTTCCAGGCAACAAGGTGTGGCTCTCTTCAAAACATATCAGGTTAAAAGTGCCTTCCTATAAGCTTGCTGCATGATTTTTGGTTCCATTCAAGGTATCCAAGACAGTGGATCCTGTATGCTACAAGCTATGCCTTCCTGCCTCCCTGCATATACCCAGTTATTTTCACATTTCACTTCTTAAACCCCTTGTACTTAATACATTTTCCAGAGATTCCAGATCTGCCATGACCCACATCAACTCGGAAAACATCTATGAGGTCAAGAATACCTTGGATATTAAGAAGGTTAGAAACAAAACATTCTTCTTAGTGGACTGGAGGGGTTAGAGTCTGGAGGAGAGGTAGTGGGAATCCGCGAAGCATATCAATGCCTCTCTTCTGGTTCAGAAGTTTTTACAAAAGACCGGCGGGTAGAGGAGGGTGCGAAAGGGGGGAAGTACTATTAGGCCAGCTTCTCAGACTTCCCTTCCCTCTGCTGTTTCTGGCAGATATGGGTATCATCCTGCTTTCTTCATAGCATGAACATCTGCACACTGCTCGCCAGCATGTGCAGGGTTACCTTCTCCAGTGCTCCCAGTTCAGCTATAGGGCAAGGCCGATTATCTCCCTATTTAGCTGAACTGGAAATCCTCTTTCATTGTCTCTGACACCCAGTATAGATCCTTTCTTCTACTACCTTGTCTGTGCTTGCTTCGGATTTATAACTGTATTTGTTTGTTGCCTCCCTGTCTTTGTTCGGATCCTGCCTCTGTCCTCGTTGTCTGGCACTCTGTCTTTTGCCCTTGTCTGTGTGTGCTTGTTTATTGCCTTCCTGTCCCTGCACCAGTCCCATCTCTGTGATTTGTGTCACCCTTTCTTGTGTCCTATCAGGGATTGTCAGGTCCAAGAGGAAGACTGTGAGGCCGTCCTTGTTAGGGCAACGACCACACTTTTAGACAGGAGTACCCCCGTATTCCTGACTAGCAAAGGGCAAGATTTTCCCTCTGACCACCGAGGGTCAGCTGCCAAGCCTAACTGGTAGGTTGGCACAGTGGGTCCACAGTGACAGCCTGTAACAAGATGTCTGTCCAGCCTCTATTTGAAGACTTCCATTGAAAGAAAACTTACCACTTCCCATGGAAACTTGTTACACTCATTGATCCCCCTCACTGTTAGAAAGTTTTTTCTAATAGCTAACCTGTGTCTCTTCCTTTCATTTTCATCCCATTGCTTCTCGTCTTTCCTTGTGCAAATGAGTATAGGACTGATACCTGTGCACTGTGACAGCCCTTCACATATTTGTAGACAGCTATTAAATCTCCACTCAGCCTTCTTTTTTGCTAAACATTCCCAGATCCTTTAACCGTTCCTCATAGGATATGATTTGCAGACCGCTCACCATCCTATTAGCTCTTCTCCAAACTTGCTCCACTTTTTTTAAATTGGGGTGCCCAGATAAGGTCTGTCCAAATAAGAGGGGGATAATTACCTCATGTGATCTAGACTCTATGCTTCTCTTAATACATCCCAGAATTGTGTTTGCCTTTTTTTGTTGCTGTATCACACCGTTGACTAATTTTCAGTCTGTGATCTATTAGTATACCCAAGTCTTGTTCACATGTGCTGCTGCTTAGCCCAATTTCTCCCACTCTGTATGTGCATTTTTTATTTTTTTGCCCAGATGTAAGACCTTGCATTTCTCCTTGTTAAATACCATTCTGTTAGTCACTGCCTACTGTTCAAGCTTTTCTAGATCTTTTTGAATCCTTTTTCTCTTCTTTTGTGTTAGCTATCCCTCCTAGCTTTGTGTTGTCTGACACTTTGATCCTTTTCTCCTCAATTCCCTTCTCCAGATCATTTATAAAAATGTTGAACAACACTGGGCCTAGGACAGAGTCTTGTGGTACCCCACTTGATACATTCTTCAAATTGAATATGCAGCCATTTATGACCCCTCTTTAAGTATAATCACTCAGCCAGTTGTGAATCCATCTAACTGTTCTCATCAATCCCATTTTTTTGTCATTTTTTCAATGAGGATGGTATGAGATACTTTGTCAAATGCTTTACTAAAGTCAAGATATACTATATCTACTGCATTTACCTGATCAACTCAGTCAGTGATTCTGTCGTTGAAGGAAATTAGATTAGTCTGACATGACTTTGTTACAAACCCATGCTGGCTCTTATTAATTTTTCCATTCTCATCCTAGTGCTTGCATACATGCTGTTTAACCCTTAGTGACGAAGCCTGTTTGCGCCTTAGTGACAGAGCCAAATTTTTGAAAATCTGACATGTGTCACTTAACATAGCATAACTCTGTAAAGGCTTTACATATCAAAGTGATTCTGACATTGTTTTTTCGCCACATGTTGTACTTCATATAGGTGAAAAAAATAGACTGATACAATTTATGAATATTTATTAAAAGTGCCAATATTGGGAAAATTTTGAAAAAATTGTCATTTTTTCACATTTTCAACTGTAATTACGCAAATATGTGCAAACATACTGTACAAATTTTTGCTAAGGTATATATTTCCATCAGTTTTACTTTACTTTATTCTGGATGCACATTTGAAAAACTTTCTTGTTTTTTTAACCATTTAGGAGATGTACAAATTTAACATTACTTTTCAGCATTTTGAGGAACACTTTGTTTTCCTGCACCAAGCCAAGATTGGAAAGGCTCATAGGTGTCAGAATGATAGATACCCCCACAAATGACCCCAATTTAAAAACTGCACCCCTTAATGTTTACTGAGAGGTGTCATGAGTATTTTGAACCCACAGTTTTTTTCAGGAGTTAATGCAATTTAGAAGAGAAAAAATAAAAATTTACATTTTGGAAAATATGTCATTTTAAATACATTTTTTTTCTATAGTGCACATGAGAATAAGGAGTGACACCCCAAAATGGATACCCCTGTTTGTCCTGTTTTCAGAAATATACCCATTGTGGCCTTAATATTATGCTTGTATGCACAACGGGGCCCAAAATGAAAGGAGTAGTCGGTGGCTTTCAGAGCAGAAATTTTCCTTGAAGGCCTTTAAGGCCCCATAGCACACTTGTAGAGGTCTTGAGCGGCCAAAAACCATAGAAAACCCCCACAAATCACCCAATTTTGAAGACTAGACCCTATAACGAATTTATCTAGGGGTGTACTGCCCATTTTGACCCCACAGTTTTTGAATTAATTCAAGCAAAGCAGAAGGAAAAAATTGTGATTTTCGTTTTTTTGGCAATTCTGTCATTTTAAAAACAGCTTTTTTTCTTCAGCACACATATAAATGAAGACTTACACCCAAAATGGATACCCCTGTTTCTCCCATGTTCAGAAACATACCCATTGTGGCCCTAATCTTATGTTTGGATGCACAACGGGGCCCTAAATGAAAGGAGTAGTCGGTGGTTTTCAGAGCAGAAATTTTCCTTGAAGGCCTTTTAGGCCCCATAGCCCACTTGTAGAGCTCTTGAGTGGCTAAAACCATTGAGGACCCCCATAAATGACCCCATTTTGTAAACTAGACCCCTTAACAGATTTATCTAGGGGTGTACTGCCCATTTTGACACCACAGTTTTTGAATGAATTCAAGCAAAGCAGAAGGAAAAAATTATGAGTTTTGTTTTTTTGGCAATTCTGTCATTTTAAAAACAGCTTTTTTTCTTCAGTACACACATAATGGAGACTTGCAGCCCAAAATGGATACCCCTGTTTCTCCCGTGTTCAGAGACATACCCATTGTGGCCCTAATCTTATGTCTGGATGCACAACAGGGCCCAAAATGTAAGGAGTAGTCGGTGGCTTTCAGAACAGAAATTTTGCATGAAGGTGATTTAGGCCCCATTGCCCACTTGTAGAGCACTTGAGTGGCCAAAACCGTAGAGAACACCCACAAATGACCCCATTTTGAAAACTAGACCCCTTAACGAATTCATCTAGGGGTCTACTGCAAATTTTCACCATGCAATTTTTTGAATAAATCTAAGCAAAGCAGTAGGAAAAAAATTACGATTTTCATTTTTTTGGCAATTTTGTCAATTTAAAAACGTTTCTTTTTGTACAGCACACATATAAATGAAGACTTTCACCCCAAAATGGATACCCCTGTTTGTCCCGTGTTCAGAAACATACCCATAGTGGCCCTAATCTACTTGCAGGAGACATGGCTAGGCGTATATTGGTAGGAACACCCATTGAATTTCAAGGTACAACTGAATTAATTCCAGGCCCCATTGCCCACTTATAGAGCCATTGAGCAGCCAAAACCATAAAGAACCCCCACAAATGACCCCACTTTGAAAAGTAGACCCCTTAACAAATTCATCTAGGGGTATACTGCGTATTTTGACCCCACAGTATTTGAATTAATCTAAGCAAAGCAGAAGGAAAAAATTGTGATTTTCATTTTTTTGGCAATTCTGTCAATGTAAAACCAGTCTTTTTTGTACAGTGTACATAGGAATGAAGACTTTCACCCCAAAATGGATAGCCCTGTTTGTCCCGTGTTCAGAAACATACCCATTGTGGCCCTAATAGACCTACAGGACACATGGCTAGGCCTGTAATGCAGGGAACACCCGTTGGATTGCAGGGCACAACTGAATAAATTCCAGGCCCCATTGCTCACTTGTGCGGGGAAAAAAAATTGACTCCCTAAAAATTATCCCAACACACACACACTCCGCGCCTTTTTTGTCGTTCCCCCAAATCTTAGATAAAAGTAATAATGTGTACTGTGTGTTTTTTTTTCTCGAAGACATGGGTAATTAAGGGGGCCTGATTGGGATGGGTACATCGGGCAATAAAACCGGGTATTCCCCCTCCTCTCATGCTTTTTGTGGGGTACTTCTGACCTCAGTGCCAAGGATGGGGTGTAAGGCTGGGTTCACACTGGGTGGATTTGCCGCGTAAATCCTGTCCAGAATTTCGCTGCGGCAAATTCGCCTGTGGCCGCTAATCCTGGGCTTAGCCAGCCATGTGGATGAGATTTCTCAGAAATCTCGTCCACACGGGACGGCAAGCCCGTCCCACTTCTTCCGCTATGGCCGGGCTCTCCTCTATGGAAGCACCGGCCGCAGCGGAGAAGCAAGCAGCCAGGCCGCTTCAAAACCTGCGGCTAAGTGCCGCGGGTTTTGAAGCAGCGGATTCCCGGCAGAAATCTGCCCAGTGTGAACCCAGCCTAAAAAGTGGTGCTGAGTCTCTTTTGCGGAGGTGCGGCAGTCTCACACAGAAGCCACTCAACAAGCTGCTTCTGGAACTGCAAGAAGGCGAGCGTTCCCGGGGCTTCTTGTAAATTACGGATTACAAGTAGCGATCTCAATAACGCCGGGTTCACACGGCTGTAAGTGGAATCTGCTTGCGGAGGCCCGCAGCGGATCCCAGCTGTGAGCCCGGCCATGGCGCTGCATACGGACACGTAATGTACTGCGCATAACTGCCTACTCACGCAAGCGGTCATGCGCAGTACACTTTTTTTTTTGTTTGTATTTCCTGTACCGTCGCTTAGCGATGACACGGGTACCCGCAGCCCGTATACAAGATAGTTGCGTATAGACTGCGGGTATATCTGCGACCATGGAGCACAATGGGCTCTATGTTGCGGATATCCGCATTAAAATAGAACCTGCTGCGTTCTCTTTTCTGTGAGTGAAATACGCAATTTCAACCCGCTAATGTGAGCGGAATTGTGTAATCCAATGTGATTGATCTGCGTATTACCGTGGATCAGACGCATGCAGAATCCGTAATTCCTATCCGGTCATGTGAGACCGGCCTAGGGTAGATCGCTACCTTTTTATCATGTGACCGGGGACCGCTCACTGCTCCAGTCTCTCGGCGACCGTTGGTCGCCAAGAGCAAGGAGACTTTAGGTTTCCTGGGCTCCCCGCCTTCTGCGCATGTGTCCAGCATTTTGCCGGCGATCACATGCGCAGAATGTCGGGAAGGTACATGGAGGAGGAACCCGTCAGGGTTCAAATACGGAGGCCTCCAGTAAAAAGTTTCATCTCCTCTCACCGATCGCATCGGTGAGGGGAGATGAAACCAACTTTTTATTAAACTTTTACGTGATCGCCATTATCCATTGGATAACGGCGAACACGTGATCAGGAACCGCTCACCGTGGCCCCCCGTCAAATCTCCAGGCTCTTGGCTAAGTTTTGTAGCCAAAAGCAGGTACATTTTAAGTTATCCTGGCAATCCACAGCTTTTGCGCATGTGTCTGCCGCTTTGGTGATGGCCGCGTGCGCAGAAGCTGTGGTAAGGTCCGCGGATAAATCCGGGGGCCTTAGGTACGTAATTTCATCCTCCCTCACGGATATGATCCATGAGGGGAGATGAAATGCAAGCATTTTAAACTTTTTTTTTACACTTTAAAAAAAAAAACTTTTTTACACTTTTTTTTTTACTTTAAATGATCACTGTTATCCATTGGATAACAGTGATTATCTCTGCAGTGACATCCCTCTGCTCCTGGCTACACATGGCAGCCAGGAGCACAGGGATTTTAAATTTCCCGGGTCGTGAGCCCTCTGTGCAGGCGCCCGATGATTGACCTCGGACGCACATGCGCAGAAGGGGACTCAGGTCCCGGATGACCGGGATACCGCTGAGGACCGGGGGTGAGTATTTTCACCTCCCCTCATGGATCCGATCCATGAGGGGAGGTGAAATTAACGTTACTTTTACTTTTTTAAAAACGTTTTCGCGATCGCCGCTATCCAGTTGATCGCGAGCCCGGGGACCCCTCGCTGCTACCTTCAGGAGCCGGGAACCAGGAGATTTTAAACTCACCGGGTCTCCCAGTCTTCTGCGCATGCGCGTGACGTCATTCGTCTGGCGCGCATGCGCAGAAGAGCCGTGCCGGGTCCCGGAGGACCCTTTCACCGCGGCAGACATCGGGGAAGCCGGGTGAGTACTTTCAGCTGCCCTGATGGATACGATCCATCAGGGCAGCTGAATATTTAATTTTTTAAACTTTTTTTTAAACTTTATTGCCGATCACAATGCCAGGGGGGACTGCCCGCAGCCCGGGATGACAGCTCCATGCTGTCGGCTACCTGCGGGCACCAACAGCATGGAGCTGTCACGTCCAGAGCCTGAGGGGCATTAATCCTAAGAGGACGCATAGAACTACGTCCTTTAGGATTAAAGCCCACTCAGGGAGGACGTAGTTTCCCGATGGGGCCGTCACTAAGGGGTTAATAATTTGTTCAAATATATTTCTTAGTATAGAAGTCAGGCTCACGGGCCTGTAGTTTCCTGGGTCCATCTTCTTCCCTTTTTTGAAAAGAGGGACAATATTTGCTCCGTGTATTCGATAAAATGTATTTAGAAATAATGAGGGAAAATTAATAAAGTGTTGCGATATTTGCAACAATATTTGTAAAAAGTCTTGAATTTTCCACCGCTTTTGCCACATTTAAAAATGGTGGACCAATAGATTTTCTATAATTTACTCCAGAAATTGGCATAAATTCTAGCACAATTCTTGTAGCAGGTGTAGATTCTAGTTTTGGGCATACACAAAGATGCGTGTGTAAAATAAAATCTGCCTAAAATTAACCGAAGCCAAAGGGTTTGTGACAGATACTTAATATATTTTATAAGATAAAAGGACTCAAATGAGACACAGGATTTCCTTTACCAAACTGAGAGCAGACAAGAGGACGTGTTGTTTTGCATCCACATTTTTTTCCTAAGATGAATGATTTGTCACTTGTTATGGTTTTGTCTCCCGTAATAGAAGCAGTGTTACTGAGGGGAAAAAGCATAGAAGATGGATTCATATATCTGTCCTCTCCATTGATTTATGGATTTTTGTACTCTCTAATAGAGATGAACCAGAAATTGATCCAAAATTCACTAGCTATCAAAGCGGGATTATATTTGCCAAGCTTGAGATTTGCATTTGGCGACTCTAAAAGACTAATAGGCAAATCAGTTTTTGTATTTTATGCTATTGTTTGTTGAATTGGGATAATACAATTCTCTCTCAACTACCCTGACTATTGTATTATGTTGGCTTAGTCTACTGGCATAGCAAACTGTATAATTAAAGGACTGTTGTGGGCTAAAATGATAAGGCCATATTCACATTCAGCTCGAAATATTTTGTGCAGAAATGGCCTAACTTCATAAATAATACATAATTTTAAGAGGACTCCCCTTTTTCCATTTTTAACATAAAAAAATCGAAACAAAAAAATTGAAATTGTTTTGTAAGTAAAAGGCCAATGTAATAAAACAACGCATTACTTATCCCACAAAGTGAACACCATAAGAAATACACAGGATTGACCTTTTTTTGGTTACCCCATTTCCAATAAAAAAAATTAAGTAAAAGCGATCAAAAAGTCAGATGTGCACCAAAAAAGTAACTATAGAAGCTACAGGTCACTCTGCAAAAAGCAATCCCTAACACAGTCCCATTAATTAAAAAATAAAAACGTCATGGGTTCAAAAGATGGTGACAGAAATATTTTTTTTTATATAAAAGGAATCATTTAAAAAAAAAGTAATACAGAAAGAAAAACTATATAAATTTAGCATTGCTGTAATCCGATTGGCCCACACAATAAAGTTAACATGTCATTTTTATTGCACCATGTATGCCATAAAAACAAATCCCCCAAAAAAGGCACAATTGCATTTTTTTTCTTTTCACCTTACTTAGAAATTTGTAAACATTTTAAATACATTATATGATACATTAAATGATACGATTTAAAGAAAGACTTCTCCCTGAAAAAAGCAAGCTCTCATATGAATAAATCAGGAGAAAAATTAAAGAGGTTATGAATTTTTGAAAGCAAGGAGGAAAAAATAAATAAAAATCATTGTGCCATGGCTCATCGGCTGTGTCAGATGACTAGGATCGAGATTATGTCATTTTGGCGTCAGACGCTGATAGGGACACTTCTCTGGCAGTGTGTGGATTGATTGGTCAGCTGGGAGGTGTGTATCCGAGGCAGCCAATCATTTTTAGTTTGTGCACATTTTTTCTAGCTCCTCCTCAGAGAAAATGCCAGTTATACTCACTGTCTGAAGGTGTTTATGGTCAAGTTGGCAGCTAATGGTCTAGTCCTTTGTCTGTCTGGTGATCTATTTTATCTTGTGTGTTGTTATATCTTATTTTTTGGTTCATACACTTGTCTAACATCTTGCTTCAATCACATTTCCTGTTGCCAGCTAGGGAAAGGCTTGATTGACTTAGGTTCCTGACGTGGGGTCGCCCTCATAAGGGTAAGTACTCCTTTTGTAGGTAGGTTCTCCTCACATTAGTAAGTTAAGGTCAGATTCTCCGCTTCCCCACTTTTTGGTTTCCTGATATAATATTTTATGTTATCCGTGTTTGTGCTTTGTGTGTATATTCATTCTTTAAGACATACTATTTACATCAGTTCAGATGTAACAATTTGAGTCTGGCTTAAACATAACACTCAGGTCCTAAAGGGTTTAAAGGGTTTTCTCCAATATTGTTATTTCTGGGACCACCAAATTCATGCTTAAAACTTATAACCTAGCCCTTCACTTAGCTTAACATGTTTATTGCACCTCCCTTGTCTTCTTACTATCCCACAATCCAAAACAACTCTCCAAGACCTTCCACTCCCTCCTCAGCCCAAAAGAACAGGCCCCCTTGATGGATCTGAATGCTGGAGAACTAGCTGCCTATTTCAAAGAAAAAAATCAACAACATCTGAGAAGAAATCTACAAAAACTGCACGGCTAGCCACTATCCCAGTCTCCTCAGAACTGCATCCAGCACCTGCTCACTTTCTATGTTAGAACCAAGGACAGAGGAAGAAGTCTCCGCCCCACCACCTGCGCTAGCAACCCTTTCCCCTCTCACCTACTGTGGTCCCTTTCCCCAGCTCTCAATACTCACATCACCACAATCTACAACCTCTCCCTAACCTCTAGCACTTTCCCCTCCACATTTAAACACTCCATCATATTCCCTCTGCTTAAAATACCAACCCTTGACCCGACCGATGCCGCCAAGCACCGACCCGTCTCAAACCTCCCCTTCATCTCCAAATTACTAGAACGCCTGGTCTACTCCAGCCTTACACACTTTCTCTCTAACAACTCACTCCTTGACCCCCTCCAGTCTGGTTTCCGCTCTCTACACTCAACCGAAACTGTCCTCACAAAAGTCTTCAAATGACCTGATGACAGCAAAGTCGAGAGGTGACTACTCACTACTAATCCTCTTTAACCTCTCTGCTGCATTTGACACTGTCAACCATGACCTCCTTCACACTGTGCTTCGCTCTATTGGTCTAAAGGACACTGCTCTCTCCTGGTTGTCCTCCTACCTCTCTGACCACTCTTTCAGTGTCTCCTTTGCTGGCTCTATCTCCTCTTGCTGTTGGGCTACCCCAGGGCTCGGTCCTTGGTCCCTTCTCTTCTCTATCTATACAGCCCCAATTGGACAAACCATCCACAAATTCGGCCTCCAATACCATCTCTACATTGACAACACCCAACTATACACCTCTTCCCGTGAGACCTCTGAACCATTCATCCAAAATATCACCGATTGTCTGTCCGCTGTCTCTAATACTATGTCCTCCCTTATTCTCAAACTTAATCTCTCTAAAACTGACCTTCTCGTTTTTCCGCCTTTTAACCAACCTCCCCTCAACATCTCCATTCCAGTGTCTGGCACCATCATTACCCCCAGACAGCTTGCCCTGGGGGTTACATTGAACTCTGACTTCTCCTTTACCCCCCACATTCAATTTCCGGACCAAACATGCCACATGCACCTCAGAAATATTGCTAAAATACAGGCGTATCTCATCATAGGACACACTATTCATCGGCCTTCCCCGCACCAGAGTCGCTCTACTTCAATCCATACTGAATGCGGTAGCTAGGCTCATTTTTCTATCCAGCCATTGCTCAGACGCCTCTGCTCTATGCCAGTCGCTGCATTGGCTGCCCTTCCACTGCAGAACTAAATTTAAACTCCTCAACCTCACCCGCAAAGCTCTGCATGGCACCACGCCACCATACATCGCCTCCCTCCTATCCGTACACCACCCAGCCCACTCACTTCGATCCGCTAATACATTCAGACTAAACACCCCTCTAATACGAACCTCACATGCTCGACTACAGGACTTCACCAGAGCAGCACCCATCCTCTGGAACGCTCTACCCCATGGAATCCGGACAATTCCCCATGCACAAAATTTCAGATGCATCTTAAAAACGCACCTCTTCAGGAAGGCATACCAAATCCCCTGATCTAGTTCCCCGCCCCTCCCTATTGCTCCCCACATTTTCCACCCTGCCTATCACATACGGCATCTACCCCTGCACCTCCTTACCGCCCCACCCTGTTTGCTTTCTAATAACTGATTTCCACATGAAATCCCCTACTGCCTTTGTTCCCTATGCCTCGCTCCCCCCCTTGTTCCTCCTGTACCACCCCCACACCATTTGTTTCAAACTGATAGTATCTCACATTGTAATTGTTGTATTGTGTGCATTTCTCCCATGCTGAAAAGCGCTGCGGAATAAGTTGGCGCTATACAAATATAGATTATTATTATTGTCTGCATTTATATTGGGAAATGAATATTACATATAATCAGTAGCATAACTAAAATAATGTCTTGGGTCTTGAGACTTGGCTAGAAGAATATTTTTATGAGCTTACATTCCACTTTTGTGGTTTGTATTCCGCTTGGGGTCAATCTTACTACAAAAGGAAATAAGACTCCAACAGATGGGAAACCGAGTCAGAGAAACAGAGGAAACACAAGAACAGCTACTTCAACACGTTAATGAACACCATGCTATCTTGAGCGAACATGCTAGCCAGATCTCAGAGCTCACAACCCACCTGGACGACATCGAGAATCGCCACAGACGTAACAATCTGAGGATTAGAGGCTTAAGTGAAGAGATAGACAATAGACACCTCGAGACCTGGGCACAAAAGTGCTTCGGAGACCTACTAAACAGACCCCCAGGCACCCTAATCGAGATAGACAGAATACACAGAGCCCTGGGTCCCAGATCAACAGACCCGGAAAGGCCGCGAGATGTGGTTTGCAGGATCCACTTCTACAAGGAGAAGGAGGAGATCCTGCGCCAGATAAGAACCAAAGGCCCGATAAGAGTCAGAGACAAAGACCTGCTGGTCCTGCCCGACCTTTCAAGGAGAACACTACAACAACGCCGTGCACTCCGGCCCCTCTTAGCAGTCTTGAAGGAAAAGGGAATCCCGTATCGCTGGGGCTATCCGTTCCAACTTGTGGCCGGGGCGGGCAACGGGACAGCCATCTTCAGATCCCTAGGAGACCTCTCCAGTTTTCTCACAACTCTTAGACTTCCAATGGTCTCGCTTCCGGAATGGCAGAAAACAAGTGCCCCGACACTGAACCCACCCAGAAGCCAATGGCAAACAGTGCAACCGGGACGGAGGAGGCAAAATAACAATGGCAGAGCTCCACCACCACGAGACTCCGCCCCCTGAAAATCGGAAGGACTGACGGATATGAGTGAGTCCTTTCCTATCCTGGAATCCACTTAAACCACAAAAGAAAACACAATTCTTTGCCACCCCTCACGTAAGACAAACAGGAAACACCCATGGAGACCCCGACCTTAAGACCCCATACCAGAACGCTAAACCCCTGGGAGCCGGCACGCCACAATTACAAGAACGGAACTCTATCCAAGTGAACACTTTACTCTGAACCCGAGATATCGGACCCTCTCCTCCTAGTGGGACTTTAAACTGCTGATCCTCCCGGTGTACCCAAGGGGGACATCAGATCCCCCCCCCCCCTTTTTTTTTTTTTTTTTTTTTCTCTCTCCTCTCTCTCTCTTTCTCTCTCTCTCTCTCTCTCTTTCCTTCCTTTTCCTCTTCTCTCCCTCTTTGTTGTCCTCTCCCCATCTGCTCCCGCCCCCTTCCGCCTTCCTTTTCCTCTTACTGAATACAGTGCCAAGGTTTGGATGCCCATCATATAGTTGTTTACCAATTTTGGTCGCCGTGGGGAGGAGGAGCTGCGCCTAGGGGACTCGACCCGACTCGGCCGCCTCCCCACTAGGGACCGCAGCAGGTTACTGCCGCAGAGACGTTAGTCGTTGATTAGTCGTTGAATAGTTTAAGATGTATATGCAAATATATGTTATCCCCATTTCCCCTCCCCCGTTTACCCTCTTGTGTGTCCTCCCGACCCAGAACACCCCCCAGAGAAGGGGATCACCCCAGGAGACTTGCTGGCTGTCACTACCTCCTTCCTACGTGACCCGATGACCCGTCTGACGTTTTGCTCCTTTAACGCTAAAGGGCTTAACGGCCCTAACAAGCGCAACCAGGTGCTGTACAGGCTCCACAGGAAAAAGGTCATGGTAGCAATGCTCCAAGAGACACATTTTCCCCGCAACAGTCCCCCGGACTGCGGCAAAAACAAATTCTACCACGTTTGGTATCACTCCACTCACCCGGAGAGTAAATCCTGTGGAGTCTCTATAGCCTTCCATAAATCACTGGCCCCGGTGATCTTGGCGCAAGAAGTAGATGAGGATGGGAGATACATCTTTCTAAAAATATCCATCTCTAATAAGATACTCACATTGGCTAACATGTACTTTCCTAACCAAGGCCAGGTGGGGTTTGCTTCCAGAGCTCTCCGGGAACTCTCGGACTTCGCGGGTGGGACCCCGATCGTCTTAGGCGGAGACTTTAATATGTGTATGGACCCCCGTCTGGACTCCTCATCGGGACGTTCGGCTCTCACGAGGGCGGCCATCCGTAGAGTCCAGCGCTTGCTCGTGAGTTTGAACCTGATCGACCTGTGGCGCATCCTCCACCCGGGTAAGCGAGATTACAGCTTTCATTCCATGGTACACAACTCGTATAGCAGGATAGACTATATCTTCATTTCACATGGGTTGCTAGATGGGGCACCCCAATGCTCTCTAGACGTATTCCTATGGTCTGACCACTCCCCAATTTTTGCGTCCCTGGGCCCGGGGGAAGAGAGGAGGGGGGCCCCCACATGGCGTCTCAATGACAATTTACTTAAAGATACTGCATGTATGAACGACATTAAAAGAACAATAGAAAACTTTAAACGAGATCACAATTCAGACCCCACGGCCGCGCCGATAAAATGGGAAGCGTTGAAATGCGTCGTAAGAGGCGTATTCATATCGCACGGTGCAAGAATCAAAAGAGAACAAGCAGCCCGTCTCACCCAACTAATAAAGGAGCTCAATACAAAAGAAACCTCAAACAAGGCCCAACCGACAGCCATTCTCCAAACCGAGATATCGGACCTCCGGCACAAAATTCTGGACATCTTAGATCAAAAAGCCCTGTGTAGGAGAGATAAACTCAAAGCAGGCTATTATGAATATGGAGATAAAAGTGGGCGATGGCTAGCCAGAGCACTGCACCCCAGGGCGTCCCACCCTCATATCCATGCTGTCAACTCTTCCGAGGGTAGGCGAGTACATTCCCCTAGGGAAATAACAGAGGAATTCCGCCTATACTACTCTAAACTTTACAACATCCCCGTAGCTAGGGACACATCGGAGTCCCAACACGCAGCCGCACTTACGGAATACCTCGACCGCTACACCCCGAGACGCCTCTCCTCGGAAGAGTCCACAGACCTAGAAAGAGACTTTGAGACAGAGGAACTTACACAGGTCCTGAAGGGAATCAAGAATGGGAAGAGCCCAGGCCCTGACGGGTTCTCCCCAAGGTTTTTTAAAACCTGCGGAGCCCTGTTCTCGGACATACTACTTCAGGCCTTCAATGCGGTAGCCGGGGGGTGCCCGTTCCCCCCCCAGGCCCTTCGGGCACACATCGTTTTAATACCTAAGCCAGATAAGGACCCCCTGGCATGCGGTAGCTACCGTCCGATCTCCCTTATCAATTGTGACCTAAAAATCTTTGCCAAAATCATAGCGAACAGACTGAACCCCTCAGTACCTCGACTTATACACGGGGACCAGGTGGGCTTCGTCCCGGGGAGGGAGGCAAGGGACAACTCCACCAAGACCCTGTCTCTAATTGATCGGGCAAGGAGGAAAAGACACCCACTCTGTCTATTATCGGTCGACGCTGAAAAAGCGTTTGACAGGATAAGCTGGAGATTCATGGAGGCGACCCTCGCAAAGTTGGGAGTGGGGCCTAGGGCGCTCTCCTGGATCATGGCCCTATATCATAATCCTTTGGCACAAGTCAGGGTCAATGGTGGGCTGTCCCCCCCTTTCGTGATTAAAAATGGTACGCGGCAGGGGTGCCCCCTGTCCCCCACCTTGTACATCCTAGTGATGGAAACCTTAGCCAACGCTATAAGAAACAACCCCCTTCATACGGGGCGTGCAGGTGGGAAGGGTAGAACACAAGATCTCACTATTCGCGGATGACCTTCTGGTCTACATTACTGACCCTCGCATTGGCCTCCCCAACATTATACAAGAATTTACGACATTCGGTAAACTTAGCAACTACAAGGTCAATGCCCAAAAGTCTGTTATCCTTAACGTCTCTATTCCGCAACGAGACGTGGAGGACCTGACCTCAGCCTTCCCATTTTCCTGGAAACAGGACTCCTTTAAATACCTGGGGATCCTGATTCCAGCTGATCCATCCAGACTATACGAATTAAACTACAAACCACTATTGTTGACCCTTAAAAGGGACCTAGAAAGCTGGGTAGGAGCACCGTTGTCATGGTTCGGCAGAATGGGTGCGATTAAGATGGACATCCTCCCCAGGTTACTGTATGTTTTCCAAACTGCACCATGCAACCCCCCAAAAGACTTCTTCAATAAAGTACGCAGTCAAATACTTCAGTTTATATGGAAAGGAGGATCCAAGAGACTCAGCTATAAGAGCCTAACTAAACGAAAGGAGAAGGGGGGTGGGGGACTTCCAGACTTTCGCCTATACCACAAAGCTGCAATAGGAACCCTCATACTAGACCTATTTCATCATAGATCAGACAAATGTTGGGTACAAATTGAAAACGAAAACAACACCTTTGAGACGAGGGGAGTGTTTTGGATTCCGGGTAAGGTCAGCCGGGGGAACATAGAGACATCAGCCCTGATGAACACACTCATGGGGGCGTGGCGGGGGGGGTGCAAGATGTCGGTCCCGGGACCCCTGACTCCACTGGTGGGTAACCCACAGCTCATAGCAACAATATCTTCCCATAACTTGGGGTTCCTGCCGCCGGGGACAGAGCCCAGGGCGGGGAACGTGGTGGACTCGGGGGGTATACGGGGGCTGGTGGATCTGGGGGGGACACGGGAGCTTCCCCCGGGCTCATGGATGCAATACCTACAGGTACGCAGCTACCTGGAGAAAATTAAACCAGAGGGGGGCTGGAGCGAGAGCCTTACCCCCTTCGAGAGACTATGCTGTGCCTCGGAAATACCCAGACATACGGTCTCACTGCTATACGACCAACTACTAAAGGAAAAGCTTGACAGTCATCTCCCCAGGTGGCTGGGCGCATGGGAGGAAGCCTTGGGTAGGTCATTTCCCGGGGAGCTCTGGAACAAGGCGTTCCAATTCACACATAAGATGTCCATAGCCAGCAAACTACAGGAACTGAACTTTAAAATTCTTTCACGGTGGTATATGACCCCGGAGAGGCTGCACACCCTCTTTCCAGCGACCCCGAACACCTGTTGGCGCTGCAGGGCGGACGTGGGCTCAATGCTCCACATATGGTGGGGATGTCCCATGGTCACTCCCATATGGCAGGATGTGAAGCGCCTATACGAGAAGGTGAGCAGGGAATCTCTGTCCCTGACACCCGAGTTGGCACTGTTGTCCATCACGCCGGAAGGCGCCCCTTCCCTCAAAAAAGGTCTACTGAAGTTCTTCATTATGGCCACGAGACAATCGATTCCCAGATTTTGGAAGCAAGGAATAGAAATACCTAGAAGCGCCTGGGTGGGGGCGATGGACGAAATAGAACGCATGGAGAGACTGAGGCTCTCGGACGACCCGTCGGGTCACGATAAATTCTACCATACATGGGCAGCATGGATAGACATCCGGAACACACCCTTATTCGCTGATTGGCTACAGTCAGGGGTTTGTGTGTAGCCCGACCAAAGTATACCCATAGCCAGAAACAACCATCCTGGAGTCCCCAACCGACCCCCCCCCCCCCCTTCCTCACCAACCCCCCCTTTACTCACTCCCAACTTACCCCCTCCCCTGTTTGTTTATCGCACAAAATTTCACAAGCAAGTAGTGCACTTTTCCAGTTAAGATTTATTAAGTCATATTGTTAAATGGATCTAATAGCAAACTGAGATATCATAAACAATTTTTTCTCTGTCTTGCTTATTTTGTGAAACCAATAAAAATATATTGAACAAAAGGAAATAAGACATAGACTCAGTCAGGGAGGAGCAGGTGTCTGCAATGGCCTTTGCCCCATTGTCTTCCAGACAAACTTTAGCACAATGTTACATGCCAGAGGCTTTTTGTTCTTGATTAAATAAATTCTTACCAACCCCCATCTCAGCTAGTTCCCACAGCTTTCAGGGAAACCCCAAGAGACTGTCCTTCTTACCATCAAAGTCAAGGTCTGTGAGAGCTGTTTGCTGCTCTATTATTTTACCCATTTTTTTTTATTGTGTAGTCCAAACATTAGTGACGCCAATGACTACTTGTGTTTCTTACAATATCTTAAAGGGAATGCACAATCTTTATCTATTTTACTAATTAAAACTATAGGAAAAATGAAATGTAAGATTCCTCAGTTCTTGATACATTTAATTTGTTAACTAAATAGATCGTGAGAACTAGTAAGATTTTGCAACTACTTAGGTCTTAATGCTGATTTACATGCAACAATTATGGCTTAAAATTAGTCCAAACGATGACATTTTAGCAATAGCCATTGCGTGTAAATGTGTGCCCATCGTGCACTTACCATGCACTCTTCATCCATCACTGAGTTCAGCTCAGCATAAAATCCATCATCTTCCCTGATAAGAGGGATGGCATGCTGTGTTCTCTGCAGGCAGCGCTGATAGCATTGTATGCATCTACTGCTCATGGCAGAACAAAAGTGATGTATTTAGAGAACAGACCACCCACTGTTCTCTAAATACATGCAAATGAAGCTAGTTAGCTACTAATGGGCTGGTTAGCCCATAGTACCTAATGCAAAATGATCGCTCAAAAATGTCAGTTTATGACGTATTTTGAACGATCATCTGTCTGTGTAAAGGGATCCTTAGTCATGGTTTAACACAAAATCTGTTACACATTTATACAGAAAAGAACATAGTAATATTTGGGTAAATAATTTTGGCTATTCATACACTATTTTGTGTATGAATCCGTAACTTCAGATTTTGCGTTAAATCATTGCTGATGAAGTGACCTGAGTAGTCTCCAAAGTTTGTTATTTGTCACCATCTTTTCAGTTGGCCAATAAAAATTGTCAACAACTGAGGAATCTCACTTTTTATCTTTTCTATTAACTGACTAGCACTGTGCTATAGTTTTTCCTGTACTAAAACCAGATATTTGGACATTCTTTTTTTAGAATCTGTTAGCATTTTCTGATTTTAGATTTTTTATTCTATTTTGTGTACATAACTGTGGGAGGTGCCATTTTGCCTGAGCTGCTGTTAACAGTAGTTCAGAGGTATACTGTACAACAGCCACATGAACTATTAGAACCATTGGACTGGAGATGTTCAATGACTTGTATGGAAGTGTTTTAGGCAGGGAGGGGGAGGAGGTGAACTGTTCCCTATTGTGAATGGTGAAATGTGTTATTTATATAGAGGTGTTATCTTTCATTGCAATTTTGCATGGGCTGATGAGAAGTTTTCTCTGCAGGACATGAAATCTCAGCCTACTACTATGCCCCTTTTACATGGGACGATTCTTGTTCAAATGAGCGCACGAGCGAGTACTGTCATCGCTATTTGCGCTCATGCAGAATGTTTAGACAGGTGGATCATTGCTGAGAATAGCTAACTTCTCACTCAGTGCTTTACATTCCTATGAAAACATTGAGCGGGGGGTGTTTGGATGTATGGATGAGTGAGCGGAGCAGAGATGATTTTTATGCTGGCTAGGCATAAAAATCATAGGGAAAGTCGTAGCTTTTCCCACACTTACTATTTCCACTCAAGAATTCCAATAGTGGGTAGTGGAAACAAAACCATTGAAATCAATGTTTTCGTTTCGCCCTTTCACAGCCGTATAACGGGACAAAACACACCTATCTGTTAGAAAATCTATGCTATAGAACCGTGATGGCGAACCTATGACACGCGTGTCAGCACTGACACGCGTAGCCATAGTCGCTGACACGCGGCCGCTCCCCCGTTAATGAATACCGGCAGGGGCCGTGGCTCCCCTGCCGGTATTCATTAACCAGCACTACTAACAGCGCTAATGCTGGCGCACACTGTGATGTCAGTGTGCACCAGGATCCTCCTCCCCCCATCCCCCGACGTCTCCTACCTGTTGGTTCCGCGGGAGCGTCCAGGGAAGAGGCGTCCTGCAACACACTGACGTCACAGTGTGTGCGGGAGATCATCGCTGCTGGAGGGCGCCGGGCACAGGAAGAGCGGAGCATCCAAGCATCCACAGGGTAAGTACATGGGTCGGGGGGGGTCCGCTGTGAGGGGGCAGTCACTGCTGGGGGTCCGCTGTGAGGGGGCAGTCACTGCTGGGGGTCCGCTGTGAGGGGGCAGTCACTGCTGGGGGTCCGTGTGAGGGGGCAGTCACCGCTGTGGGTCCGCTGTGGGGGGGCAGTCACCGCTTGTGGTCCGCCGTGGGGGGGCAGTCACCTGTGGGGGGCATTCACCGCTGGGGGGCCTCTGTGAGGGGGCAGTCACCGCTGGGGGTCCGCTGTGAGGGGGCCCACTGTGGGGGCATTCACCGCTGGGGGTCTGCTGTGGGGGGCAGTGACCGCTGAAAGTCCACAGTGGAGGGGCAGTCACCTGTGGGGGGCATTCACCGCTTGGGGGCCTCTGTGAGGGGGCAGTCACCGCTGGGGGGGGCGCTGGGGGGGGCAGATAATGCTGGGGGCCTCTGTGGGGGGCAAGTAATGCTGGGGGGCCGCTGTGGGGGGGGCAGTCACCTGTTGGGGGCAGTCACCGCTGCGGGGTGTCTGTGAGGGGGCATTTACCGCTGGGGGGCCTCTGTGAGGGGGCAGTCACCGCTGGGGGGCCGCTGGGGGGGGGCAGATAATGCTGGGGGCCTCTGTGGGGGGCAAGTAATGCTGGGGGCCTCTGTGGGGGGCAAGTAATGCTGGGGGCCGCTGTGGTGTGCGCTGTCACTGCTGGGGGGCCGCTGTGGGGTGCGCTGTCACTGTGGGGGCCGCTGTCGCTGCTGGGGGCCACTGTGGGGTGCGCTGTCGCTGCTGGGGGGCCGCTGTCGCTGCTGGGGGGCCGCTGTCGCTGCTGGGGGGCGCTGTCGCTGCTGGGGGTCGCTGTGGGGAGCACTGTTGCCGCTGGGGGCTCATCATTACTGACATAAGTGAGGGGCAGGCTAGGAGAGGCGAGGGCCTGTGCTATGGGTGTTTTGGGTTTATTAAATACATTTATACATTACAATTATACATATTTGTTATTTAAACTATAAATATCGCGAATTTATGGATTTTTTCTCCAAGTGACACACCACCCGAGTTATGCTCGGTTTTTTGGCAAATTTTGACACACCAAGCTGAAAAGGTTGCCCATCACTGCTATAGAAGATCACTTTTCCTTGTCCACAAGTGGAAATCAATTGCGATTTTCCGCTCGTGGAGGAAAAAATTGCAGCAAGTTCTATTTCAGCGCAGATTCCGTGCGAGCGGCTTCCATTGAAGCAACGCAACATTTAGTTTTACTCATAAATTATTCCTGTTACCATCTCACTTCAAACTCCATGCTGACCTCACTTTTGCCCAGGAAACATATTTCTTGAAAGACAAACACCCCAGGTGAGCGCATTCTAAATTCCTATATCTACTCTTGGCTTCAAACCCAGAAAGAAAGAAAGGAGGTGTATTAATAGCTATGAGCAAGTCAGTATCATTTTTTCATCGGAATGTATACTTGCATCCAATGGGGCAATTTAAAAAAAGTTTGACAGATAAATGCTGCCATCTGTACTTTAATTAACGTTTATTTCCCATCTAAACGACAGGCCAGATTTTTTACACACATCCTGAAAGAAATAGCAAAAATTTGTGAAGGAGTACTGGTAATTGGAGGAGACTTCAACTCTGTCATACATCCATCTTTAGATTCTTTCTCTGGGGTTAGAAATCCATCTTCTATTGTTCCCACCTTGCACAGAGAGGAGCTTTACGATGTCTGGCGTTGCCTTCATGGTTCAGAAAGGGATTATACTTTCCTTTCCCTGCCTCACTCTTCCTACTTCAGAATTGACATGTTTCTTCTGATGGGCAGGGGACTGATGGGGGCCATTCGGACCGAGATCGGAAACACCACATGGTCAGATCATGCCCCTATATCTGTCTCTACAAGATAAATTTACTTACTTCCCACACTTTCCGTGGAGACTCAATAAATATATACTCAATCACCCAGAATATGAAGAAGATCTTAAAAAAGAGCTAGAGTTGTTTTTTCCAGTTAATGCTCATTCAGTCCCTAATGTCTTCACAGTGTAGAACGCTCATAAAGCCTACATGAGATGCCTCTTCATAAAGTATAGTTCAAGAGCCAAAAAGAAAAGAGAGGGAGAACTTAATCTTCTGACGGCCCAGATTAACTCCATAGACTCCCTAAATAAGGGTAACCCTACCCCACAGGGAACAGAAACTAATTACGTGACAAGCTTCAAAATCTTTTGACTGTTAAATACGATATATTTATTCAAAAGCTAAAAATGGACTTCCGCCCAGGACACAGAGGGAGCAGGACCTGTATACAGAGCTCCTGCAAGACACACTCCCAAAGATAACGGGACCCTCTGGAGATACAAGTAAAGCAGCTGCGGGGGACGGACATCTCCCCCGCTTGCTTGGCAGAAGTCCCCCACGCCGAAAAGGAGCCTAGAGGACCCCCGGCGGACCCCCTCGGCGCAAACCGTGGGAATCGGAGGGCGGAGGCGCCATAACAGGGGAAGCAAACCCCGCGACCAAACCCCACAGCCAGCAGGGGCCCTACCTTCCCTGGAGATCCCGGTAAGACCGGCTGGTCCGGACGCGCACCCGGGACACACGGAGGGCTCCAGAGCGCCGGGACCCGGGCCACACACAGAGCCGCGGCCCGAACTTCCGGTCGCGGGGCCGTGACTGACTCCGGTCGGGACTGCAGGAAGAGAGAGGACCGTGGGGCACCGCGGAGGGGAGCGGGAGACCCGCTGAGGGTGACAGATCCACCGGAGGGCTGCCGGAGCTCCCGGGCCGAACGGCGGCGGGAGCCACGCCACGATCCCCCAGACGCGACAGGCCCTACCTGGGACTGCGGGAGGTGAGAATCCTGTGGGGGCGCCCAGACAACCCGAGGGACCCCCCGAACCGGCGATAGCCCCTGGGAGCCAACCGGGACATTGCGGCCTAGCAGCGCCATAAGCCGCGGCCTAAATTTTCGGCCGAGAGATCCGCGGCAAACCCCGCCCACGACAAGCCCCGCCCATAACAAACCCCACCCACCGCAACAGGTAGGGGAAAGAACGGAGAGGCACCCACAGAGGGAGGCGACATTTTAAAGCCACAAGGGCGCAATAGTGACAGAACAAGGCCACGAGAGGCCCAGAAACATCGCACAAAAGGCCCCAAACAACGTAAAACTGTGTGAGACCACCATCCCATGAGCATCACCCCCAACTACAACAAAACAACAAAAACTAAGGCCACAGGAGAAAGAGGGGAAAAGAATACCCAGACAACGAAAACACAAACCGCAAACCGAACAAAAAACTCCAGACAAACAGAAATGAAAACATAGACACCAGATGAAAAGCCACATCCACACCAAAAACAAACCGCAACAAAACTAGAACAGCCTGAGAAACAGAGAAAGATCTTTTAAAACAAACAACCCGCTTAACCACTTGATTTTGAAAAGTCAAAATATGGACAAATATCTAAACGAAAGAAACGCGGGCACCTCAACGCGAGCAACACGTCAGCCAGATACAGACAAAACAACCACAGGAGGGAAACAAAAGGGTAAACCCCCCAAAAGCACCAAAGAAAAAGAGAGCAAGACCGCGCACCAACCCGCATCCCCCTTGAAGAACACCCCACCGCGCACTACGGCCTCACCAAACTCCGATCAAGAGGCAATGGACGCCTCCTCCACGCAAAAGAACGAGCAATCAAGGAATAACGACGCGGACATGACACAGGCGACATTAGTGGCACAAGAGGTCTCAAAACTGCTTCTCCCCCTATTTGATAATAGACTGGAAACACTACATAAATCTATAAATTCAGCGCTGTCTCAAATTACGGACAACACCCAAAGATTGACAGAACTAGAAACGAAAACCCAGAACACGGAACAAATCATAGCAACCTTAGAAGCCTCAATACAAAGAAGCCAGTCAGAAATCGAAATGCTGCGGGAAAAAATCGATGACCTAGAGAACAGACATCGCCGCAATAACCTCCGTTTTGTGGGAATACCCGAGACAGTAACCAACAACCAGCTCCTAACCTACCTAACCACCGAGCTACCGCAGGCACTTCAACTGGACATGCCCAGAGACCCCCTAATAATAGAAAGAGCCTACAGAATCGGCCCACCAGGGGATGGACGTAACAACAGAAATAGACCCCGCCCAGTGATAGCTAAATACATGCACTGGGCAACAAAAGAAACAATCCTGCAAGCCTACAGACGACAAGGAGAACTAATAATACAAGGATCGAAAATCCTGCTATTCCAAGACTTCTCGGTGGCAGTATCACAAAAAACGCAAACTATTTACCCCAATCTGCCAAGCTCTACACGAACGAAACACACGCTTCCAACTGCTCTACCCAGCAAAATTAAAGCTCCAAGACGGCAACAAATCCTTAATATTCAATACCCCAGAGGAAGCAAGAAGACACCTACAGATGGCAGAGAACGGAGAACAAGGCTGAAAAAGAATGGAAAAAGGAACTGTACTGTTGCTCTCTATTACAACCCTGTTCCAAATACAGTGGATGTGGCGCACGCCACGCAAAAAGAAAAGGCGAAATAGATGTTTAAAGTTTACATGTTCATTACTACTATCTTTCTCACATTTTTTATGTTGTTTTTTTCTTTTTTTCCGACCCAATTGACCACCAAAAAACGGACCACTAGGAGGATCAGGAGGCCCCGCAGGCACGGCACGATCAACACCCAGTTGCATCCGCGGCTCGCTGGGACCGAGGGATGCGACAAAAAAAAAGAGGCAAAAGCTACGGTAATTATAACCAAACCACACCAACCAACATGCCTAGAGACCTAGAAACAACAGAATACCAAACACCCACCACAATACAAACACTATCTTGGAACGTAGACGGACTTAACACACCCATTAAACGGAAAAAAGTACTGACACACCTAAAACGATACAAGCCGGACATAATATTCTTGCAGGAAACACACTGGAAGAAAGAGGGGAAGGGAGAACTGAGAGCACCATGGATAGACGCATGTTACACGGCCTCACACACATCAGCATCACGAGGGGTAGCGATTTTGACTAGGAAAAACATGCCACACACAATACTGCAAAATATAGCGGACCCAGAGGGAAGATACCTAATAGTGAGAATCAAAATGGAGGAACAGACGTACGCCTTGGTGAACATCTATGCCCCCAACACAGATCAACCAACATTCTACGCCACACTAATAGAAAAACTACAACCATATCTAGGCGACAGAATAATTCTGGGAGGCGATTTTAACAGCATACAAGACGAAACACTAGACAGAACGGGACCATCTGCCCAAGCATCCTCAATCACACATGCACTACTAACACTTAAAGAACAACTTAACGTATGCGACCCATGGCGACTCCTGAACCCCACCAGCAAAGAATTCACATGTTGCTCCAACGCCTACCACTCATTCTCACGCATAGACTTTTTCTTAATATCAAACAGCATTTTTGAGTACCACCACCAATCGGAAATCCACCCAATATCCCTTAGCGACCACGCACCGATAGTAATGAGATTACAATTGAGAACCCCGCAAAGGCTAACCAAAATATGGCGCTTCCCCTCATTCCTATGGGAATCAGAGGACTTTAGAGCATACCTGAAAATCCACTGGAACAACTATGCAGACGATAATAGTGCGCACATTGACAACATAAACCTATTCTGGCAGGCTTCAAAGGCAGTGATGAGGGGCCACATCATAAGCTACCTGTCCCATAGGAGAAAAAAATTTCAAATGGAATTTGAGGCATTACACCACTCCCTCCTAGAAGCACAAAAAGAACATACGAACGCCCACAACGACAACTCATACCAAACCCTTCTCACAGCAAAGCACTTACTAAACACGTTTGTACACACCCACGCACACTGGCAAAACCAACTAACAAAAAATAAATTTTACAGGTGGGGTAACAAAACGGGACGATTGCTAGCCAACTTGACCAAACAAAGACAACCACACAAACCAATACTGACCTTAAGACATATCAATGGGGATAATCTCACAACAAAACAAGAAGAGGTGGCCCAAATACTACACGAATATTTCGAAAATCTATATAGGGCGGAACCAACAAATGTACAAGACATAAACAACTTCTTAGAATCCGTGAACCTACCAAAACTAACAGAAGAGCAAAAATCCCTATTAGACGCCGACATACAAGAGGAGGAGGTACGAGAGGTGATCACAATAGCACAAGGGGGAAAAACACCGGGCCCCGACGGATTTTCGACAGAATATTATAAAATATTGATAGCCGACATTGTGCCAGTCCTGACCCAACTCTACAACACAATATATACAAACAATACACAGACAGAAGACTTTGGAACGTCGAGAACGATATTGCTCCCCAAACCAGACAAGGACCCGACAGACCCAAGATCCTACAGACCAATAGCACTGCTAAACTGTGATTACAAATTTCTGTCCAAGATACTAGCCAACAGACTCCAGCTAATCCTCCCATCCCTATTAGACCCAGCACAAAAAGGTTTTACACAGGGGAGGAGTGCTCTAAAGAACATCAGAGCCGCCATAGCGGCGACGGTCGCAGCACAAAACCCCGAGGGCCAGACTACGATGTTATTGAGTCTGGACGCAGAAAAAGCCTTCGATAAGATGGCCTGGCCATTCTTAAATATACTACTGGAAAAAAGAGGCTTTGGACAGATCTTTGCGAATTACATAGACACGACGCAAACGAACGCCACTACGACCCTCACAGTCAACGGCCTTAACACCCCCAATATAGATCTATTTAGAGGAGCCAGACAAGGGTGCCCCCTCTCACCACTGTTATTTAATCTATCAATAGACCCATTACTCAGATATTTGACACAAACGACACTCTTTACAGGGGCGAATTGCGGGGGCACCAAGATAAAAGTCGAAGCATTTGCAGACGACCTTTTATTGGTAATAAACAACCCAAGAGAAACACTAACACCTATATTGCAAGACGTCGAGAAAATCGGTAAACTCTCGGGCTACACTTTAAACCTAGACAAGACAGAGGCCTTGCTTCTCAGAGGACCGGCTAAACCCCCGTGGACAACACAATACCCATTTAAGTGGGAAAAACACGCAATACAATACTTGGGAGTACAAATCACAAGAAACCCACTCAAGCTATATAACACAAACATAGAACCCCACATCAAAAAACTAGAAACTACCCTAAACACATGGAAAAATTTTACGATCTCTTTCTTGGGAAGGATAAGCCTAATAAAAATGATAGAATTTCCTCGCTTATTATATATCCTACACTCGCTACCTATATTTTTAAAACTAAAAGATATAAAAAGAATAAACTACCTATATAGGAACTTCATATGGGGGGGAAAAAGACAGCGTATTGCACTTAAAACGCTGCACAAATATAGAGAGAATGGAGGAACCAATCTACCAAATATCAGAGACTACAATCTAGCAGCCCAGGCGCGAATCATCCACGACTGGATTCACGATAAGTCATACTTCACAAACAGACCACTCGAACAGGAAATGGTCGGCGCAACACGACTCCAGAACATCCTCCATCACACATATGCGGAACTCACAGAAAAAACTAAAAAAAATCCTTTGATACTGGTGGCTTGGAAAACATGGAATAAATTGCGCAAAGATAGCCAAACATCGCCACACACATCACCGTATTTGTCACTAATGAGCAACCCCAACTTCCAGGACGGTAACCCCCACAACATATTTGTGGAATGGGAGGCCCAAGGCATACACACCATAGATAAACTATTACACACAAGAGAACGACGAGTCCTAACACACGACGAAATGAAACAAAAATACCCCAAACTCCGAATCCCACTATTCTCATACCTGCAAGTCAGACATTACATCACAGAACTCATACCACGACTACAAGAACCTGATTGGGTACAAACAGGCGACACATGGATGACCAGGAAAACGGGTCCGCGGGGCATGATCTCAAAGCTGTACAGGGCAATAAGAAATATGAGAGAGCAGGAGGATATTGATCCGGGGGTGGGCAAATGGGCCACAGACAACCCCGACTTCACACCGACACTGATAATGAAATCTTTAACCTCGGCACATAGGTACCTACCATCGGCTAGGTTCCTGGAGATGAGATTACAAATTGCCCACAGGTCATACCTAACTCCAAGCAGAGGATTCCACATAGGAATCTATGATACCCCAAACTGCTTCAAATGTCAAACACCACACGCAAACCTATACCACAGTTTGTGGACATGCCCCTCAATACAGGATTTCTGGACACGAATAGGCGACTACACAAAAACACACCTGACAAATTTTTGCCCACAAGAGCCAACATGGGCAATACTTGGCTACTTAGACCCCGAAATCTATCACTGCTCAAGGGGTGTCAGAAAATTACTACACTTCATAGCAGCAGCAGGACTAAAGGCCATTTTACAGACATGGATACAACCAACAGGGCCCCCATTCAGACTGTTCCTGGACAAGCTAGCGTTTCTGTTTCAAATGGATTGGGCAGAAACATCGCTTTTTAAAGAAAAGAAGGTACAAGCCTTCTTCGAAACCTGGGGAAGTTTTATCCAACTATTACCACAAAGGGTAAAGGATAGATTGAGAAACTGCTTCCACTACACTTGCTGGTTCCAGGAACAGGTGGCAATAGGAGAAACGCCTATCTAGGGTGGACACACCTATCTAGGGTGAAACACAGACCGTGCCGTAGCCATGCGGGGCCTCCATAAAGTTTGCAGATCCTCAACATACAGGTCAGTAGACCAAAAAACAAAAATCTGTGGTCAAAATGGGTCAAAGTTTTGATTTAATGTAGGTAATTTTGTTTGATTTAATGTTTTACTTTATGTTTTATAAAATTAACACAAAAAATGCAGGTTGATACAAGCTATACCTACACAAAAAACCCTGCAAAACTGTGATAACATTGAATGTATGCTTTAACCTGTTTAATAAAGACAAAGTTAAAAAAAAAAAAAAAAAAAAAAAAAAGCTAAAAATGAATTTTTATGCCCATGATAATCATACTGGGTGATATTGGCAAAACAACTTAAAGGGGTTGTCCCGCAAAAGCAAGTGGAGTTAAACACTTCTGTATGGCCATATAAATGCACTTTGTAATATACATCGTGCATTAAATATTGACCATACAGAAGTTATATACTTACCTACAGGGGGTCCCCCCCGTGTTGGCGTCCCTGTCTCCATGGCGCCGACCGAATCCTTCTCCTTGATTAGACGCGCTTGCGCAGTCTGCCCTCTTCTGTCCCGTTGAATGGGGCCGCTCCAGCGTGCTCGCGCTGCACAGCTGGTCTGCGCATGCCTTAGAGCTAAGCAGAGGATTAGATTCCTCTTGGACTCAGACAGCCAAAAAAATTATACATCCCAAAAAAATTGAAAACGCATTTGCTCCATATTATTCTTCACTTTATAACCTGAGGGTAGCTTCACACGAGCTTGTTTTGTGCGTACATATGTGCACACCTCTGTATGAGCAAAAACATGCATGTGTGTAGCTGTGTGCATTGATTTCATTTGCTGAGAGCTGCCTGTGATTGGCTGAGCACCTCAGCCAATCAAAATCAGCTCTTTCAGCAGCCGGGGATTTTAAATCCCTGCCTGCTCAAAGAACAGCACCACAGAGCCGGAGACAGAGAAGAGAAGATGCGGCTGAGCCCCGGCAGCCAAAGGAGGGTGAGTACATATATATATATATTTTTTTTTTTTACACTACTTTTACTGGTTTTTCAGGGAAGGGCTTATATTTAAAGGTTTTCAATGGGATTTGGATAGCTGTACTTTGCTTGCAGAGTTGTTGGAGGCTCTGGTTGTTACCCTACCTAAACCTGGAAGGGAGACTGCCTCTCCGGCTGATTTTTATCCCATCTCCCTGTTGAAAACCAATGTCAAAACCTATGTCAAACTACTGAGTATACGACTATTCTCAATTCTCCTGACATTGGTTGTGACAGATCAGATGGGATTTATCCCACAGAGGCAGGCCACTGACAGAACCCTTAGGTTCCTGGACCTAGTCAAGATAGCTGAACGTGGTAGAATTCCACTTTGTTCTTGGCTTTGGATGCAGAGAAAGCATTTGACAGGATACATTGGGGAAAATTAGAGGCTACTTTAGAGAAATTTGGGCTCTTGGGGGCCTATCAAATCGGCTGTTCTTTCGCTGTATTCATTGCCATCTGCAAGGATCTTCTCTTCCAGATGCATTTCCCCTCCATTTGTCATCTCTAAAGGCACTAAACAGGGCTGTCCTCTCTCACCCTTAATATTTGCGCTTCTCATGGAACCATTTGCAAAACAGAACAGATATAATAGGGGCATACAAGGAATAAAATAGCCTCTCAAGAACAAAAGAGAGGCCTCTATGCAGATGATGCCATTTTGGCAATTACAAACCCCATCACCTGTCTAGTGCAGGCCCAGTCTACTCTAACCCATTTCAGCAAAATTTCATATTACAAAGCAAACAATACAGAACCACAACTACTAAAAGTCAGCATAGATATAACAACCAAACAACATATAACTGACTCATTTCCATATGCATGGAATGAATACTCCCAAAAAATGAGTTTCCATGGAGGCCACGATATTAGGTGTCCCTCTGATCTCCTTCTTTGGGGCTTGGCCTTCCTCGCTGCCACACACCCTTCCGAGCTTACAAATCCCGGCTTCTATCTGGAAGCAATTTGTTGCCATATCTTCTTTGTTGGTTCCTCCCTAGAGATGAGCGAACACCAAAATGTTCGGGTGTTCGTTATTCGAAACGAACTTCCCGCGATGTTCGAGGGTTCGTTTCGAATAACGAACCCCATTGAAGTCAATGGGCGACCAGAGCATTTTTGTATTTCGCCGATGCTCGCTAAGGTTTTCATGTGTGAAAATCTGGGCAATTCAAGAAAGTGATGGGAATGACACAGAAACGGATAGGGCAGGCGAGGGGCTACATGTTGGGCTGCATCTCAAGTTCACAGGTCCCACTATTAAGCCACAATACCGGCAAGAGTGGGCCCCCCCCCCCTCCCAACAACTTTTACTTCTGAAAAGCCCTCATTAGCATGGCATACCTTTGCTAAGCACCACACTAGCTACAACAAAGCACAATCACTGCCTGGATGACACTCCGCTGCCACTTCTCCTGGGTTACATGCTGACCAACCGCCCCCCCTCCCCCCCACAGCGCACACCAAAGTGTCCCTGCGCAGCCTTCAGCTGCCCTCATGCCACACCACCCTCATGTCTATTTAGAAGTGCGTCTGCCATGAGGAGGAACCGCAGGCACACACTGCAGAGGGTTGGCACGGCTAGGCAGCGACCCTCTTTAAAAGGGGCGGGGCGATAGCCCACAATGCTGTACAGAAGCAATGAGAAATATAATCCTGTGCCACCGCCATCAGGAGCTGCACACGTGGGCATAGCAATGGGGAACCTATGTGCCACACACTATTCATTCTGTCAAGGTGTCTGCATGCCCCAGTCAGACTGGTAATATGTACCTTAACAGTAACCGCGTTGGTGGTAATCTGGTGGTGACTGTGGACCTAGTAGCACGGTTGTATTTTGTTGGTTTTCGGAATGCGGCCAGGATTAAGTGGGCCGTGGCGGGGGGATGGTGTGGGGGCTCTCTTGTTGTGTCGGTAAAGGTGAAATTCTTGGACTGTCACCAGACGAACCAATGCAAAGGCATTTGCCAAGAATGTTTTCCCTGTTGGAGGAGAAGGGGGATGTTTTTGAGGCACTACGTGTCCTCTCCACGTGTCCGTGGTTATATGCACCTTAACAGTAACAGCGTTGGTGGGAAATGGCCTCGCCGCCATCATGTCTTTGGGAAGCCTCTGTTTCCACACCCCAGAGACATACCATTAGCAGCGGTATAGGCAGAGCCCAGAATTCGTAACATTTCAGCCGTAGCATTAGGACAGGCCCCACTAACATATCAGTAGCAGCATTATAGGAGGAGCGCAGTCTTCGTTCCATGTCAGCAATAGTAGCACTCAAGACAGGCCCCAGTAACAATTCCGAAGCAGCAGTATAGCGGGAGCGCAGTCTTCGTTCCATGTCAGCAATAGTAGCACTCAAGACAGGCCCCAGTAACAATTCCGAAGCAGCAGTATAGCGGGAGCGCAGTCTTCGTTCCATGTCAGCAATAGTAGCACTCAAGACAGGCCCCAGTAACAATTCTGAAGCAGCAGTATAGTGGGAGCGCAGTCTTAGTTCCATTTCAGTAGCTGCAGTATAGCCAAGGCCCAAGTTACATTTATGTAGCTAAAGTGTAGGCCAACCCCACACACCTTTCTGTACCATGAGTGCAGGCGAAGAACATACAAATTGCTATGATTACACTGGAGGTGAGGCCCCCAAAAAATTGGTGTACCAACAGTACTAATGTACCTCAGTAAAAATTGGCCATGCCCAACCAAGATGGCAGGTGAATCGCTTTGGTTAATGTGGCTTAAGTGGTAACTAGGCCTGGAGGCAGCCCAGTGTAACGAAAAATTGGTTCAAGTTAAAGTTCCAACGCTTTTAAGCGCATTGAAACTTATAAAAATTGTTCAGAAAAATTATTTGAGTGAGCCTTGTGGCCCTAAGAAAAATTGCCCGTTCAGCGTGATTACGTGAGGTTTCAGGAGGAGGAGCAGGAGGAGGAGGAGGAATATTAGACACAGATTGATGAAGCAGAAGTTTTGGATGGTGAGAGAGAACGTAGCTTCCATCCGCGGGTGCAGCCTACGTATTGCTTACGTATCGCTGCTGTCCGCTGGTGGAGAACAGAAGTCTGGGGAAATCCAGCCTTTGTTCATCTTGATGAGTGTTAGCCTGTCGGCACTGTCGGTTGACAAGCGGCTACGCTTATCTGTGATGATTCCCCCAGCCGCACTAAACACCCTCTCCGACAAGACGCTAGCCGCAGGACAAGCAAGCACCTCCAGGGCATACAGCGCTAGTTCAGGCCACGTGTACAGCTTCGACACCCAGTAGTTGTAGGGGGATGAGGCGTCACCGAGGATGGTCGTGCGATCGGCTACGTACTCCCTCACCATCCTTTTACAGTGCTCCCGCCGACTCAGCCTTGACTGGGGAGCGGTGACACAGTCTTGCTGGGGAGCCATAAAGCTGGCCAGGCCCTTAAAGACTGTTGCACTGCCTGGGATGTACATGCTGCTCGATCTCCGCACCTCCCCTGCTACCTTGCCCTCGGTACTGCGCCTTCTGCCACTAGCGCTGTCGGCTGGGAATTTTACCATCAGCTTGTCCGCAAGGGTCCTGTGGTATAGCAACACTCTCGAACCCCTTTCCTCTTCGGGAATGAGAGTGGGCAGGTTCTTATAGCGTGGGTCGAGCAGTGTGTACACCCAGTAATCCGTTGTGGCCAGAATGCGTGCAACGCGAGGGTCACGAGAAAGGCATCCTAACATGAAGTCAGCCATGTGTGCCAGGGTACCAGTACGCAACACATGGCTGTCTTCACTAGGAAGATCACTTTCAGGATCCTCCTCCTCCTCCTCCTCCTCCTCAGGCCATACACGCTGAAAGGATGACAGGCAATCAGCCGGTGTACCGTCAGCAGCGGGCCAAGCTGTCTCTTCCCTCTCCTCCTCATCCTCCTCATGCTCCTCCTCCTCCTCCTGTACGCGCTGAGAAATAGACAGGAGGGTGCCCTGGCATACTGTCTTCCACCGCCCCCGTTTCCGAGCGCAAAGCAGCTGCCTTTATGGTTTGCAGGGAATTTCTCAAGATGCATAGCAGAGGAATGGTGACGCTAATGATTGTAGCATCGCCGCTCACCACCTGGGTAGACTCCTCAAAATTACCAAGGACATGGCAGATGTCTGCCAACCAGGCCCACTCTTCTGAAAGGAATTGAGGAGGCTGACTCCCACTGCGCCGCCCATGTTGGAGTTGGTATTCGACTATAGCTCTACGCTGTTCATAGAGCCTGGCCAACATGTGGAGCGTAGAGTTCCACCGTGTGGGCACGTCGCACAGCAGTCGGTGCACTGGCAGCTTAAAGTAATGTTGCAGGGTGCGCAGGGTGGCAGCGTCCGTGTGGGACTTGCGGAAATGTGCGCAGAGCCGGCGCGCCTTTACGAGCAGGTCTGACAAGCGTGGGTAGCTTTTCAGAAAGCGCTGAACCACCAAATTAAAGACGTGGGCCAGGCATGGCACGTGCGTGAGGCTGCCGAGCTGCAGAGCCGCCACCAGGTTACGGCCGTTGTCACACACGACCATGCCCGGTTGAAGGCTCAGCGGCGCAAGCCAGCGGTCGGTCTGCTGTGTCAGACCCTGCAGCAGTTCGTGGGCCGTGGGCCTCTTATCGCCTAAGCTGAGTAGTTTCAGCACGGCCTGCTGACGCTTGCCCACCGCTGTGCTGCCACACCGTGCGACACCGACTGCTGGCGACATGCTGCTGCTAACACATCTTGATTGTGAGACAGAGGAGGAGGAGGAGGAGGGTGCTTTAGTGGAGGAAGCATACACCTCCGCAGATACCACCACCGAGCTGGGGCCCGCAATTCTGGGGGTGGGTAGGACGTGAGCGGTCCCAGGCTCTGACTCTGTCCCAGCCTCCACTAAATTCACCCAATGTGCCGTCAGGGAGATGTAGTGGCCCTGCCCGCCTGTGCTTGTCCACGTGTCCGTTGTTAAGTGGACCGTGGCAGTAACCGCGTTGGTGAGGGCGCGTACAATGTTGCGGGAGACGTGGTCGTGCAGGGCTGGGACGGCACATCGGGAAAAGTAGTGGCAACTGGGAACTGAGTAGCGCGGGGCCGCCGCCTCCATGATACTTTTGAAGGACTCCGTTTCCACAACCCTATACGGCAGCATCTCAAGGCTGATGAATTTTGCTATGCGGACGGTTAACGTTTGAGCGTGCGGGTGCGTGGCGGCGTACTTGCGCTTGCGCTCCAACAGTTGCGCAAGCGACGGCTGGACGGTGCGCTGAACTACACTGCTGGATGGGGCCGAGGACAGCGGAGATGAGGGTGTGGGTGCAGACCATGAGGCGGTAGTGCCCGTGTCCTGAGAGGGGGGTTGGATCTCAGTGGCAGGTTGGGGCACAGGGGGAGAGGCAGGGGTGCAAACCGGAGGCGCTGAACGGCCTTCGTCCCACCTTGTGGGGTGCTTGGCCATCATATGTCTGCGCATGGTGGTGGTGGTGAGGCTGTTGGTGTTGGCTCCCCGGCTGAGCTTTGCACGACAAAGGTTGCACACCACTGTTCGTCGGTCGTCAGGCGTCTCTGTGAAAAACTGCCAGACCTTAGAGCACCTCGGCCTCTGCAGGGTGGCATGGCGCGAGGGGGCGCTTTGGGAAACAGTTGGTGGATTATTCGGTCTGGCCCTGCCTCTACCCCTGGCCACCGCACTGCCTCTTGCAACCTGCCCTGCTGATGCCCTTGACTCCCCCTCTGAAGACCTGTCCTCCTGAGTAAGCGTTGCACACCAGGTGGGGTCAGTCACCTCATCGTCCTGCTGCTCCTCCTCCGAATCCTCTGTGCGCTGCTCCCTCGGACTTACTGCCCTTACTACTACCTCACTGCAAGACAACTGTGTCTGATCGTCATCGTCCTCCTCACCCACAGAAAGTTGTTGAGACAGTTGGCGGAAGTCCCCAGCCTGTTCCCCCGGACCCCGGGAACTTTCGAATGGTTGGGCATCAGTGACGATAAACTCCTCTGGTGGGAGAGGAACCGCTGCTGCCCAATCTAAGCAGGGGCCCGAGAACAGTTCCTGGGAGTGTTCCCGCTCCTGAGCAGGTGTCATTGTAGTGGAGTGAGGAGGCTGGGAGGAAGGAGGAGCAGCAGACAGAGGATTCGGATTTGCAGCAGTGGACGGCGCAGAACTGCGTGTTGACGATAGGTTGCTCGAAGCACTTTCTGCCATCCAGGACAGGACCTGCTCACACTGCTCATTTTCTAATAACCGTCTCCCGCGTGGACCCATTAATTGGGCGATGAATGTGGGGACGCCAGAAACGTGCCTCTCTCCTAATCGCGCAGCAGTCGGCTGCGACACACCTGGATCAGGAGCTCGGCCTGTGCCCACACCCTGACTTGGCCCTCCGCGTCCTCGGCCGCGTCCACGTCCTCTAGGCCTACCCCTACCCCTCAGCATGCTGTATTACCAGTGATTTGATTTCACAGGCAGGAAATAAATTGGCGCAAGACTGCAGGCCAAATATAATTTTTTCCCTTTTTTGAAAACGAAAGGCCCCACTGCCTCTAGTGAATGAATAATCTAAGTTTAATAACTGTGCTGTGGCCCTGCTAATGTGGCACAGAACTTGAGGGTAGCAGAGTTATTAACTCTGGCAGAGCAGGTATTTTTTTTTCCAATTAAGGAAAGCAAATGGCGAAGCCAGCAGTAAACCGTAGCTGGGTGCGTCTGATTTTTAAACGTTGCACACGCACCCGACACGTGTCCACCGCCCTTAGGACGGACAGAGGCAGGACAAATAGAATTATTTTCAGCTTTTTTCCACCAAAAGGCAGCACTGCGTATATTCAATGAACATGAGAAGTTTAATAACTGTGCTGTGGCCCTGCTAATGTGGCACAGAACTTGAGGGTAGCAGAGTTATTAACTCTGGCAGAGCAGGTATTTTTTTTTCCAATTAAGGAAAGCAAATGGCGAAGCCAGCAGTAAACCGTAGCTGGGTGCGTCTGATTTTTAAACGTTGCACACGCAGCCGACACGTGTCCACCGCCCTTAGGACGGACAGAGGCAGGACAAATAGAATTATTTTCAGTTTTTTTCCACCAAAAGGCAGCACTGCGTATATTCAATGAACATGAGAAGTTTAATAACTGTGCTGTGGCCCTGCTAATGTGGCACAGAACTTGAGGGTAGCAGAGTTATTATAACTCTGGCAGAGCAGGTATTTTTTTTCCAAATTAAGGAAAGCAAATGGCGAAGCCAGGAGTAAAACGTAGCTGGGTGTGTCTGATTTTTAAACGTTGCACACGCAGCCGACACGTGTCCACCGCCCTTAGGACGGACAGAGGCAGGACAAATAGAATTATTTTCACTTGTTTTACAAGCAAAAGGCCGCACTGCGTATATTCAATGAATAATAACTGTGTTGTGGCCCTGCCTACACAATTCTTTCCCTGCAGTATCAATGGAGGGTGCAATGCTCTGCAGAGGCGATTTTGAGAAGAAAAAAAATATGCAGCACAGCTAACAGCAGCCAGCACAGTACTGCACACGGTTAAATATGGCCCTAGAAAGGACTATTGAAGTTCTTGAAGGCTACACTCACTCCTAACACTCTCCCTGCCTATGCAACACTTCTGTCCCTAATGCCGGGTGCAACGCTCTGCAGAGCCGATTTTGAGAAGAAAAAAAATTGCCACTGCTCACAGCAGCCAACACACAGCTATCAGTGGCCCTAATAAGGACCTTTGGGGGTCTTGAAGCCTACACTAACTACCAATTCTTTCCCTACAGCAGCTCCGGTACAAACAGCACTGTCCCTCACTAACTCACAAGGCATCTGAGGCGAGCCACGGGAGGGGCCGACTTTTATATTAGGCGGACACCTGATCTCCCCAGCCACTCACAGCAGGGGGGTGGTATAGGGCTTGAACGACGCAGGGGGAAGTTGTAATGCCTTCCCTATCTTTCAATTGGCCAGAAAAGCGCGCTAACGTCTCAGGGAAGGAAGTGAAAGTAACCCGAACACCGCATGGTGTTCGTTACGAATAACTAACATCCCGAACACCCTAATATCCACACGGATATTAAGTTCGGACGAACACGTTCGCTCATCTCTATTCCTCCCCCTATGTTTCCTATCTTCCACCCTTAAATATTTCGATTTCAGGACCTGGAAGGCTCTAGGCATCAAAAAAATTAGAAACATTTAAGGATAATTCAGTGATGGATTTCCCCACACTGTGTCAGGCATTCCAGCTACCTTCAGGGTTTGCTAATTTGAGGTTAAGATATGCTCTGCAGTCTCTAGATGTGCAAAAGCCCATATTTCCCAAAGTCGTCTTTCATCTTCTCCTCACTTCCTTACAGTGCATCTAAAGGCATATCTACGTGCTACGAAGACTCCTTCTACGTTGACTTTCAAAATAAGTCTTCTCATATGACAATGTGGGAAGGTTCCTGTTGGTGCAGAACAATACCTGGCCTCATGTAGCCAGAGTGTGTAGGCATTCCTTGGATGTTGAAGGCATTGATGCCATTGACTGGCCATCACGTTCCCCAGACCTGAATCCAATTGAAACCTCTGAGATACTCTGTATCAGTGCATCCAATGCCACCAATTAGTGCAACAAACTGTTCAGGAGTTTACTGATATCCTGATCCAGGTCTAGAAGGAGATCCCCAGGACACCATCAACCATCTTAACAGGATCATGCCTAGATATTATTGAGAGTGTATACAGGCATGTGGGTGCCATATGCACTACCGAGTCACATTAAATTCTCACAAATTGAATCTCTGAGTGATTTAAAATCCAGCTGTCAATAGGTTGATGATTTTGGTTTCCATTGACTGTTGTATATCAGTATAGATTTTCAAGTTAATTCTTTTGTTTATCGAGATCCAATGTGTAATTAAAAGTCTCCTTCCCACGGGCGTAAGTGCATTTTGGTTGCGTAAAAATGCTGTGGATTTAATGCCACTGAAAATTACTTAGGGCTTATTTACATGGGCATGTTTGCTTGCATATTGTTTTCAGTGGGTTGTTTCTCACTGTTCTTTTTTGATTGTGCAGTTTGCATTTTTTGGAGGTCCACAAATGTGCAAATATGTACGCGTAGCTATACGGAGTGTTTCGCGCAAACACCGACACCTAATTTAACTTAATAGCCATTTAAATTGGGACAGGAGCGATTCCCCTGCTCATGTGATCGAGCGGAGATGAACAGGAACGTGCAAATACGTAGCATAGGAGCGAGCGTTTTTGTGCCTACGCTCATCTGCAGGAGTCCTTAAGCCTATGGATTTCACTATCTCTGGCAAGTTTTTGTGTGCAAAGGTACACTGCACATTTCTGCACGCAAAAAATAACGCAGACAGGCTCATCGATATGGTCCAGAAATACACAGGTTTTCTGTGTATTCATTGTGTATTTGCGCTGGCCTATTTACTTTAAGGGCCTATTGTGGTGCGTAATACACACCAAAATGGGACATGCTATGCATATTTACATGTGATCACACATCGTGTGAAAAAATACGTTTGTGTTATTGAAATCAATAGGTTCTATTAACTGCGTATTACACATGCAAAAATTACCTGCATAATATTCTGTGCAAATACGCCCATATGAACGAGCCCTAAGGGCTCCCACACACTTGCGTTTTTTAACGCTGCGTTATTTGTAATGCAAATTCCAGCGGGACTTTCTAATGTTAAAAACGCATCGCACAAAAATCACAAACTTGCGATGCATTTTTAACATTAGAAAATCCTATTAACAATCACGTTAAAAAAAACGCAGCGTCAATGCAGCATTAAAAACGCAAGTGTGTGGGAGCCCTTAGTGTTGACTTAATCTTCTGAGAAGAGCGTTCCTTTAATTTTTTTTTGCGAAGTGTATTTTGTCTTCTGATGTGTTAGTTCCAGCAATAAGCATAAAGGCAGGAAATCTTCAACTTCGTGGTTAAATGGTATAATCTATAGGATAAGTGTATGCAAGAAATCCCTGCTGACAATCCTTCCTTAGACAAAAGGAGTCTGAAACAGATGTGGGACCCATGCAGATACTCCAGAACAAAATGATGCTCATGTACAGGAAGAGGATACTTACATTTCCTGGATATCATTCCTGGCATGACATGAAATGTTGGGGTATAAGAAGGGAATAGACATGGCTGCTACAACAGGAGCATGCGTTCTTGCATCACATACAATAGATGCTTACAGAGTTCAGTCACTGTTCATTGTTGTTCGTGGTGGTTGGATGTTGAGGGACTCCTTGTATTTAGCTACATGCTAGGGAGAGGAAACTTTACATATAAATTGAGCTAAAATAATTTTAAATGGGATCTCTCAGCATGAATACAATAATAATCTTTATTTGTATAGCGCCAACATATTCCGCAGCGCTTACATAGACAGGGGGAATACAGAAAGATAAAAGTACAAAAATTATAGAACCATGGTTACATAGTAATCAGTTAATGGAAAGAGTAGGGGTGAGGGTCCTGCTCCAACGAGCTTACATACTACAGATAGTGGGGTGATACAGAAGGTAAAGGGGCTGGAGATGTGCACCGTATGGCGAGGTGGAGTGTGAGGGATGCTTTACACATAGACAATGGTCAGACATTAAGCTGTGTGACAGCAAAATCGGTATGACTGCAAGGGCAGTTGATGGTGGCTGGCAAGGTTTGCAGTCAATAGGTCAGGGAGCATGTTATCAGGCAGCATACAGAGGGGTTTGTTTTGGGGAATGCAGTATGCCTTCCTGCAGAGGTGCATTTTTAGAGCACGCCTGAAGTTTTGTGAGTCCTGGATTGCCCGGGTATCCTTTGGTAGTGCATTCCAGAGGACTGGTGCTGCTCTGGAGAAGTCTTGGAGGTGGGAATGAGAAGTTCAAATTAGAGTGGCGCGTAGTCTAGTTTCGTTAGCAGAGTGGAGAACCCGGGCTGGGTGATGGATTGAGATGAGGGAGGCAATATAGGGTGACACTGTGCTGTGGAGATCTTTGTGGATGAAGGTATTGAGTTTAAATTGAATTCTGTATTTAACGGGCAGCCAGTGCAGTGACCGGCACAGGGCAGAGGCGTCCGAGTAGCGGCTGGACAGGAAGATGAGCCTAGCTGCCGGATTCAGGATGGATTGGAGAGGGTAGAGTCTGATGCAGGGTAGGCCAATCAGCAACGAATTGCAATAATCGAGCCGAGAGTGGATGTGGGCAATAATAAGCGTTTTTAGCATCTCTGCGGTGAGAAAACAGCGGATTCTTAAGGTGCAACTGACATGTTCGGGCAAGAGATTGGATGTAGGGGGTAAAGGAGAGATCGGAGTCAAATATGACCCGAAGGCAGCGGGCGTTCTGTCTGGAGTTATGGTGGCGCCACACACAGAGATGGAGATGTCAGGATGAGGTCGGTTAGTGGAACGTGGAAATACCAGTAGGTCAGTTTTACAGAGGTATAGTTTTAGGTAGAGAGAGGACATAGTGTTAGAGACAACGGACAGTCGGTGATGTTTTGAAGAAAAGCTGCAGAGATGTCACGGGAAGAGGTATATAGCTGGGTGTCGTCAGTGTAGAGGTGGTATTGGATGCCGAAACTCCTAATGGTCTGTCCAATAGGGGCTGTGTAGATGGAGAAAAGGAGGGGTCCGAGGACAACAGCAAGGGGAAGAGGAGAGGAGGTGGAGCCAGCAAAGAAGACGCTGAAGGAGGATCAGTAGGGAGTAATCGCCCCTCGATTTGGCTGTCAGGAGGTCATTTGATACCCTTGTAAGGGCAGTTTCTGTCGAGTGTTGAGGTTGGAAGCCAGACTAGAAGGGGTCTAGGAGAGAGTTTTCTGATAGATAGCATACAAGGCAGGAGTAAACTAGGTGTTCTAGTAGTTTGGTGATGAAGGAGAGATTAGAGATGGGTCGGTAGTTTGCAGCATCAGTCGCATCAAGATCGGCTTCTTTAGCAGTGGAGATATGATGGCGAGTTTGAAAGAAGAGGGAAAGATGCCAGAGGTTAGAGAGAGGTTGAATATAGTGGTGAGATGGGAGATGACCATTGGGGAGAGGGATCAGAGGAGGTGTGAGGGGAGAGGGTCGCTAGTGCAGGTGGTGGGGCGAGCAGAGGAAAGCAATTTGGAGACTTCTTCCTCTGTCGTTGGTCTGAGTACAGACAGTGAGCAGGAGCTAGATGCAGTGCTGACAAGACTAGGATCAGGGCTAGTCCGGGATTTGGAAGTTACTTCCTGATGGATGTCATTAATTTTCTTTTTGAAGTAGGCAGCCAACTGTACAGCACTGAGATCCATCACAGGGGGCTGCGGTTTAGGGCTGAGATGGGAGTGAAAAGTATGAAAGAGCCATTTAGGGTTGTGTGGTAGTGAGGAGAAGAGAGAGGTGAAGTAGACTTGTTTGGCATGGTGGAGGGCGAGGTTGTAGGTTCTGAGCATGAATTTGTAGTGCAGGAAGTCTGCATACGTTTGCAACTTCCTCCACAACTGTTCAGCACTTCTAGAGCAGGGGTCCCCAACCACCGGTCCGCAGACCGGGGCCGGGCCATATGGTGCATACGGCCGGTCCGCGGCACCGCCGGGAACTTTTAATAAGACAGGAACAATCGCGGGCCCTTCAGCCGCGCACTGCGCTCTCACACTAACCTGCTGTGTGGAAGCGGCCCCTTCAGCAGCGCTCTGCGGTGTCACACTAGTCTGCTATGTTCCTTGCAGCGCGCGGCAACCAATCACAACGCGCCTTCTTTGGCGCCGAGGACTGTGGCACCAAACAGCAGAGCGTCCATCCCGTGAGTAGAAGAGAAGAGCGGCCTCTGCATGTAGCAAGCAGCATCCGCGTGAGTGGTCAATTTCAAGATGTGTGTGTCGGAGGGGGGGGAGAGAAATTAAATGCTGGGGGAGGGAGGAATAACATACCTGCTGCCCTATGTGTGTGTGCTGGAGGGGGGGGATGACATACCTGCTGCCCTATGTGTGTGTGCTGGGGGGGGATAACATACCTGCTGCCCTATGTGTGTGTGCTGGGGGGGGATAACATACCTGCTGCCCTATGTGTGTGTGCTGGGGGGGGGGGGATAACAAACCTGCTGCCCTATGTGTGTGCTGGGGGGGGATAACATACCTGCTGCCCTATGTGTGTGCTGGGGGAGGGGGATAACATACCTGCTGCCCTATGTGTGTGCTGGGGGAGGGGGATAACATACCTGCTGCCCTATGTGTGTGCTGGGGGGGATAACATGCCTGCTGCCCTATGTGTGTGTGCTGGGGGGGAATAACATACCTGCTGTCCTATGTGTGTGTGCTGGGGGGGAGAGATAACATACCTGCTGCCCTATGTGTGTGCTGGGGGGGGGGGGGATAACATACCTGCTGTCCTATGTGTGTGTGCTGGGGGGGGGGGATTACATACCTGCTGTCCTATGTGTGTGTGCTGGGGGGGGGATAACATACCTGCTGCCCTATGTGTGTGCTTGGGGGGGATAACATACCTGCTGTCCTATGTGTGTGCTGGGGGGGGGGGGGGGATAACATACCTGCTGCCCTATGTGTGTGTGCTGGGGGGGGATAACATACCTGCTGCCCTATGTGTGTGTGCTGGGGGGGGGAATAACATACCTGCTACCCTATGTGTGTGTGCTGGGGGGGGGGGGGATAACATGCCTGCTGCCCTATGTGTGTGCTGGGGGAGGGGGATAACATACCTGCTGCCCTATGCGTGTGTGCTGGGGGGGATAACATACCTGCTGCCCTATGTGTGCGCTGGGTGGGGATAACATACCTGCTGCCCTATGTGTGTGCTGGGGGGGATAACATACCTACAGCCCTATGTGTGTGCGCTGGGGGGGGGATAACATACCTGCTGCCCTATGTGTGTGTGCGGGGGGGATAACATACCTGCTGCCCTATGTGTGTGTGCTGGGGGGGGGGATAACATACCTGCTGCCCTATGTGTGTGTGCTGGGGGGGATAACATACCTGCTGTCCTATGTGTGTGTGCTGGGGGGGGATAACATACCTGCTGCCCTATGTGTGTGTGCTGGGGGAGGGGATAACATACCTGCTGCCCTATGTGTGTGTGCTGGGGGGGGGGGGATAACATACCTGCTGCCCTATGTGTGTGCTAGGGGCGGGGGGGATAACATACCTGCTGCCCAATGTGTGTGTGCTGGGGGGGGGATAACATACCTGCTGTCCTATGTGTGTGTGCTGGGGGGGAGAGATAACATACCTGCTGCCCTATGTGTGTGCTGGGAGGGGGGATAACATACCTGCTGTCCCATGTGTGTGTGCTGGGGGGATGACATACCTGTTGCCCTATGTGTGTGCTGGGGGGGATAACATACCTGCTGCCCTATGTGTGTGTGCTGGGGGGGGGATAACATACCTGCTGCCCTATGTGTGTGTGCTGGGGGGGGGGGGGAATAACATACCTGCTGTCCTATGTGTGTGTGCTGAGGGGGAGAGATAACATACCTGCTGCCCTATGTGTGTGCTGGGGGGGGGGGGGGATAACATACCTGCTGTCCTATGTGTGTGTGTTGGGGGGGGGGATAACATACCTGTTGCCCGATGTGTGTGCTGGGGGGGATAACATACCTGCTGCCCTATGTGTGTGCTGAGGGGGGGATAACATACCTGCTGTCCTATGTGTGTGCTGGGGGGGGGGGGGATAACATACCTGCTGCCCTATGTGTGTGTGCTGGGGGGGGGGATAACATACCTGCTGCCCTATGTGTGTGTGCTGGGGGGGGGAATAACATACCTGCTACCCTATGTGTGTGTGCTGGGGGGGGGATAACATGCCTGCTGCCCTATGTGTGTGCTGGGGGAGGGGGATAACATACCTGCTGCCCTATGCGTGTGTGCTGGGGGGGGGGGGATAACATACCTGCTGCCCTATGTGTGTGTGCTGGGGGGGGGATAACATACCTGCTGCCCTATGTGTGTGCTGGGGGGGGGGGGATAACATACCTGCTGCCCAATGTGTGTGTGCTGGGGGGGGATAACATACCTGCTGTCCTATGTGTGTGTGCTAGGGGGGAGAGATAACATACCTGCTGCCCTATGTGTGTGCTGGGAGGGGGGATAACATACCTGCTGTCCTATGTGTGTGTGCTGGGGGGGATAACATACCTGTTGCCCTATGTGTGTGCAGGGGGGGATAACATACCTGCTGCCCTATGTGTGTGTGCTGGGGGGGGGATAACATACCTGCTGCTCTATGTGTGTGTGCTGAGGGGGGGGGGGGGAATAACATACCTGCTGCCCTATGTGTGTGTGCTGGGGGCGATAACATGCCTGCTGCCCTATGTGTGTGCTGGTGGAGGGGGATAACATACCTGCTGCCCTATGTTTGTCTGCTGGGGGGGGGGGGGAATAACATACCTGCTGCCCTATGTGTGTGTGCTGGGCGGGGGGGGGGGATAACATACCTGCTGCCCTATGTGAGTGTGCTGGGGGGGGGGGGGATAACATACCTGCTGCCCTATGTGTGTGTGCTGGGGGCGGGATAACATACCTGCTGTCCTATGTGTGTGTGCTGGGGGGGGGGGGGGGATAACATACCTGCTGCCCTATGTGTGTGTGCTGGGGGGGGATAACATACCTGCTGCCCTATGTGTGTGTGCTGGGGGGGGGATAACATACCTGCTGCCCTATGTGTGTGTGCTGGTGGGATAACATACCTGCTGCCCTATGTGTGTGTGCTGGGGGGGGATAACATGCCTGCTGCCCTATGTGTGTGTGCTGGGGGGGGGATAACATACCTGCTGCCCTATGTGTGCGCTGGGTGGGGATAACATACCTGCTGCCCTATGTGTGTGCTGGGGGGGATAACATACCTGCTGCCCTATGTGTGTGTGCTGGGGGGGGGGGGAATAACATACCTGCTGCCCTATGTGTGTGCTGGGGGGGGGGGAATAACATACCTGCTGCCCTATGTGTGTGCTGGGGGGGATAACATACCTGCTGCCCTATGTGTGTGTGCTGGGGGGGGGGGATAACATACCTGCTGCCCTATGTGTGTGTGCTGGGGGGGATAACATACCTGCTGTCCTATGTGTGTGTGCTGGGGGGATAACATACCTGCTGCCCTATGTGTGTGTGCTGGGGGGGGGGGGGATAACATACCTGCTGCCCTATGTGTGTGTGCTGGGGGGGAGATAACATACCTGCTGCCCTATGTGTGTGCTGGGGGGGGGATAACATACCTGCTCTCCTATGTGTGTGTGCTGGGGGGGATAACATACCTGCTGTCCTATGTGTGTGTGCTAGGGGGGAGAGATAACATACCTGCTGCCCTATGTGTGTGCTGGGAGGGGGGATAACATACCTGCTGTCCTATGTGTGTGTGCTGGGGGGGGATAACATACCTGTTGCCCTATGTGTGTGCTGGGGGGGATAACATACCTGCTGCCCTATGTGTGTGTGCTGGGGGGGATAACATACCAGCTGCCCTGTGTGTGTGCTGGGGGGGGGGATTACATACCTGCTGTCCTATGTGTGTGTGCTGGGGGGGGGATTACATACCTGCTGTCCTATGTGTGTGTGCTGGGGGGGGGGGATAACATACCTGCTGCCCTATGTGTGTGCTGAGGGGGGGGGGATAACATACCTGCTGTCCTATGTGTGTGCTGGGGGGGGGGGGGATAACATACCTGCTGCCCTATGTGTGTGTGCTGGGGGGGGGATAACATACCTGCTGCTCTATGTGTGTGTGCTGAGGGGGGGGGGGAATAACATACCTACTGCCGTATGTGTGTGTGCTGGGGGGGATAACATGCCTGCTGCCCTATGTGTGTGCTGGTGGAGGGGGATAACATACCTGCTGCCCTATGTGTGTGTGCTGAGGGGGGGGATAACATACCTGCTGCCCTATGTGTGTGCTGGGTGGGGATAACATACCTGCTGCCCTATGTGTGTGTTGGGGGGGGGGGGATAACATGCCTGCTGCCCTATGTATGTGTGCTGGGGGGGGGGGAAATAACATACCTGCTGCCCTATGTGGGTGTGCTGGGGGGGGATAACATACCTGCTGCCCTATGTGTGTGTGCTGGGGGCGGGATACCATACCTGCTGTCCTATGTGTGTGTGCTGGGGGGGGGGATAACATACCTGCTGCCCTATGTGTGTGTGCTGGGGGGGGGGGGTAACATACCTGCTGCACTATGTGTGTGTGCTGGGGGGGGGGGGGATAACATACCTGCTGCCCTATGTGTGTGTGCTGGGGGGATAACATACCTGCTGCCCTATGTGTGTGTGCTGGGGGGGATAACATGCCTGCTGCCCTATGTGTGTGTGCTGGGGGGGATGGGATAACATACCTGCTGCCTTATGTGTGTGTGCTGTGAAGGGGGGGGGGGATAACATACCTGCTGCCCTATGTGTGTGTGCTGGAAAGGGGGGTGGGGGATAACATACCTGCTGCCCTATGTGTGTGTGCTGGGAAGGGGGGGGGGGATAACATACCTGCTGCCCTATGTGTGTGCTGGGGGGGGGGGGGGATAACATACCTGCTGCCCTATGTGTGTGTGCTGGGGGGGGATAACATACCTGCTGCTCTATGTGTGTGTGCTGAGGGGGGGGGGGGAATAACATACCTACTGCCGTATGTGTGTGTGCTGGGGGGGATAACATGCCTGCTGCCCTATGTGTGTGCTGGTGGAGGGGGATAACATACCTGCTGCCCTATGTGTGTGTGCTGAGGGGGGGGGATAACATACCTGCTGCCCTATGTGTGTGCTGGGTGGGGATAACATACCTGCTGCCCTATGTGTGTGTTGGGGGGGGGGGGATAACATGCCTGCTGCCCTATGTATGTGTGCTGGGGGGGGGGGGGGGAAATAACATACCTGCTGCCCTATGTGCGCGCTGGGTGGGGATAACATACCTGCTGCCCTATGTGTGTGCTGGGGGGGATAACATACCTGCTGCCCTATGTGTGTGTGCTGGGGTGGGGGGGAATAACATACCTGCTGCCCTATGTGTGTGTGCTGGGGGGGATAACATACCTGCTGACCTATGTGTGTGTGCTGGGGGGGGGGGGATAACATACCTGCTGCCCTATGTGTGTGTGCTGGGGGGGATAACATACCTGCTGCCCTATGTGTGTGTGCTGGGGGGGGGAATAACATACCTGCTACCCTATGTGTGTGTGCTAGGGGGGGGGGGATAACATGCCTGCTGCCCTATGTGTGTGCTGGGGGAGGGGGATAACATACCTGCTGCCCTATGCGTGTGTGCTGGGGGGGATAACATACCTGCTGCCCTATGTGTGCGCTGGGTGGGGATAACATACCTGCTGCCCTATGTGTGTGCTGGGGGGGATAACATACCTGCTGCCCTATGTGTGTGCGCTGGGGGGGGGATAACATACCTGCTGCCCTATGTGTGTGTGCGGGGGGGATAACATACCTGCTGCCCTATGTGTGTGCGCTGGGGGGGGGATAACATACCTGCTGCCCTATGTGTGTGTGCGGGGGGGATAACATACCTGCTGCCCTATGTGTGTGTGCTGGGGGGGGGGATAACATACCTGCTGCCCTATGTGTGTGTGCTGGGGGAGGGGGATAACATACCTGCTGCCCTATGCGTGTGTGCTGGGGGGGATAACATACCTGCTGCCCTATGTGTGCGCTGGGTGGGGATAACATACCTGCTGCCCTATGTGTGTGCTGGGGGGGATAACATACCTGCTGCCCTATGTGTGTGCGCTGGGGGGGGGATAACATACCTGCTGCCCTATGTGTGTGTGCGGGGGGGATAACATACCTGCTGCCCTATGTGTGTGTGCTGGGGGGGGGGATAACATACCTGCTGCCCTATGTGTGTGTGCTGGGGGGGATAACATACCTGCTGTCCTATGTGTGTGTGCTGGGGGGGGATAACATACCTGCTGCCCTATGTGTGTGTGCTGGGGGAGGGGATAACATACCTGCTGCCCTATGTGTGTGTGCTGGGGGGGGGGCATAACATACCTGCTGCCCTATGTGTGTGCTGGGGGGGGGGGGGGGGATAACATACCTGCTGCCCAATGTGTGTGTGCTGGGGGGGGGATAACATACCTGCTGTCCTATGTGTGTGTGCTGGGGGGGAGAGATAACATACCTGCTGCCCTATGTGTGTGCTGGGAGGGGGGATAACATACCTGCTGTCCCATGTGTGTGTGCTGGGGGGATGACATACCTGTTGCCCTATGTGTGTGCTGGGGGGGATAACATACCTGCTGCCCTATGTGTGTGTGCTGGGGGGGGGGATAACATACCTGCTGCCCTATGTGTGTGTGCTGGGGGGGGGGGGGGGAATAACATACCTGCTGTCCTATGTGTGTGTGCTGAGGGGGAGAGATAACATACCTGCTGCCCTATGTGTGTGCTGGGGGGGGGGGGGGGGGGGGATAACATACCTGCTGTCCTATGTGTGTGTGTTGGGGGGGGGGATAACATACCTGTTGCCCGATGTGTGTGCTGGGGGGGATAACATACCTGCTGCCCTATGTGTGTGCTGAGGGGGGGATAACATACCTGCTGTCCTATGTGTGTGCTGGGGGGGGGCGGATAACATACCTGCTGCCCTATGTGTGTGTGCTGGGGGGGGGGATAACATACCTGCTGCCCTATGTGTGTGTGCTGGGGGGGGAATAACATACCTGCTACCCTATGTGTGTGTGCTGGGGGGGGGATAACATGCCTGCTGCCCTATGTGTGTGCTGGGGGAGGGGGATAACATACCTGCTGCCCTATGCGTGTGTGCTGGGGGGGGGGGGATAACATACCTGCTGCCCTATGTGTGCGCTGGGTGGGGATAACATACCTGCTGCCCTATGTGTGTGCTGGGGGGATAACATACCTGCTGCCCTATGTGTGTGTGCTGGGGGGATAACATACCTGCTGCCCTATGTGTGTGCGCTGGGGGGGGGGATAACATACCTGCTGCCCTATGTGTGTGTGCTGGGGGGGATAACATACCTGCTGTCCTATGTGTGTGTGCTGGGGGGGGGGGGGTAACATACCTGCTGCCCTATGTGTGTGTGCTGGGGGGGGGGGATAACATACCTGCTGCCCTATGTGTGTGTGCTGGGGGGGGGATGAATACCTGCTGCCCTATGTGTGTGCTGGGGGGGGGGGGATAACATACCTGCTGCCCAATGTGTGTGTGCTGGGGGGGGATAACATACCTGCTGTCCTATGTGTGTGTGCTAGGGGGGAGAGATAACATACCTGCTGCCCTATGTGTGTGCTGGGAGGGGGGATAACATACCTGCTGTCCTATGTGTGTGTGCTGGGGGGGATAACATACCTGTTGCCCTATGTGTGTGCAGGGGGGGATAACATACCTGCTGCCCTATGTGTGTGTGCTGGGGGGGGGATAACATACCTGCTGCTCTATGTGTGTGTGCTGAGGGGGGGGGGGAATAACATACCTGCTGCCCTATGTGTGTGTGCTGGGGGCGATAACATGCCTGCTGCCCTATGTGTGTGCTGGTGGAGGGGGATAACATACCTGCTGCCCTATGTTTGTCTGCTGGGGGGGGGGGGGAATAACATACCTGCTGCCCTATGTGTGTGTGCTGGGCGGGGGGGGGGGGGGGATAACATACCTGCTGCCCTATGTGAGTGTGCTGGGGGGGGTGGATAACATACCTGCTGCCCTATGTGTGTGTGCTGGGGGCGGGATAACATACCTGCTGTCCTATGTGTGTGTGCTGGGGGGGGGGGGGGATAACATACCTGCTGCCCTATGTGTGTGTGCTGGGGGGGATAACATACCTGCTGCCCTATGTGTGTGTGCTGGGGGGGGATAACATACCTGCTGCCCTATGTGTGTGTGCTGGTGGGATAACATACCTGCTGCCCTATGTGTGTGTGCTGGGGGGGGATAACATGCCTGCTGCCCTATGTGTGTGTGCTGGGGGGGGGGATAACATACCTGCTGCCCTATGTGTGCGCTGGGTGGGGATAACATACCTGCTGCCCTATGTGTGTGCTGGGGGGGATAACATACCTGCTGCCCTATGTGTGTGTGCTGGGGGGGGGGGGAATAACATACCTGCTGCCCTATGTGTGTGCTGGGGGGGGGGAATAACATACCTGCTGCCCTATGTGTGTGCTGGGGGGGATAACATACCTGCTGCCCTATGTGTGTGTGCTGGGGGGGGGGGGGATAACATACCTGCTGCCCTATGTGTGTGTGCTGGGGGGGATAACATACCTGCTGTCCTATGTGTGTGTGCTGGGGGGATAACATACCTGCTGCCCTATGTGTGTGTGCTGGGGGGGGGGGGATAACATACCTGCTGCCCTATGTGTGTGTGCTGGGGGGGAGATAACATACCTGCTGCCCTATGTGTGTGCTGGGGGGGGGGGATAACATACCTGCTCTCCTATATGTGTGTGCTGGGGGGGATAACATACCTGCTGTCCTATGTGTGTGTGCTAGGGGGGAGAGATAACATACCTGCTGCCCTATGTGTGTGCTGGGAGGGGGGATAACATACCTGCTGTCCTATGTGTGTGTGCTGGGGGGGGATAACATACCTGTTGCCCTATGTGTGTGCTGGGGGGGATAACATACCTGCTGCCCTATGTGTGTGTGCTGGGGGGGATAACATACCAGCTGCCCTATGTGTGTGTGCTGGGGGGGGGGGATTACATACCTGCTGTCCTATGTGTGTGTGCTGGGGGGGGGGATAACATACCTGCTGCCCTATGTGTGTGCTGAGGGGGGGGGGATAACATACCTGCTGTCCTATGTGTGTGCTGGGGGGGATAACATACCTGCTGCCCTATGTGTGTGTGCTGGGGGGGATAACATACCTGCTGCTCTATGTGTGTGCGCTGAGGGGGGGGGGGGAATAACATACCTACTGCCGTATGTGTGTGTGCTGGGGGGGATAACATGCCTGCTGCCCTATGTGTGTGCTGGTGGAGGGGGATAACATACCTGCTGCCCTATGTGTGTGTGCTGAGGGGGGGGATAACATACCTGCTGCCCTATGTGTGTGCTGGGTGGGGATAACATACCTGCTGCCCTATGTGTGTGTTGGGGGGGGGGGATAACATGCCTGCTGCCCTATGTATGTGTGCTGGGGGGGGGGGGGGGGAAATAACATACCTGCTGCCCTATGTGGGTGTGCTGGGGGGGGATAACATACCTGCTGCCCTATGTGTGTGTGCTGGGGGCGGGATAACATACCTGCTGTCCTATGTGTGTGTGCTGGGGGGGGGGGATAACATACCTGCTGCCCTATGTGTGTGTGCTGGGGGGGGGGGGGGTAACATACCTGCTGCACTATGTGTGTGTGCTGGGGGGGGGGGGGATAACATACCTGCTGCCCTATGTGTGTGTGCTGGGGGGATAACATACCTGCTGCCCTATGTGTGTGTGCTGGGGGGGATAACATGCCTGCTGCCCTATGTGTGTGTGCTGGGGGGGATGGGATAACATACCTGCTGCCTTATGTGTGTGTGCTGTGAAGGGGGGGGGGGGATAACATACCTGCTGCCCTATGTGTGTGTGCTGGAAAGGGGGGTGGGGGATAACATACCTGCTGCCCTATGTGTGTGTGCTGGGAAGGGGGGGGGATAACATACCTGCTGCCCTATGTGTGTGCTGGGGGGGGGGGGGATAACATACCTGCTGCCCTATGTGTGTGTGCTGGGGGGGGATAACATACCTGCTGCTCTATGTGTGTGTGCTGAGGGGGGGGGGGGGGGAATAACATACCTACTGCCGTATGTGTGTGTGCTGGGGGGGATAACATGCCTGCTGCCCTATGTGTGTGCTGGTGGAGGGGGATAACATACCTGCTGCCCTATGTGTGTGTGCTGAGGGGGGGGGATAACATACCTGCTGCCCTATGTGTGTGCTGGGTGGGGATAACATACCTGCTGCCCTATGTGTGTGTTGGGGGGGGGGGGATAACATGCCTGCTGCCCTATGTATGTGTGCTGGGGGGGGGGGAAATAACATACCTGCTGCCCTATGTGTGCGCTGGGTGGGGATAACATACCTGCTGCCCTATGTGTGTGCTGGGGGGGATAACATACCTGCTGCCCTATGTGTGTGTGCTGGGGTGGGGGGGAATAACATACCTGCTGCCCTATGTGTGTGTGCTGGGGGGGATAACATACCTGCTGACCTATGTGTGTGTGCTGGGGGGGGGGATAACATACCTGCTGCCCTATGTGTGTGTGCTGGGGGGGATAACATACCTGCTGTCCTATGTGTGTGTGCTGGGGGGATAACATACCTGCTGCCCTATGTGTGTGTGCTGGGGGGGGGGGATTACATACCTGCTGTCCTATGTGTGTGTGCTGGGGGGGGGGATAACATACCTGCTGCCCTATGTGTGTGCTGAGGGGGGGGGATAACATACCTGCTGTCCTATGTGTGTGCTGGGGGGGATAACATACCTGCTGCCCTATGTGTGTGTGCTGGGGGGAATAACATACCTGCTGCTCTATGTGTGTGTGCTGAGGGGGGGGGGAATAACATACCTACTGCCGTATGTGTGTGTGCTGGGGGGGATAACATGCCTGCTGCCCTATGTGTGTGCTGGTGGAGGGGGATAACATACCTGCTGCCCTATGTGTGTGTGCTGAGGGGGGGGGGATAACATACCTGCTGCCCTATGTGTGTGCTGGGTGGGGATAACATACCTGCTGCCCTATGTGTGTGTTGGGGGGGGGGGGATAACATGCCTGCTGCCCTATGTATGTGTGCTGGGGGGGGGGGGGAAATAACATACCTGCTGCCCTATGTGGGTGTGCTGGGGGGGGATAACATACCTGCTGCCCTATGTGTGTGTGCTGGGGGCGGGATAACATACCTGCTGTCCTATGTGTGTGTGCTGGGGGGGGGATAACATACCTGCTGCCCTATGTGTGTGTGCTGGGGGGGGGGGGTAACATACCTGCTGCACTATGTGTGTGTGCTGGGGGGGGGGGATAACATACCTGCTGCCCTATGTGTGTGTGCTGGGGGGATAACATACCTGCTGCCCTATGTGTGTGTGCTGGGGGGGATAACATGCCTGCTGCCCTATGTGTGTGTGCTGGGGGGGATGGGATAACATACCTGCTGCCTTATGTGTGTGTGCTGTGAAGGGGGGGGGGGGGGATAACATACCTGCTGCCCTATGTGTGTGTGCTGGAAAGGGGGGTGGGGGATAACATGCCTGCTGCCCTATGTGTGTGCTGGTGGAGGGGGATAACATACCTGCTGCCCTATGTGTGTGTGCTGAGGGGGGGGGATAACATACCTGCTGCCCTATGTATGTGCTGGGTGGGGATAACATACCTGCTGCCCTATGTGTGTGTTGGGGGGGGGGGGGGATAACATGCCTGCTGCCCTATGTATGTGTGCTGGGGGGGGGGGGGAAATAACATACCTGCTGCCCTATGTGTGCGCTGGGTGGGGATAACATACCTGCTGCCCTATGTGTGTGCTGGGGGGGATAACATACCTGCTGCCCTATGTGTGTGTGCTGGGGTGGGGGGAATAACATACCTGCTGCCCTATGTGTGTGTGCTGGGGGGGATAACATACCTGCTGACCTATGTGTGTGTGCTGGGGGGGGGGGATAACATACCTGCTGCCCTATGTGTGTGTGCTGGGGGGGATAACATACCTGCTGTCCTATGTGTGTGTGCTGGGGGGATAACATACCTGCTGCCCTATGTGTGTGTGCTGGGGGGATAACATACCTGCTGCCCTATGTGTGTGTGCTGGGGGGGGGGGGGGGATAACATACCTGCTGCCCTATGTGTGTGTGCTGGGGGGGAGATAACATACCTGCTGCCCTATGTGTGTGCTGGGGGGGGGGATAACATACCTGCTCTCCTATGTGTGTGTGCTGGGGGGGATAACATACCTGCTGTCCTATGTGTGTGTGCTAGGGGGGAGAGATAACATACCTGCTGCCCTATGTGTGTGCTGGGAGGGGGGATAACATACCTGCTGTCCTATGTGTGTGTGCTGGGGGGGGATAACATACCTGTTGCCCTATGTGTGTGCTGGGGGGGATAACATACCTGCTGCCCTATGTGTGTGTGCTGGGGGGGATAATATACCTGCTGCCCTATGTGTGTGTGCTGGGGGGGGGGGGGATTACATACCTGCTGTCCTATGTGTGTGTGCTGGGGGGGGGGGATAACATACCTGCTGCCCTATGTGTGTGCTGAGGGGGGGGGATAACATACCTGCTGTCCTATGTGTGTGCAGGGGGGGATAACATACCTGCTGCCCTATGTGTGTGTGCTGGGGGGGGGATAACATACCTGCTGCTCTATGTGTGTGTGCTGAGGGGGGGGGGAATAACATACCTGCTGCCCTATGTGTGTGTGCTGGGGGCGATAACATGCCTGCTGCCCTATGTGTGTGCTGGTGGAGGGGGATAACATACCTGCTGCCCTATGTTTGTCTGCTGGGGGGGGGGGGGAATAACATACCTGCTGCCCTATGTGTGTGTGCTGGGCGGGGGGGGGGGGGGGGATAACATACCTGCTGCCCTATGTGAGTGTGCTGGGGGGGGGGGGGGGATAACATACCTGCTGCCCTATGTGTGTGTGCTGGGGGCGGGATAACATACCTGCTGTCCTATGTGTGTGTGCTGGGGGGGGGGGGGGGATAACATACCTGCTGCCCTATGTGTGTGTGCTGGGGGGGGATAACATACCTGCTGCCCTATGTGTGTGTGCTGGGGGGGGGATAACATACCTGCTGCCCTATGTGTGTGTGCTGGTGGGATAACATACCTGCTGCCCTATGTGTGTGTGCTGGGGGGGGATAACATGCCTGCTGCCCTATGTGTGTGTGCTGGGGGGGGGATAACATACCTGCTGCCCTATGTGTGCGCTGGGTGGGGATAACATACCTGCTGCCCTATGTGTGTGCTGGGGGGGATAACATACCTGCTGCCCTATGTGTGTGTGCTGGGGGGGGGGAATAACATACCTGCTGCCCTATGTGTGTGCTGGGGGGGGGGGAATAACATACCTGCTGCCCTATGTGTGTGCTGGGGGGGATAACATACCTGCTGCCCTATGTGTGTGTGCTGGGGGGGGGGGATAACATACCTGCTGCCCTATGTGTGTGTGCTGGGGGGGATAACATACCTGCTGTCCTATGTGTGTGTGCTGGGGGGATAACATACCTGCTGCCCTATGTGTGTGTGCTGGGGGGGGGGGGGGGATAACATACCTGCTGCCCTATGTGTGTGTGCTGGGGGGGAGATAACATACCTGCTGCCCTATGTGTGTGCTGGGGGGGGGATAACATACCTGCTCTCCTATGTGTGTGTGCTGGGGGGGATAACATACCTGCTGTCCTATGTGTGTGTGCTAGGGGGGAGAGATAACATACCTGCTGCCCTATGTGTGTGCTGGGAGGGGGGATAACATACCTGCTGTCCTATGTGTGTGTGCTGGGGGGGGATAACATACCTGTTGCCCTATGTGTGTGCTGGGGGGGATAACATACCTGCTGCCCTATGTGTGTGTGCTGGGGGGGAAAACATACCAGCTGCCCTATGTGTGTGTGCTGGGGGGGGGGGGGGATTACATACCTGCTGTCCTATGTGTGTGTGCTGGGGGGGGGATAACATACCTGCTGCCCTATGTGTGTGCTGAGGGGGGGGGATAACATACCTGCTGTCCTATGTGTGTGCTGGGGGGGATAACATACCTGCTGCCCTAAGTGTGTGTGCTGGGGGGGATAACATACCTGCTGCTCTATGTGTGTGTGCTGAGGGGGGGGGGGAATAACATACCTACTGCCGTATGTGTGTGTGCTGGGGGGGATAACATGCCTGCTGCCCTATGTGTGTGCTGGTGGAGGGGGATAACATACCTGCTGCCCTATGTGTGTGTGCTGAGGGGGGGGATAACATACCTGCTGCCCTATGTGTGTGCTGGGTGGGGATAACATACCTGCTGCCCTATGTGTGTGTTGGGGGGGGGGGGATAACATGCCTGCTGCCCTATGTATGTGTGCTGGGGGGGGGGGGGGAAATAACATACCTGCTGCCCTATGTGGGTGTGCTGGGGGGGGATAACATACCTGCTGCCCTATGTGTGTGTGCTGGGGGCGGGATAACATACCTGCTGTCCTATGTGTGTGTGCTGGGGGGGGGGGATAACATACCTGCTGCCCTATGTGTGTGTGCTGGGGGGGGGGGGGTAACATACCTGCTGCACTATGTGTGTGTGCTGGGGGGGGGGGGATAACATACCTGCTGCCCTATGTGTGTGTGCTGGGGGGATAACATACCTGCTGCCCTATGTGTGTGTGCTGGGGGGGATAACATGCCTGCTGCCCTATGTGTGTGTGCTGGGGGGGATGGGATAACATACCTGCTGCCTTATGTGTGTGTGCTGTGAAGGGGGGGGGGGGGATAACATACCTGCTGCCCTATGTGTGTGTGCTGGAAAGGGGGGTGGGGGATAACATACCTGCTGCCCTATGTGTGTGTGCTGGGAAGGGGGGGGGATAACATACCTGCTGCCCTATGTGTGTGCTGGGGGGGGGGGATAACATACCTGCTGCCCTATGTGTGTGTGCTGGGGGGGGATAACATACCTGCTGCTCTATGTGTGTGTGCTGAGGGGGGGGGGGAATAACATACCTACTGCCGTATGTGTGTGTGCTGGGGGGGATAACATGCCTGCTGCCCTATGTGTGTGCTGGTGGAGGGGGATAACATACCTGCTGCCCTATGTGTGTGTGCTGAGGGGGGGGGATAACATACCTGCTGCCCTATGTGTGTGCTGGGTGGGGATAACATACCTGCTGCCCTATGTGTGTGTTGGGGGGGGGGGGGGATAACATGCCTGCTGCCCTATGTATGTGTGCTGGGGGGGGGGAAATAACATACCTGCTGCCCTATGTGTGCGCTGGGTGGGGATAACATACCTGCTGCCCTATGTGTGTGCTGGGGGGGATAACATACCTGCTGCCCTATGTGTGTGTGCTGGGGTGGGGGGGAATAACATACCTGCTGCCCTATGTGTGTGTGCTGGGGGGGATAACATACCTGCTGACCTATGTGTGTGTGCTGGGGGGGGGGGGATAACATACCTGCTGCCCTATGTGTGTGTGCTGGGGGGGATAACATACCTGCTGTCCTATGTGTGTGTGCTGGGGGGATAACATACCTGCTGCCCTATGTGTGTGTGCTGGGGGGATAACATACCTGCTGCCCTATGTGTGTGTGCTGGGGGGGGGGGGGATAACATACCTGCTGCCCTATGTGTGTGTGCTGGGGGGGAGATAACATACCTGCTGCCCTATGTGTGTGCTGGGGGGGGGGGGATAACATACCTGCTCTCCTATGTGTGTGTGCTGGGGGGGATAACATACCTGCTGTCCTATGTGTGTGTGCTAGGGGGGAGAGATAACATACCTGCTGCCCTATGTGTGTGCTGGGAGGGGGGATAACATACCTGCTGTCCTATGTGTGTGTGCTGGGGGGGGATAACATACCTGTTGCCCTATGTGTGTGCTGGGGGGGATAACATACCTGCTGCCCTATGTGTGTGTGCTGGGGGGGATAATATACCTGCTGCCCTATGTGTGTGTGCTGGGGGGGGGGGGGGGATTACATACCTGCTGTCCTATGTGTGTGTGCTGGGGGGGGGGGGATAACATACCTGCTGCCCTATGTGTGTGCTGAGGGGGGGGGGGATAACATACCTGCTGTCCTATGTGTGTGCTGGGGGGGGATAACATACCTGCTGCCCTATGTGTGTGTGCTGGGGGGGGATAACATACCTGCTGCTCTATGTGTGTGTGCTGAGGGGGGGGGGGGAATAACATACCTACTGCCGTATGTGTGTGTGCTGGGGGGGATAACATGCCTGCTGCCCA